>NC_133235.1:22370042-22679369 GCF_040436345.1 Pagrus major | reverse complement strand
GTATTCAGTATTTTGCCCCAATTATCGGCATCAGTGATTTTTCTGTCAGATTGCAGATAAAATAAACTAATTTGAAAATGGGCTGTTTGGCTCAGATGCAACGTCCTCTCATGCAATGTCCCGCCCACAACAATTTTTGATTGGTAACACGTCAAATAATCTGAATCTGTAAAATAACTGGTAACTAAATGTATCAAATAAATAAAAGTACTCAAGTAAAGTAGCTCAAATTGTACTTAGGAACAGTGCTTGAGTAAATTGTACTTGAGATTAAAGACTTTAATTTTTACTGCAAATGAATATCGGTCCCAAATATCAGTTAACAGTCATCTTGATTTCTAATATTCTGTATCAGCCATGAAAAATCCACATCTCTCAACTCCTACTATACACACTTGTGGACTGAATAATGCCACTGTAGACTTTAAAGCTTTATTGAACAATCTGTTCTTCAGGATCAAAACAAAGTGAACTTTGGTGACAGCTAATTTGTTTTTTATTGAAGTGTGGCCACGTTACTGTTGCTAACAGGCATGTATTTTTTGGATGGCATCCATCAGTCCCTCATAATGCATCTTATTCGTGAACGGATTGGACACAATCTGTGGTCCTGGTTGAGATTCTGTTAAAATAGTTTAATAATAAAGTTAATAATTTGTCTGATTTTGTTGGAAAACTTTGTAAGAAAAATGCAGTCCAAGATGTCATTTGAGTTCTGGAAAAAAACCACTTCCCTAATAGGAAGTAAGCTTGCTGATACAACACTGTTTTTGTGGTCAGCTCTCGAGCTCTGTGTGTTGGAGCTTTCCACCACTTCATGAACTTAGGAGGAAACATTAATACAGATGCGTGAAATATGTCCAAACAGGTTTGCATGGTCACATCATACTGTCTGTTTAATTAAGCTGACTTTCTGCTGAAGCATGCATGGCATCATCTCTCAAAAGTGGAATGTAAAACCCAACCCTTGATACGGAGGAGTGTGCTATGTGTTGCATTTGCTTGCAAAGGTTTCCGTGGTGGTGAAACATGTTTCTCTTCTTTTTGAGTTACATGTTTAACCTTAAAAATGTTTTTTGTTTTCACTTTTACTCCAAGCAATGAAGAACTACAATGTCCATTAAGTTTTAAAAATGGTTAGAGCAACATGTAGTGTCTACAAAGGCATTCTTGTTACCTGTCATGGCATGTCATTGTGTTTTTTCTGCTCTATTTCCTGAAGGTTAGCTTTACCCTTGACTCTCAGATCTCTGTTCTTTGCAGGACTTTGGTGCGTTCACTTCCTCACAAGTGGAGACGAGTGGCTCGACCAAAAGTGGCGCTCAGACGGTACAGAGATTATTTTCATTTAATGATTTTGGTGTCATGATTTTTCATGTGCTTGCCAATTGTTTGTTTTCTCAAGCTTGCTCTTTCCAGCACATGATTTATCTTGTCTCTTTGGCTCTTGTTTGTTTGGCTTTGAATATTTAGACGTGGATTCGGTAGAGCAAAATATTACTCAAGGCCGCCTCTCCTATTCTGCCAACCCTCACTGGCTTACAGTAACATTACGCCCACTGTGTCCAGGCATAGCAGGATTGCATACAGGAAATTGATTTTTCTAAAAGAAAGCGACCTCTTCCTACTGTCTGCTCTAATTGATTTGAACAGGAGTGATCATTGATCATTACCTCACATGCACCAGAACACATATTTCAGTTTTGCATCAGTAATGTTTCTGCAGCGCTGATAATAAAACCTGCATTCTCTTGCGTTTTGAAAGAGCTGATTTATATCCAGACAAAACCCTGATGGCTATTCACTTGCCGTAACAAGCTCTTACACAATGACAGAGTTGTTGGCAAACAGAAAAGATGGGTGTGTGCTCTCGTTCCCTCAGATTTGTCACAGGATTGGTTTAGACAGAAATGTGCGTATGGAGCAGGGCCAGCCTTAAGCAAACACCACCCTGAAGCCTCGCTGAAGAGACCGGACAAAACAACACTTCTTCCCCTTTTCTATTTGAATTATTACAAATACAGTGATTGAGCCTCAAGTGTTATAATCAGTGCATTTTCTTTCCCATGCAGCAGTGGTGGCTCCTCTTCCACTTCATATCATTATGCAGCTTTTCTGTTTTGATGAGACTGGTTATTATGCAGGCTTTAATCGACCAACAATGTTACCAAAACACTCCTGTTACATTTTATTGTTTTCTGTAAATACAACCTCCGAGCTGGAGATCATAATGCTTCGCTGTATCAGAGCCCACAAATGGTTAAAAGATTTGTTGTTGGCACATCCAGAGCAAGCAGCAGTCGGTGGTGGGAGGAGGCTCTCTCTGTCTCCAGCTAGATTGGCTGCCGTCTCTTATGTTTTGTTTTGGTATCTGCACTGCGAATAGAGAAGGATTTCTCAGTCTGTTTACATGATATTGACCTTGCAAAGACAGACTTATAAACACACAAAGTCATAATTAAAATTTTTATCATTATTGTTCAACAGGACTCCAGACGAACCTTTTCACACCCTAATCGACATGCAATGCGACGTATTCATATTTTTTTACATCTTAAAGATATTAGAGTTGTGTACTTACATTATTCAGTTGTTTCCAGCAATGTTCAAACCATAGAAAGGTATTTAAGGTAAGGTTGCCTGTTGCTATAATTTCCTGGAGAGTCATAGAGTGAGGAAGGAAGTTGGCTACCGTAACGTAATGAAAAGGGAATAAAACTTAAAAATTTAACCTAATTTTTGAAGTCACATGGATAATTCATCAGCAGTGGTGGTAGTTTAAGCACCTGTAGCCATAGTTGCTGCGGTGTGTCCCGCAGCTAGTCAGCCCTTGGCGGGGGCTTTTTGCTAGCTAGTTAGCCTTTTCCTGAAGTCTACTAATGTCTTTTTTGTTTTGTTTTGTTTTGTTTTGTTTTGTTTTGGCAGATATTACTTACTGTGCATTTAATTGCATTACTGATGAAATACTTTAATAATAAATATAATTATGCTAAACTGCCTTTTTAAACATAGACACCGAATTAAAAACTTACAAATGCAGACAAAAGGTATGGGGGTGTATTAAGCTTAAAATGGGGTGACCTTGATAAATACCAAATGTGTCTTCTTTGTCTAAAGAAAACACACGTCCCATAGGCTTATTCTGTCATTAACATACCAGAGGCTCTCTGCATAGACAACCACATTCTTTGGCTGATGCTTCAATGCCGCCGTCAATCAAGAAAGACAGATAAAAGTCCTTTATCTCTTCACTTGTCTTCCTTTTCAGTGATAATGCAATAACTCCAATGAACTGGTCACATGCTGTGTCCTTGAAATAAAATGGATTCACTTGAACTCGGTTCTCTTTAAACAATTCAATAGATTGACTCACCACGTGTACACTGTTGGTTTAAGCCCGACATTGGGTGCTTATTTCAGGTGGCGTTGCTCTCCCGTCTACTATTCGTTTGTGACTGTTTTCAAAATCCCCACTGCTATGGGAAACAACAACAACAGCAGCGTACGAGCTAGCAATCTGCACTTTTTGAACTGAAAATGTCAAGTTCCTCTAACCCTAACCTTGTCGCTGCATCCTGGGTTTAGTGCTGTCCAAACACGATTATGATTGGTTTAAAGAAATACAAGCAAGCCAGAAAGTTTTTCCCCTATACTAGAATCAGAATTGGTGCAGCCAGACCTTTCTCCACAGAGCTTTGCTATGTGAGACTAACAATACAAACCCTGAATTTAGTGAATGGCAGTTCTTCCTTCACACTGCTGTCTTTTCAGCCTTTTCTGCACACCCATTAATAGATTCCTGCCTTCAAAATGCTGCTGGCAGAGATGCTGCAATTCCACCAGACCCTTTGTTCCTGCACACTTTATGCCTCAGGCTGTTGTTGTGCTCTACATATGTTTCATGTTAAAAGTGTGCGGTCGACCTTACCCTAACCTTAACCCAAGTCTTCACACTAAAATGTTATGATTTACGTTATGGGAACCTGAGTTTTGTCCCAGAAAGGAAGGCGTGTCCCTGTCCATGTGTACACTTATTTATCTCCCCCAACATAAGTCACTTATGCCCACACATACACTCTCACTCCCTCCTGGTGTTTTCACATGTTATACAATAATAGTTTTTAAAAAACAAAACAAAAAAACAAAAACAGGGGGCATAATTGCAAGTCGAACTCGTGCTCCTAGTCATAAAATTTAGTTGTGCTGTCTCCGAAAAAATGCGACTAAATGGTCGCAGTCTGGAGGCATGTTGGAAAGAAGTGCTGATTGTCTGATGTTAACCTGATAGTTCTTGTATTGAGTGTGATGCCACATGATGCCCTGTGAATGCACCGTGCAGCATGACATTATGTCTTAGAGGGATACAGAGAAAGACTGAATGTTTTTTAAAATCATTTCAGTCGCTAAACATTGTGAATGGAGCATGAACAGTGAAGTTGCAAAGAAAGTCTTGTACAAAGTTAGATGTTTCTGTCACACAGTTTATCACATTGTTGGTATTTCAGTAACTTTTATTCCCTTGTTTACAAGCTGGAACATGACAAAACATTTGCTTCACTGCACTTTGCCCATGAGTCTCGCATTATCATACTGCATTTTTATGAGATGCCATTAAGTGTTGATGCCAATGTAGCTAACTAAACAAAACAGTGTTTCATACTGTATGTGAAAAAGAAGAAGTAACCGAAATTGTAAACTCACACTAAAAGGTGCAATCAGCGGCCATCATTTCACAATAAATCTCTTCTCTCTGTTTGCTCGTTCAGTATGGCCCTTTGGTTTGGATCTTGTTATGTACAGACTTTTTCACAGCACTGTCTCACTAAGTATAAACCCCACATTTACAGAAGTGCATGAAAATAAAACTGCCTCCTTATTTTCTCTCAGGGAGAACGCTGCACCCGTTCAGCCAGCCCCGTCAAAGGATTGCCTGCGAGGAGCCCGGCTCTTCAGCCCCAGTGTCCTCTGTCTGCTCCCGTGCAACTAAAGACGAGCTCAGGTTCACCCAAAACTATCTTCCCCTATCCCTCTCACCAGGACTCCCCACCCAAGTCCCCCCGTCGCCTAAGCTTCACTGGTATCTTCCGCTCCTCATCCAACTCCTCACCTACAAGCATGAAAATCTTCTCCAGGACCAGGAGAGGTGAGTCAAAAAGCTAACATTGCACTGACTGCCCAAGGAAGGCTGTGAAATATAGTATGTAATCTGTTACTGTTGCTACGCTGTGCAAAAGATCCAGGTGCAAGACGATTTTAAAGGAAGTAGGAAACAATCGATGAAAGTATGTTATCTTTAAGATTGTTTGGGTTTCCTGCTGCACAGTATGTGCAACACAAAGCCACATACATGAACCTGAGTCTATCTGATCTAATCTTTTGCTTGTGAGAGAACTGACATAAAAACATGTCAGGCAGCATTTTGTAAGTTATAAAAACAGGAGTACGAGGAAGTAGGGGTAGGGTTATCCATAAATATCCATAGCTTGCTTTGTGCCGTCCTGTGAGCCAACTCGATCATGAGCCTTATCAGATAGGCGATCACAGATGAGGTTCTGTTCAAATCTCAACTTTCTCAAGGAAAATAAATTAATTGACTTTGTTTTTTAGCTCCAAATTCCTAGCATGAGGCAGTGCATCTCAAAACTTGTTTATCAGATTAACTTACAGATTTGGCATGCTACAGGTAGGCCTGTCTCTATTATTACATAATCGCCTGATCATAGTTATTAAAGCCGACCACAGTCATTTTGCGTAATCACTTCCAGTCACCTGTATAAAAACAGCCAGATATTTCGAACAGGACTGTCATATATCCATCACTGTTTCCATATTGTTTTCCACAGTTTGAGGTTGTTTGATTGTCGCTATTTGAAAAGACGTCATCTCGTTGCACCCCATTCTTCTGCTATACTGTAGTTTAATGGAACGTGAGTGGAGAATAAGCACCACCAACTGTTTATCTGGAGGTGCTTAACTTCTAATATTCACCTACAGTAATGGTAGTGGATGAAAACACACAATACTTGATTTTCTTTGGCCGCAGGGAATCGCAGAGTAACTCAAGATATGATATTAAAACAATATGTTGACCACAATAACAATGATTTTTCAAAAAAGTCCTCTTTAACACAAACACAGTGACTTCAACCTCTTCATATCCATGTGTGCCATTATTCCAGTATTCAGTAGCCATAAACGGACGGAGAGCAAAACAGCTCTGGAGTTAACATGTTTAAGTGAAGGAGACAACTCAGCTTCATTAAAGTCTTTTCAACTCCGCACTGCCTGCCATTTTTTTCGTCTGTGAGTTTCTTCTTCTCCACCACAAGTAAGGTAACTTCCGTTCACTTTACCCTCATTCATCTGACAAGCACCACCACAAGCAATTATGTCGTTGTGAGTCTGGCAAGTCAAATCGGCAGGGAAATCTGTTTAGCCTGCAGGTTTTCATAAAAATATAGATATTTGGCGCCAGTGTATCGATAAGATATCACAAGTGGAAGTGACACGATGTATTCCCGCATCAATGTTTTGTCCCACATCCAACAAGGACAAGGCCAGTTTTGACTATAGAACATGTTTATTTTGATCACTGTTACCCGCCAGTAGTTTATATGATACGCTTTGTGTAATTAAAGGATAAGTTCGCCCAAAAATGACATTTCAGTCATTATCTACTCGCCCTCATACCGATGGAAAGTCAGATGGAATTTGTAGTCCACAAAACATTTCTGGAGGTTCACAACAAACCGGTGTTGCAGCATTTTCCTGAACAACTGAAGTCACTGTGGCCTTTAAAAAACAAAACAAAACATAAAATGGTTCCACACAGCTCATCTGGCCTAATCCGAGTGTCCAGAAGCCCTGAGATCTGAAATTGATTTCAAAAGACAATATTTACACCTTCGACACACGGTTGAGCTCAGGCATCCACTTCAGATGGGGTGCACACTAAAGCTTTTAGCCTTGGTGCTACAGTGAAGATTACAGAGTGCAAATAACATCTTTTCAAATCAAGTTAGGAGCTCAGGGATTCCAGAGGCCGGGATAGCCTATGTTGTTTTTCTGGTGTTGTTTTTTTCACGCTATAAAAGAAGCCACCATCTACTTCAGTTGTTTAGGAGAATGCTGCAACGCTGTTTTGCCGTAAAGCTCCAGAAATGTTTTGTGGACTACAAAACATCAGAATTTTCATCGATATGAGGGTGCATAGATAATGACTGAATTTTCATTTTGGGTGAAATTACCCTTTAAGTTCTTATTTCATGTCATATCAGTCTTGTACAGTTTTTCTTTACAGGCAAAAATATGACAATCTCCAACTAAAAGTTAATGATCATGACAGTCCTACCAACAGGTGGAAGTCCAGCCATAGTACATTTTCCATGTCAACATTAAACTCCTTAATGGCATAATGGTAATCGTGCTGTCCACAAAATAGTGGAAAGTCTAGTCAGAACAAGGCCTTGTTTTATAAAGAACAGACGCGGGCAGATTTTCAGCTCTCATGTCTCCATGTAGTTAAGCGGTTGATTATTACATAACAAAAACCAGCCTGTTTTACATGGCAACAGCCCTGCTGGAAGCAGCATCAAACGGCACAAAGATGAGTCATATGTTTTTGGCTCACACATACACCCATTCTTCTGTTTCCTCGCGGAGGGTCAGTTTGGCAGTGGCTGGTGGAATAAAGTTCTGTTAGGGCCAGACCTCAAGAGTCTGCATGCTCAGTTTCCTCTGGAAGTTGTTATTGATGGTTACCAAAGTGAAACACATGAAAACACACCAATCTGCTGCAGCCTTCTGAGTCTGATGTGGTTTGAGACGTTACATCCTCTCTGTACTAATGATGTGGCTTTACATGAACGGTGGCCAATGATAATATCAACAAAGTATGCTTATAAAGGAGTATCATACAGAGACTGAGTGGGGACACCATCTTTTCTATTTTTATTAGTGGGATGTTTTTGTAGACACCTCACTTTCACCACAAGGGTGTGCTGAAGGCAAAGTCTTGTCTTGACTTAGTTGTCTAACTAGTGTTGAACAAGCTGGTGATTTAACAACCCCTACATTATCAGTGTCAGTATTTATTTCTTTTTTTACATTTTAGTAAACATTTTTTAGAATTTTTGTGTTCCAGACTTAAGATTATGTATCATTTGCTCAATGTTTGAGTTGTTTTCTCACATTTGTATCTATATCTGCTACAAATATGATCAGAATGTCTTCTCATTCCAGTCTCGACTTAATATGTGTTTTCCCATCGCCTGGACATTGTCAGTCTTTCACTGCTGAAGGCAACTGTAGCACTTTCATACCCTTATCTGGAAGTGACCAGACTCTCAGGAGCTCCTCATACAACCATGCAGAGTTCTTTTTTCCCCTCCTCACTCTGTCTGTTGCTACTGTGTGCTGTATGTTGTCAGTAAATAAAGGGAACCGGGCAGTTTTGACTTTCCAAATTCGCAAAACGGCGGCCTTAAAAGGGCAGAATGATTGGGGAAGCTAAGCTAGGAAAGGTCTTATGAAAATACACCACTGTATCTAAAATCCTCATGGATCTAAAACCTTAGCAACCTTCAACACAAACTGAAGTGAATTCCTTTTCTGAGGATGATGAAAACCTTATCACAGAGAGCATCGCAGGATATTTGAGGTGACTGATTTCATCATTGGCCATTGACCCACTGAGCAGAGTGGTGGAACACTTGCATAACATGTTAATTGAGATCAGTACTGGACATGCTGTCACTAATGTGAGCAGCAGATAGTGAGTGGGACATCTGCTATGGGTAGGGGAGGCTGCTGGTATTGAATGGAGTCTTTCTGATCAGCTGACAGAACATGGGATGTCCCCCTGCTGTCATCTGACGTGGGCTGGCCTCAGCACTCTTAAAGGTCAGGCCCCCAAAAGTTACAGACAGCTGACTATACGAATGGCAGAGCTGCAGCTCAAAACTACAGCCTTTTTATGTGTATATTTGTCGTCCTCTTTAACTGCAAATTCAGAGAAATTAGCAATGAGTTTCTATCTTGTGTTACATTGTGTGATGACGGAGTGAGACAGATGTGCCTGTGCTGAGAGAGGGCAGTGGGGGCGGGGAGATGTGCAGCCCGAGCCAATCGCTGGTGTATCCTTCACAGACTGGCCTCCTTTTAGAGGCTGCTGAAATGCGTGCTATATTAAAGAGACGCCACCCACAGCTGCACCTGACAATTTACAACACTGACACCGAACTAGAGGCAGGGAAAAAAGGCGCTCCCGTCCTAGTTGTTATTTGCATCACTCGCGAGAGAGACATTTCTCAGCTGAAGCTGTGTGGAATTTACCGCTTTCGTGCTTCCATCAAACGTATGAGGTAACACAGATAGTGCACACTCCCTCCTGCTGACTTTGTGCTCTGCGGTCCTTGAGGATATGCTTTTTTGCCTGGATGTGCAAGGATAGCTTTGTTTTCTGTTTGTAGCAGGAATTAATTATCATGGAATAGGAAAACTAAGTTTTTGTCCTGCAGAAGAAGCCAGAAGACCATCAACATATATTCTTCATCCAAAGATTGAAGGTGACAAGTTTCGTCTTGTAATAAAAAGGACCATCTCTCTCCTAAAGACAGGCTAAACAGCCTCAAAGACTAACAAATCTCCAGATCCGTTGGAAATACTTTTCAACTTAATTTCTGTACGACCTTCTTCAGCTACCAAATGGGGTAACTCTCACTTGGCACAGCTTTGCGACATCTCTGCGCTCATAACGTGATGCGGATGGTCATGGTCAAGTTTAGTTTTGAGCCCACAACCCACTGCGTTTCATGAAGAGGTTTGGCAGCCTGAGGAGAAGCAAGAAACGGAAGGAGCAAGATGGGCTAGGAGGGAGGCATCAGTCCGAGGCGTCATGTCTGTCTGGTAATATGCTGTGCTCTTCACCCGCTCTACTATCCGAATGAATGCCATCGCATGCTGGTACACCTTTTTAAGAACAATATTTTGAAGTTTTCTCACCTAAACTCCAATAACCCTGCATAAATATTCTTAGGATTGAGCATTTGAGTTATTCTCCTCATAGCAAATGCCACAAAGAGAGGGCATCTATTTTTATTTGGTATGAATCTGTTCTAAGCCTAAATATATATAGGTGATGAATGCTGTATGGCCTTAGGTACTCCTTATAGTTTAGGTGCTGGTTACGTGGCCGGTCTCTGGTTTCACAAATGCATATAGGACACAGACCAAAATGGTAAAGGTATCTGTGAGGGGCTGACCTGAGGCAAGAGGTTAGTTACCACTACCAGTTACTACACATACTGCATGATGCTTTAGTAATTTAGCTGTAAAAGAAGAGTAATGTTCAGCAAAGGGTACATAATGTAGTTTTGTTAATATAATGTCTGAATCACAAGGAACAGCTTAAGTGAAATTTGTTTTTATTTTGTAGTAATCCTGTCATTATGTAAACGTGAGTTATAGCAGCTGTAGCCGACACAGTGTCAGTTCAGTGTCATTATTTCTGTCCCACATCCTTTGGGAGTCACTTCAGAATAGCTGCTCCATTTTGAAAACTTTATTAAAATTGACAGGAAGCATTTCACCGTAAGTAGAAGCGGATATTTCCCTTATGCGTGTGGGCAGTGTCTCCATACATTACATACCTTCAGGCGATCAACAGTGACAGAAAAGATGGATGCGCAGACCAGCATGCAGGCTTAATGCATTTATCGTAAAGTGTTAGCTCATAATGCCCGATGAGTGAGTGGCGCACCGTGTGGCGTTCAAGTGCACCGACTTTACAGCTCCTGATTTAGAGCCAGTCTGACCTCGGTGGAGTAGATGAGAGGAGCAGAGTCCTGTCATGATGATATACGTACATCCCTTTGTGGCTGTGGAAGATGTAGAGCTCATCGTAAAGGCTGTATGCAACGTGGTGACACCTGGGCCTAAACCGCATGTCCTTTGATCCAGAGCCTCTCTACACTATGGAGGAGCAACTCTGTTCACTGCACCATTTTAAGAAGCTGACGTCTATGTGAGAAATTTCAGTAGTTGCCAGTTCTTCTCAGCTGCACTGTGTATGTCAGTTTGATTAGTGGCTGCTCATTTGAATGTTTTGCCATGATGCAGTTTGCACACCTATGTGAGTTTGTGATCCGGCCATCGCTGAAGTGCTGAACAGTCAGGCACTTTGTTACAGCGAGCCGTATCATTGCGTACATGACAAATTAATTTGAAACTGTATTGTGTCTATACAAACGTCTCACTACTACTCTGACATCAACCAGTGAGGCTCACGTTGCTCCCAGAGTCACTGTGGCCCCACTTGACTGAAAACAGCCTGTCGACCCCTCAGGGGGCACCCACACTGAGAGGATCTGTTTTTATGGGTCCTACATTAACACAACATGCAGTAAATTGCAGTCAAACAACCCGTTGTGATTAGCCTCTGCTGATCTACTGCCTCTGCACCTCTGAATCACTGCCCACATCTCAGATTTATTTTCAAGGATTCAAATAGTGCTGCAGCTAATGTTAACTTGAAACTAATTGTTTATTGGTTTTAAAGGCAAATCAGTACAGTACAACCAAGACCAATGTGCACACAGTCAAACAAGTTCAATACAGCATGATGTTCATTTTGTAAATTGTGGAGTAAAATAGAAGATAAAGCCGGATATGCTTTAGGGCATATGTAAGTGGCTATCTTGTGACTCACGAGTTGCCATCATGACGTGAATTCAACTTCTCAGTCAGATCCAATCAGGATAGAGGGGGTAGCAATGCATAACCTCCCCTGCTCCACTCTTTTGTCCAAATATGGTCACTTCTGGCTCCAATAAACCAAGATGGTGATGGCTATAATGCCAAAATTGAGGCTTGAAAACAGCAGTCCACAAACAAGTGGGTGACGTCACAGTGATTCTCTATCAGTTGCTACCATGAGGAGAGTTTGAAGACGATATGAAGGACTTAGGCTGAAGATATTGATTTTTAGCCACATTTTCACATACACAACCGGTGTCCTTACTGACCCATGGCGGTGTCACATCCCCACACTGGCCCTACATTGCCCCTACTGTTTGTCTGTGTATTGCATCCTGCGAACGCGTAGCGTTAATTCCTAAGGACGTGCAAAACAGATGCTCCAAGTGGACGCAGGATACACGAGGCAACCATCATGCGTACACCAACGCGTTGAAAAAACAAGAATATCTGCGGCCTTGTGCTTTTGATTCCTCTGGGGACAACTGCCAGTAAAGCAACCAGTGGTTTTGAAGAGATTTGTATTTCAATTTAGAGTTATATAAAGCTTATCCCAGAATATCACTTCAGTTTGTTGCATGATCAGACCGTATGGAACCTGTTTCTTTGCAATTCCTCCAGCACCTGCTGGAAGATGATGACTCAATCTTCCCGGTTATATGTGGTTAAAAAAAAAAAATCTCAGACATTTGGAAACAGTATACATTTGCAGTGAAAATGAATGCTAGTGGCAAAATTTGATGGAATGCAACTTCATACAATTTACTCAAGTATTGTTCTTTGGCACAAGGTCGGACTTGAACCCTGGGCCACTGTGGTGAGGACAGAGCCTCTGTACATAGGACGCACACTCTACCAACTGAGCTAACAGGCACCCCTTTGTTTAATAACGTGATAGCTTAGTTACTGGTTACTTTGCAGATTCGGATTATTCAGAGTTGATAGGCTATTACTTGTGATGTCAGCCAATCAGATAGTGTTGTAGGAGAGACATTGTGAGTGACGTAAGTGAGACCGCAGAGTCGTGACTACGGAGCATCAGAGCTAACGGTGCACTTTTTTTTTTTTTTTTGGCCTTTTGTGGCTTTATTGATAGGACAGCTCAGAGATGACAGGAAACAGGATGAGAGAGAGGAGGGGGTGGCATGCAGCAAAGGGCCACGGGTCGGACTCGAACCCCGGGCCGCTGCAGTGAGGACAAGGCCTCTGCACATGGGACACCCGCTCTACCAACTGAGCTTATGGGCGCCCCGGGTGCGCATTTTTAAATGAATTCTATCTTTACATTGCTTGTTTTATCTGAACAGTCAAAAACCTACTATCACATGATAGAAATAAAGCAATTACATCCTCACAATTGAGAATCTGAAACATGATAAAATTAGCCAATTATCAAAATTAATTTTCAGTGAGTTGATTAATTTGATTATTGTTTCATCTCTAATACAAAAAAATGCCTCATGAAGCGAAACAGACATGGAGATTTACAGGCTAAGGAGAGATTACCTTATAATCATTGCTGATTTTTTTTGTATTTTGTCGAGATATGAAGCAGACTAGCCAAGTAAACAGTTACCGATGTGTTATTGAGCACTGTAAAGGGTCATGTTGTGTGTGTAAAGTTAGATTGGCTGGACTGCTTTCATCCATTTCCTGTTTCCTGGGTGGCGTCTAGCTGCCCCACATTCACGAGGCTGAGGAGAGGGCTCCCGGCCTCGGTGTTATCTCCTCCTGTGGAATGTGCCACAACAGCGCAGCTAAAATAAGAAGGCCACACAGCGGAAGCAGGCTACAAGGCTGGTGCATGCCAACTAAATGTCAGGAGATAGTGTGGAGTGCACTTGGAACAACCAGAGAAAAATGGGGCTTCGTTTGAGAAAAATGTCTCCTAACTAGATTTTTTAATTCTCTTTTTGAAGATTATGTTTAGATAGCAGAAAGAGTTTATCACAGGAAATTAAAATCAATCAATAAATCTGTCCTTGTTCTTTTAGGAGTGTGGGCATCTTCTTAACCTTTAAATGATGATCCTTAATACTTCTCCATTTCTCTGGCACGTGTTTACTTATTAGCCATCTCAGTTTGTTTCATATGACTGAGTCAAGTGGGTTTACTCACATGACATTGACATAGTCTTGTCCTTAATGTCACACCGGTGTTGGATATCTGGACATGATAAAAATCAACTGGAAGTCTCATGGTGGGGTTTAGTCCACATCACCCATATTGCTCTTTGTCTGGCATCAGAAATATGTCAGCGAGGCAGAGATGGGGCAGCGCAAGTGTCGCATGTCACCCTGCGTAAGATTGTGACGCCTGATGTGAAAGAGCATGTGAGGGGCTGTCATGTGATAGACACCGTCAACGGGACACTGCTGCAGGAGGAGCTGTGTCACAGACAGCTGACTGTTGACACTGGAGTTAAGTTTAATGCGGCTGCATATGTTGTTATCGACCTAGTTATTGTGGAGGCGAGTCAGGAGGAGGAAAAAGACACCCTGTATGATTCATTTTGTTTCTATTTCCTATATTGATCCAGTATTGATTGCTTTTAGGCCGCTAATTTAGATGAGTCGAGCTTTGGAGCACCATCAAGGGATTTTTCATTCGCACAGAGTGTTGCAGATGTCAACGGCTGTCAGTTCTTTGCAGTATTACTGAGGAATATGCCACAGGAATAACAATTGTAGCCTAGAGTTAGCTGTTAAATATACTCGTACTTAATTAATACATTTTTGAAGACTATTTAAAAGAGGATAATTGTGTTTATATTAAAATATACAGTAAAACCAAGTAAAAATAAAGTAAAACCATCATTAAATATGCAACCTCATAGTTCAGTTCCACTAATCTGAATAAACATTTTCTATTTTCTCATTATTTGTTATTGCTTACAGCCTCCACAATTTCTCATCCACATTTCACTGTAGAGGCATGCCGTCAGTTTGTCACAATAAAAACGTAATGAGGTCTAACCCACAGAGACCTAACGGGAGCTCTCACCGGTGAACTCTTGGATGCCACACAGAATTCAAGCCGCCGCTTCCTACGCTAAAGAGTGTGGATGGAGACGAAGAAGCAAGAGACAAAACAAGTGTAAAACTGGAAGGCAAACTAGTGGATGGATTAAGAAAAAATAAAGGCTTTGCACACCAACACAGGTGTTTTCACTTCTTGCTAATTAGACTTTAAGTTCAGTGCAGCTCTGTTTTAATGGTGCAACATCCCCACCAGAGTCCTCAAACAAGGGCTGATCAGGCAAATGAAGTGAAAACACCTGTGTGAGTGGACCACGGGGATGTAGGGCCTTTAGTATGTAAAAGCCATTTTGAAATGAGCTTGAAAATCATGAAAAATGTGTCTGTTCATTAAAGAGGTGAAATAGGGTTGGGCGAATTGGCCTTAAAAATATCCCAATTTTTTTCACAATATATATCTCGATATTTTGAAATCTCCTCCACAGCACTTCATTAATACTAGGTATAATTAAATATTACTACGATTGAAGTAAAACGAGGAAAGGACAACACTTATGCCATATCATGATGTAATAATATCCACAATCTTAGACGATATATAGTCTCATACTTGTTTGGAACCTCATTAGCCACTACAGAGGTAAAAGCTACTCTTCCTGGGCCCCACACAAACTAACATTATATATCATAATATAAAACAATTAAAAATCCAAGACAAACGGAAACAATGAGCCTGTACTGCTCTTCCAATGCTGCTGCTGGTCACCCTGACTGAGGCTGCAGGATGTGGACACAAATCATGATAATAATAATATTGATACATTGCCCAGACCTAATGTGACCACATAATCCGTATAATCTGCTGGGGTTCTGCTACCCTTCAAAGATAGACAGTTTAACATGGAGGGTTTTTTGAACATCTCATTTACAGTGGATGAATAATTTTTATAATTCAGTTTATTTGAATTTATGGGTGATTTCTTTGAGGCTGTAACAAGCTGGACACTTAAAGTTGTGTATATGTATGATTAAGACAACTGGTAAAGCTAACACATGCTAATTTTAGTCACGTCAAGTTATAATAGCTGTACAAGTGCATCTCTGTCTGTCACCGCCTGAGCTGAGGCTTTATCTCTGTGTATCTTGGTTGTTCCTCAATGCCCAGGACTCAGTCCCTGATGGATCAGATATGCATTCCTTCTCTGTTATGGCTTGTCACATCATTGATGGTATCTGCAGAAGTCACAATTGTAGCACCTCAGCCTCACCAACTACACTGAGCCTGTCAACGACGTCAATCATCACTCGAAACGCAGTGTGGATTGACAGCATTGAGAGAAACAAGAGATAAGTTGTGGTATCTATTTTTTTTTATCTCCCTGCAGCCTCAGGACTCTCCACACCACCCACCACCCCAACCCAGTCGTCCAGCCAACCTGTGTTCACCCAGGAGGCCCAGCCGGCCAGGCCCAGCCCCGAGCGTGTGGAGACGAGCTCCCGATCCCGCTCGCTCTCCACGCCTCCAGACACAGGACAGCGTCTCAGCCTTCCCTCTGCTAAACCCCCGATCCCTTCCTCGAGCCCCGTGCCATCTTACTCTACCTCACATCAAGTGAGTCACATGAAAAAAAATTTTCTCATATCAAGAAAAAATAAAAATGAATGTTATTTGTTTGCCTTGGGACAGTTCACTCGTTGCTTTTGAACTCTGAACTATAAATTAATGTGGCGAGTTGTTGTTTATGGAGCAGAGAGCTTTCACATCACAGATACAAAACTAGTTCAAAGGTCATCTCTCCTGTTTCAGCTTCAGGAGAGAGTGAGAGAGAGTGCTGCGAGTTCACAAGTAATGACTGAACTCTTCTAAGGCATGACACATGCATGTGAATTCCCAGAATCCATTAAATACTTGCTGCTTTTACCGTACCTGCAAACTTTTTGCCTTTCGGCGACAAATGCCGTTTTAAGTGTCAACCAGGTCATATACGTCAATCATGTAGATCCAGAGAGTAATCTTAGCTTATTTTAGGATATCTTTTTTTTTTTTAGTGGAGAATGTTAAAGGTGCAGTTTTTAAGATAGTTGGTTGTTGAAGACACTGTTGGCAGGGCCCAACCTACCAGCACAAAACCTGGGAATGAGACCGTTTAAAGCCACCTTTGTGATATTTAATTTCAGCTAAACTAGCTAGCATAAGCTAATTTAATGGCGTTTCTCAACTGAGTTACCGATGGTGGAAAGTTACTAAGTTCATTTGCTTAAGAAGGAATTAGAGGTACTTGTCTTTTACTTGAGCATTTCTATTTTCTGCCATTTTATACTTACACTTGATTATATGTTAGAGGTAAATATCAAACTTGTTACTCCATTACATTTATGTGACAGCTCTAGTTACTTGTTACTTTGCAACAGCATATAAAGAAATCTACAAATTATACATAAATTAAGAATAAGACCCACATTAATGTGCGATGAGCATGTTAATGCATCAATTATTAGACCTAATGGGCTTCTGTAGAAACATGGGTGGTGCAACATGGCAGACTCTGTGGAAGAAGTAGTATAGCATGATGCGTTCTTCCTCTTCCTTCCCTTTTGTCTACTTTTTCCATTTCTCTCTCACTCCTCCTCGATCTCATCCTCTTCTGACTCTGCCTCTGTGCTCTCTCCTGTGTGTGTGTGTGTGTGTGTCCACCATTGTTCCAGTTTCTCCTCAGCCTTATCGTGCCTGTTTTACATTGTGTTTAAAAGAATCGAAAAAGCTATAAAACCGATTTTGCTTGTCAAAACATGATGTTGTTTTCTCTGTGTATTCTAATCTCAAAATGCTCACAAGGCTTCTTTTGTGTTTTTTAAATCACTAAAATCTTCTTGCGGCGGACAATGCCCTGAAAGAATGCATTGGGAACCTGGAGTGAGGAACATTAGGAATAAGAAACCTGAACCCCACTACCTGATTTCAGTTTCACATCTTGTCAACTTGTCTGTTATTATTGAAAAATAAGACTGAATGTGTCTAACTTTGCATATAAACTGCTGTATCTTTGCTATAATCTAATATCAGTGATGCCAATTGATATTTTCTGAAAATACTGGTCACAAGATGTTCAAACTAATAACTATATTTCCTTTGAGGCCACATAACAGTGGCCTTCTGTCCATGAGTCATGCGCTACTTTCCTCAGTGTCATAAGGGTTTGGTTGGACCGTGGTGAAGAGAGAGAGAGAGAGAGGGAGGCAGGGAGGATGCAGATCTTTAATTCAAGCTCTGATACTCGAGCATGCTGTGTGTCAACAGAGCTGTGTTTGCACTATTTGCTCTGAGCAACAGTGGCAGAAGAGAGGCTGTAAATATTGTCTCGGCATTGAGGCGATATCTCAAACACCGATAGCGGATGAACAGTTAACTGTGAAAGTAGCTCATGGTTTTGTCACAAGGATTTTCATTGTGGGTTTCAGTGTGTGATACCAGATTCCCCACAGTTAGTGAGGACGTACCTCTTGTGTCCATTTAATGAATAATTATCTGAAAGCCTGTCTCAGCCTCTCTGCTGTGAGTGATTGCGGATCCTAGCCAGAGAGGGCAAATCAATATTCCATCACCAACATTGTATACTGTTGATATTAACACCCAAGGACTCATGGCTGAGGTTGAAGACTGATGAGTCAGTGCCTGTCAGCCCCTCCATCGCACGTAAGGGAAACTCACAAATAATCTTCTGATGCTGTAGTTACTTTTTTTTTACCAAAACCAATTTCAAAAGCAATTCATTTAATGGATTTGTGTATGTCAGCTCCCCTGGAGTTTGCTGTAATACTCGGAGCAGGCTGCATGCCCGCTGTGATGCAGCAGGGCGAGATTTATGAGGGCGCTGGAGTAGTCTTTTGGCGAGAGAAGCGCTGTGTCACCATCGCAGCAGGGCCACACTGGGGACTGTTCAGCATCCCAGAGCAGGTATGCAGGCTTTCTCACACTGCTGCAGTGGCTTGTTGTGGACACAACTTGCAAATAAAGGACCAAGAGAAGTCATGTATCAACAAGCAGGCTTTGAGTATGCAAATCTCCCAGCATGACGCAGCAGATTTCATGCTGGGAGCTCGCCTGTGTTGTGCACAGGACGCAAATACAACAATTTGCATGTATTTTTTGTTGACGCCGAGGTTACAAAGAGTCGTTTTGCGCGTCTTGTCAGAAGAAATTAACCCTGAAGATGTGACAAGGCATCCCCAGCTTCTTGCTGCTTAGCAACGTAAGGGATTTCCTAATATGGTGAAGGGACCAGGTCGCTGCGCATGGAGGGGTGTGTCCACAACTCGCGAAGCTTCCTGCTTTTTCTCCGCGCTTCATGTGAGAGACTTTACCCATGGTGAGTGTCGTTCGGCAGATTATAACTCCAACAATGAAGTCGACCGAGTTATTGTGGTGGGATTAGTTTACACGCGCCTGTGTTGTGGCTGTCCGGGCCGCGCGTACGCATTGGTCCCCCCCTCCTACTGCAGCAAATGGATCAGGACTGTTCCACTCCGACTTTTAAGGGGTGTGTGTAGTCTAATAATAATGTGCCACTGAAGTTGCTACAGGCTTTTTGTCACGTTACCTGTGTATATTTAGCGGACTTGGAGGAGCTTTATGTAACCGGTAACACACCGGTGGCGCACGACGGTTCTTGTCGTCTGGTTTTGGTGTTTTGCGCATCGCTCTCGGTGTGTTCACAGTCTGCTGGGGCCGCCGGGGAGAAGTCGCTTCACCCTCCTGCTGCTGCTGCTGCTGCTGCTCACTCACAATTCACAGCAAAGTTTGGTGGTGCGCTGCCGTGTGTTGTTGTGAGGATCCGTTGCGCATCTTCATCGCAAACTTCTGCGTTTTTCCTCTCACAGGTCTACGGATTATTCGAAGGCATGCTGGAGAAACTTGAACTAGATGACGACGGTAAGTGTTGCCTACCTTGAATTAGTCACCTCCATAACATCGGCATATCTCTGGTATCCCAGCTGTTTAGTCAGACCAGCTACAGATGTGTCTGCTCAGTCTTCTCCACAGAGATTGTGTCAGAAATTGTAAGGGGTTTCCCCACAGAGGAGGCTGACTTCACCTGTTTGTCATCATAACAGACCCATTTGTCTCAATGTCTCAGATATTTACGCAAGGCTCTTGAAATGAAATGAAATGATGAGAGATACCTATAACATTCTGGAGATTTAAAAGAGTCATCATGGCAATTAAAGCGTTTGAGCTAATTGTCTTGCAGCATATGAGTAAGGCTGCAGCTAAAACTTGTGAATATTTTTGACGGAGTATTCATTTGGTGTGTAAAATATCAGAGAAAAGTCAGGACAGATGCTCGTCACAAGCACAGAGACCCCAGATAAGTCTTCAGGCTGCTCAGTTGTGTCATCAGCAATCAATTTTTTGATTTACAGTCATACAAAGCTGAGAAAAAGCACCAAATCGTTACATTTCAGGAGCAAGCATGAACAAGCAAATTGTAGCTGCAACTAACAGTTTTTTCATTGTCGATTTATCTGTTTTCTCAATTAGTCACTTGCTTGTTTGGTCTGTATAATGTCAGCAAATGTTGAAAATTGTCTCCAAAGATGATGAGTAAAGAAAATAATCACATTTAAGAAGCTGTAATCAGAGAATTTTGAGCTTTTTCTTCTTCGAAATGACACAAACTGATTAATGGATTAGTAAAATAGTTGGCGATTACTTCAATTGTCGTCAACTGCTCGATTAATAGTTGCAGCTCTAAAGCAAATGTTTTATTTTCACTTAACGATAATTAAATAAATATTGATTTGATTTAGTTAGTAAACTAATAGATTAATCCACTCACACTGTTTTTAATCACCACATGTGGGAAGAAAATTACTATAATCATCTGTGAAGGACCTAAGCTCTTATAGCACTTTGCTGTTTGTGTTTTTCCACTGTTTGTGTGATCGAACGCAGGGCTTAATTATGAGTAAGATGGAGCAGTGAAGTGGCTGAAGTGGTCCAGAGCCGTAATGGTTGTTTAGGCTCAGAGAGTGTTTTGTTTCCAGGCTCTCATTATATATTCCCTGTGAGATTTCTCCTTCCTCTAAAAGTATTTTCCTGCTTTTTTTTTTTTCTTCTTACAGCTGCTGAACCTGAGAGTGATATTTACATGCGCTTTATGAAATCCCACAAGTGCTACGACATCGTCCCCACAAGTTCCAAGCTGGTTGTTTTCGACACGGCGCTCCAAGTTAGTACTGTGACAAAATCAAGTTTCTTTTACCTGCAGATTAATCTTTCATATGATATTGAGGCTGCTTGGCTCGAGAATCAAAAGAGACGTTCAGCCTAAGTTAATGTTCAATAAAATAAGCCTCATGTTTGGTGGAATTGTCATAAAGCTGTTAAACAGTAATCCTGTGGAAGTCTGACCTTCTTTGATGTGTAGATCCTTAACCACTAAACCCACTGAAGCTCAGAGTTGGAATCCTTATCTAAAAGCTGCGGAAATACTAAAACCAACTCAAAGACGTCGAGAGTTTAGATTGGTGCTCATTTACTCGTGAGAATATGTCAAAAGAATTCGTCAGATGAGGAGAAGGGCTGCAACCAAATATTACTTTTGATTCAGATGTTAATTTCTTTTGCTTAACTGTTTTCTCTGTGAAATGTCAAGAAAATGTTTGTTTTTTTATCCGACCACCAGTCCAAAACTTAAAGGAATAGTTCACCTAAAAATGAAAACTCCTCATTATCTACTCAACCCCATGCTGGTGGAAAGTCAGGTGAAGGTTCATAGTCCACAAAACATTTCTGGCAGCATTCTCCTCAACAACTGAAGTAGATGGAGACTTGTTTTAAAATGTTTAAAAAAAAAAAAAAAAAAAAAACATAAAATGGCTCTTTATAGCTCCTCCTGCGTAATCCAAGTCTCCAGAGGCCACAAGATCCCGAATTGATTTGAAAAGAGGTTATTAACACCCTCTACGCGCAGTCGAGCTCGTGCACCTACTTCAGACGGGGTGTGCGCTAACGCTTTTAGCTTAGCAGCTACAGTGAAGATTTTGGCTTAAAAAAGGGAGTAGATAACATCTTTTCAAATCAATTCGGCCTCCTGAGACTTGGATATACTGTATCGAGCAGTTTTACGTTTTTTTTTTTTTTTATTTACATTTTTAAACAAGTCTCCATCTACTTCAGTTGTTATGCAGAATGCTGCAACACTGTTTTACTGTGAAGCTCCAGAAATGTTTTGTGGACGTAACTTCGCCCGACTTGGGTTGAGTAGACAATGACAGAATTTTCATTTTGGCTTGAACTTATCCTTTAAAGATATGCAATTTTAAAAGATATAAAACACTCATGAACAGCTTATGTTTACATTTAAGAAGTTCAGACCAGTGAATATTGACCATCTTTGCTTGATTAATCTGTTAAACTGGTTTGCTGATTCTCAGAATCGTTGGTATTTAATATGCTATTGATTGACCAGAGTAATGGATCAAAAGCTTCAGCTCCAGAGAAGATAATCACATCATGCAGTGAAGTATTGTGTTTAATCTAATTTGTTTTTTTCTTTTCAACTGTTGCTCGCAGGTTAAGAAAGCGTTCTTTGCCTTGGTAGCCAACGGTGTGCGAGCTGCTCCACTATGGGACACAGAGAAGCAAAGCTTTGTGGGTAAGAGCACCAAAACCTGTCATAGAATGACTTTATAGCCTTGTTTTGTGTTTTCTCATAACACATAGTAAAATAATTGGGTTTATAGATGTGGGAAGTCATTTTTTCTTTGGTATATGTCATATTTTGAGTATGAGAGAGTTATTCCAGTTTGCTGTTTTCAATGTTTGTTTCTTGTTTCTGATATTTGTTGTTCAGGTCGAAGTTAGATGTGTTTAACTCTGAGTTTGAAGTTTTAAAAGGTTGTTAAATCATGAATATTTGCAAGTATTTGGACCATTTTAGAGGAAAAGTGCTTCCACGCACTCTGCAGTTTTATTGGCCAAGCTTCCAGTCAGAAAATGTAGAATTAAAGATATTTAGATCCCTTTAGTCTTCTTATTCACTCTACATATTTGATTCTAGTAACACAGTGAGACTGCAGCATGCAGACCACATATTTTTAGTCCATAATTCCTCTGGACAGAGATGGAAAATGTCCGTGCTGTGCTGGTGCGCCTGTGCTAAATGAGCCCAGAGGAAACTTTTGTGTATTAATGCCGCTGGTCATGGCTAGTGGAGCGTGATGCTATATTGAGCAGAAGTCATTAGAGCTGTCATAAACCATTAAGCACAGCAATGACTTCTCTGCATTGACCAGTGCTCAGAGAGAAGTGAAGATAATATTTAACAAAAAGAAATATCAATGCAGAGATGGAGGCAGAAGTCAAACCAGCTGTGAATTGAGTTTGTTGTGCCGATTTCTTTTTTCCTGCGATTACTTTATTGCAAGTCAGCCTGCAATGAATAATGAATGCCAACTCAGCGTTAGGATAAACAGGGGGTGGGGGTCAGTGATTTGTTGTTGGCACCACGCCCTTGTACGCGCCGTCTCTTCTACCTAATTGTGCAATGCCTGCAGGAACGGTGCCGCATGTTGCACATTGATTAACACCTGTTTTTTTCATTACAGGAATGCTGACAATCACAGATTTCATCATCATACTGCACAGATACTATAAGTCACCGATGGTAGGTCCACCTGACAGATGAGATTTGCCTCTTTCTTTGAGGATTTCTTGTTTTTTTCTTAAACCTTTTTCTATTTCTTCTTTTATTTCAGGTGCAAATTTACGAATTAGAGGAACATAAGCTCGAGACGTGGAGAGGTGAGGTCATGTTTTTGTAGCATGTATAATGTAATATTTAAGATGCAGAATATATAAACTTGAATATTTCATCTCTTTCTACACAGAGGTTTACCTCCCAGCTACATTCAAACCTCTGGTCAACATATCACCTGATGCGAGGTGCGGTATCTGACTGTAAATAATGAATCTGTCTGTTTTTACATCTGTTTGTGTGTATGTGATCTGATTTCTCGTCCTCCCTGTAACTGGCCATTGTGTTTGTTGTGTTGCAGCCTGTTTGATGCAGTGTACACCCTCATCAAAAACAAAATTCACCGCCTGCCTGTCATCGACCCTGTGACGGGGAACGCACTTTATATTCTCACACACAAGAGGATCCTCAAGTTCCTCCAGCTTTTTGTGAGTCCAGCACCGTCACCGTCAGTCTGCATAGCATTTTAATCTACATGACGGATGATTCTGATGAGAACTTGTCCCACTTTCACTTGTCTGCTGCCCCCTTGTGGTCAACTTGGACACTAATGAAATGTGACAATGAATTGGGTTGAGAGTGATCACACAGAACACGTCTCTGCCTCATCGTGTGTGTGTTTGTGTTCTCTAGATGTGTGAAATGCCAAAGCCAGCTTTCATGAAGCAGACTCTCGGGGAGCTCGGCATCGGCACGTACCACGACATCGCTTTCATCCACCCGGACACACCCATCATCAAAGCACTCAACATCTTTGTAGAGAGACGAGTGTCTGCCCTGCCTGTGGTGGATGAGTCTGGTAAGATCAGAAACTCCGCTGCTGATGAAATTTAGTAATAATGCTAAATTAAGTTAGTTACTTAATGGAGTCCTTCATGTTCTCTTACAGGCAAAGTTGTGGATATTTACTCCAAGTTTGACGTGATTGTAAGTAGAAATTTCATGTTTTTTAAGAGACAATATACCAAATATTAGAGGATGAACTGCTCTGTGGTTTATTGTCACACTACTTTATACAATGTGTATTCATGTTTGTTCACAGAACTTGGCTGCTGAGAAGACGTACAACAACCTGGACATCACAGTGACGCAGGCTCTGAAACATCGCTCTCAGTACTTCGAAGGAGTCATGAAGTGCCACAAAATGGAAACGATGGAGACCATTGTGGACAGAATAGTCAAAGCTGAAGTGAGAATTTTCAAACATAAAGACGTGTACAGACATTTTGTTGCCTGGAAATAACCTTGGACTGATATCAAGTTCATCTCTCTGTGTTTTCCTCCAGGTGCATCGGTTGGTGGTGGTGGACGAGCGCTCCAGCATAGAGGGCATCGTCTCCCTGTCGGACATCCTCCAGGCTCTGGTGCTCAGCCCTGCAGGTATAGATGCTCAGCATCGCTAGCCTCTCTGTTCCTGGACCCTGAGCTCTCTCCCCACCCCGCCCTCTAACCCTGTCCCGGGTAGGAAACACTCGCATTTTATTTCCGGCTGGTTGTCGCCTGTAGCTGGCATGGTGCCTGACGTCCTGTCTGTCCTGCTGGAGGCCGCTGTGTGCAGCAGTGTTGTGTGGACTTTTGTGTCAGGATGAAAGGGCTGTCGTCCTCTGAAAAACAAGTCCAGTGTCTGCTCTCACCAATGCATTGTAATATACCTGGTATAAGCCCGTTGGGTAGTCACACATTTGTAAATCGTTGCAAAACAGATGGACTTAAAGAATAAGTACAGCCAAAAATGAAAATTCAGTCATTATCCACTCCCATGCCGATGGAAAGTCAGGTGAAGTTTTGTAGACACCAAACATTTCTGGAGCTTCACAGCAAAACAGTGTTGCAACATTCTTCTAAACGACTGCAGTAGATGGGGACTTGTTTTGAAACAGAAAACAACCACTGAAAAAACAGCATGGCTCCATACTGCTCGACCGGTGTAATACAAGTCTCAGGAATTTGAAAAGATGTTATTTACATCCTTTTATAAGCCGAAATTTCACTGTAGCTGCCAAGCTAAAGGTGTTAGCATGCATCCTGTGGGAAAAGCTGTTACTTACACCCACAGCTGTATGGAAACAAATCCACAGCTACTCCAGTTTTTCCAGAAATTTTTTGTGGACTTTGAAACTTCCCCCAACTTTCCATCGACATGTGGGCGAGTAGGTAATGACTAAATTTAAATTTTTGGGTGTACTTACATTTTGAACTGGAATAAAACTTTACACGCTTGCAAGGGTCCACTAGGGTTCGCTAGATGTACATTTCATCATGTGCTGACGTCCACATACCTCCAAATTGTGATGCCACCAGACTACAACAAGCTTTGGAATATGCAGACTCTAGGGAGTAACAGAACTCCTAAACGTCCACAGGTTGGGAGGATAATCCAGGTTTTAGAGAGCAAACTGAGCGGAGAACAAACTGGTGGCAAAACGAATCGATGAAGACTACAGCTTCGGGTCTGCGCTGATACTCATATCAAATTTTCCCTACATGTATTTCTCAGTTAATTATCAGTGTGTAAAGTTGTATAAAAACTGTGTACAGAAAAGAGTGAAATTACAGAAAGAATGGCATGAACAGGTTTCATCAGGCTACATTCAGGTAACATTTGATAGACTTTGGTTTGTTTTCATTTTACCCTCTAAAGTGATCAGTCTTTTGGGATGGTATGTTACCCACACTGTCCTTTTATACAAGATGAGTCCATTGTTATTACATTTAAAGCCTGTGCTTGTAGTTAGAATCCAGCTTTGTGAAACAAAAACAAACAAAAAAAAAAACAAAACTTCCACAGAGTAAAGTTTTCCACAGTGGTTTGAATCACAAACGTCAGGTTTGACACAACCTGTCCTGTCCAGAGGCTTCATGTATTATAAATTCTGCTCAGTTGTGTTTGGCTTTTAGTAGACGTAGCTGCATTTTGCCAGGAGCTGGCTCTACTTTGAATATGTTTTGTATTGATACGCGTGAAAACAAATAACAGATGTTTGCATCATTTAAATGATTTCAGTGTCGGAGGTTTGCTCAGGCTGCAGATCAGCAACATGCTGTGAAGGAAAACATGATGCACGAGCATTCAGCTCCGCTTTCTTTAATCGAGATGTTTGTATCATCATTTATATCACTGCATAACGCAACTTCAATTTTGTGGAAATAACCAGTCGGCTGCAGCTTCACACTGAGTTTAAAGAGCGTCCGATGGGGCGGTGGGTCGCGGCTTCAAAAAGAATGATGAATCTTGTTTTTGAAAACAGGAAGCTCGATTTAGACCGACATGTCTACATGTTGTAGAGATAAAACGCAGGCAGAGTTTACTAATTCTGACTTTTATTGACTTCATAAGTCAGTAAAACTAGAAACATTGATTTGTGAAAATGTTTTGTGAAACTGCATGTCTAACCACAAAATGTTCATGGTTTTGAAGACGTTAATGCTGTTTTTTATTTCTGCCAGTGAGATCTTACAGCAGATCGTGTCATGCATAATTATTAATGATGAAAACGGATGAAACTATTTAAGCAAGATTTGGGTGAAATAACACAAATCCTGTGGATGCTGTGGTGTGTTTATTTGTGCGTCGTGTCCTCACTTGTGCTCTTTCTTTGTCTCCGTAGACGCCTGTAAGGAGGAGAACCTGCCTGAGTGAGAGGAGGTGAAGAGGAGAGACAGTGGGAGTAAATAAGTTTGAAGGTTGAGGTTGGGAGCGCAAGGCTGAGCCGAGTCAGTCTGAAGGTCCCAGAGACGCCTGCAACTGATGCACTATAGAGGCTTAGAAACCAAAGAGCTAGACAGCTGAATGAAGTGGAGTTCCTGCACTGAGGATTGATTTTCTGATCTTTTTTTTTTTTTTTAGTTTGTTTGTTTGAACACTGATCAGATAAAAAAAACACACACAGCATATTGTATTTGTACACACAGACACGCACTCTCAAACACACAGAGATGCATTATGGTCACCAGCCGGGGAGATGGAGGGAACGTGGAGACTGATGAGTTAAGGTTCCGGTGTAGTTCTGATCATGCTGCTGTCATCAGTCGATTTTTTTAGTCGCATTTTGTCGTCGATACTGAATGTGATCAACTCCAGGAAAGCTCTCGTTCTGCTCACTATTTGATGTAGAATGATGACCATTCACAGATGCAACGTAATGTTTGGTAGCAAAACTACACGTCACCTACAATGTGGCCATTTTTATGACTCTTTGTCATTAAAAAAAAAATTGCCAGTGCCAATACGGAGGGATCGATGCCCCATCAATATTTGTGCCTTTTGTTTTCCCTCAGACTGACTGTATTTGTGTCCTTTGACGTTCAATTGTCAAACGAATGCAATTATTTGGGTTTTGTTTTTTTTTTTAATACAAGAAGTTGACTATTTCGTCCTTCTACTTAAAATTTGGTTGATTTTAGTCTCAAGAATTTCCATCAAATTCGAAATAATTTAGCACAAACATCTGCAGCAGTCGAAGGAAAACACAAAGAAAACACCTGGAAAAAGGATTCTGTCAGCCAAGAACTATGAGCGAGTCCCTCTCACTCATTTTACATGAGTAGTGATTTAGAATCATTGCAACTTAAGGATTATTTTTCTATTGGTATTACAACAACAAAAAATGTCTTTTTATATGTTTAAAAAACATTTTTTTAACGTTTATTTTCAGTTTTGGACGCTTCAGATAACCTGATACACACAAACATGCAAATCAGCTCTCAGCTGTAGCTTCGACAGGACTCATCTCCATCTTTGACTGTAAATAGGATCGTTTTTTGGGGAAACGTGTCACATAAAGCTTTATTTTTATGAATGTGTCAACATGTTTAAAAAGAGAGACTGCAGTTTTAACGTTATTTTTGTAAATATATTTGTGGCAATATGTCCGGTTCAAAGAGACTTTGTATCTGATCAACATGTACTGTAAATGTGCAAGCATGAGAAAAACTACACTTCAGCAGTATGAATGTTCTTTTGTTTTACTTTTTTTCTATTTTTCTGGCTGCAGAAAAATAAATGGACACTGAATGTACCTTATATCTGTGTGATTTAGTTTATTTTAATCAGGTATACTGTGTTTTTACCTGTTTTTTTTATTGATCTAAGGATGTGTTTCCAACCTTTTTTGTCTCAAACACCCCTTCATCACACCTCTCACATGGTTAGGTCTTGACATTCACACCACCACTGAGGGTGGCAGAAATGTGATGTTTTACCTATTTACTTTCTACTTTATTTAGACTTTTCTTCTTCTTTGTTAGCTCATTTTTATGCACTCTCGGTTGCAATGTATGGTATTCAAACAATTGACTCTGAGGCGTGTCCTGGTTATTGTGCCAATAAATATACAAAAGTTCAGCCTCACCCTAATTCGTAATCCAACCACGCTGTTTATTTACCTCCCAACACACAAGTATGTGAAGCGATCCAACCAGCCGTTCATCCACCATCTTCACAAAAGCCCCTGGTGACTGTAGCAAACACAGCTTTATACAATTGAAACAGTCAGTCGTCGGACAAAAAATTAAACTGCAACTGTTTTAAATCATTCATTCAACCTTTTCAAACAATAATGCCATAATTCATTAGTTCTAGCTTTTTGTTTGTTAGGATTTTCTGCTCATCTGTGATTTATATCATAGAGGACTGACTGTCTTTTGGTTTTTTACTGTTGATTGGACAAAAACACAACACTTGGCGACACAAATGAAGACGATTGTTGAAGCGTTTTGTGGATCTTCAGATGGACGTGTTAAAGGTCCAGTGTGTAGGATCTAGCAGCAGTCGGCTGCTAAAAATTTGAAAGCCCCTCTGTAGAGCGAGATTGCTAATGATTGTTGCAGCCTCAAATATCTGCAGATCTTTAGACGGTCTTGTTAAGTTCCAATAACTCTGTGATGACGTCTGTACTCGGCGTTTGACCAGACAAATGTGTGTTCCACCTAAACAACACTTTCACTTAGTGGACCACAATAAGTACAAGTGTTGCAATACTTTCATAATTCTGCATTTTATTTCATGTGTTCTCTCAACCAAAACCCTAAAGAGCAACACCACAAAACAAATATGCACCAACCTTCAGTTTACCCTCACCTTGTATCAGACATTAAAGACTTTTATCTCACTGTCTACAGCTTTGAACAAGCCGTCTCTGCTGCCTTCCCGCTGATCACTTGATCACAGGCGTGATTTGTAGTTGATAGTTACACCACACGCTCTCCATGTCTTCTCTCCAGCTGATTACCATGAGATTTAAGACGACCCTGCATTTTTTTCATTAGACTTTACTGAGAAAGACTATCAGTAAGCACAGACGGCATCCCCCGAAGCTGTGAGCTGTAGAGGAGCTTTCAGCCCCGGAGCTCTTCGTGGCATGCTGCCCTGAGGATATTTTAGTGCAGGGATAGGCGAGCATGTGCCAGAGTGTGCCGAGAAGAGGCTGGTTTTTTATTTCAGCAGCTGATGACGATCTGCTGGGTTAAAATCAGCTGTCGTTTTTCCTGTGGATGAGGTAGAAATGTGCAGGCCCCTCGATTTGCCTGACGTTTTTCTTGTGTTTGTGCTGCAGCCACAAGGTGACACTGTAGTACACAGATCAGGCAGCACAGGGCCTCAACAAGAATCAGCTCCTGCAGTTGATCCCATCCTGGTGTAATGAGTAACCACCTCTTTCTCATTGAATATTTACATCCCAATAAGAGATGAATGATTTCCAAGCAGTGCTTTTCTCTCTCTCTCTCTCTCTCTCTCTCCCTTTCAAGGAAATTGCTCGACTTCAGCAGGAAGTTTTTCTAATGCAGCAAAGGTTGCCTGTAAATGAGGGGCGAAGGTACCACGAGCGGATCTGATGGACTTCCAAATGAGGGCTGAAACCGGACCAGACTTACTCCAGACAATCTGCTTTGATCTCCCAATCTCCCCTGTGATACCCAGTGCTGGGAAAGCCTCCTCTACACCTTGTAGCCCTAAAGCAGATGAGGCAGGAGGGTTTCACTACCATCCACCCCCCCCCCTCCTCCTCCTCCTCCTCCTCTTCGCACTGCCCATCTTTCTTTATACACACACACACATTCACCATCCACACCCGCACTGGACTCTCTTTTGAAAGTCTAGGGCTTGATTTAAAATTCCTCTTCAGAGCGTGTCATGCATTTTATATGCATGGCGAGTGGGAGAGAAGAGGAGGGATTGCGTGGGGCTCCAGCCCAAATGAACTTCCCTACGCTGTTGGTCTCCTCGGGGATATATATCCACACACACGCACACACACACACACACACTTCTTTCTTTCTCTCCCCTCATTTTCTCGCACCCACTCAACTCTTTCAACATTAGTTTTACTGCATCATGCTTTTCACAAATTCCACTGAGCAGCAAGAGTGCCTTAGCCTTTGAAGACAAGTGTGATCAGAACAGAGGCAGGGGGTGTAAAGAAAAAAAAAAAACCTGGCCGCAGGGCATTTGGGTTTTTGCACTCGTGTTTAGCAGCGTATGGAGCAGAGGAGGGAGGCTGACAAGTGCAGTGTTTGGGGACAGCTTTGATGTCTGATGGGGTGCGGCTGCTGCTCATGCACAGTCCTTCACAAGGAGACTCGTCACGTTGACACAGCCAGGCTCGTATTTACAGTTTCCTAGCTGTGGATAGATAACAGATAATCAAAAGAGCACTGTTGATACTCTCCGTCTAAACATCTCTTATTCTCCTTCTGTCTTGCTGACAAGCTCAGATGAAGCTGAGAATCAATAACAAAAAAAAAAAAAAAAAAAAAGGGAAAGCAGACGTAACATGAACTTGGACTGCTTGAGAAATCTGGTTTATTAGGAACAATATGATCCCACTAGCTTATTGTGGATATAGCAGTAAACAACAGAAACACGATTCACTTTTTTTTAAGTGCTACAGGTTTGTGATTATAGACGTAAAACAGTACAGCAACCATAGTGCCTACATTCATATATGCACAGAGAATATAAAAAAATTACAGTATATTGCTGTTAAACTGTTCCTGCTTGTGAATAACCCTCTGTTTGTCTCTTGTACACATCACTGGGAATATCACACACTGTTCTTGTGACAATGGGGTGGTTTATAGTGGTAACTGAGACAAGGTTTAAAGGGACGGTTCGCCCAAAATCAAAAGCACATATTTTCATTCTTACCTGTCGTGCTACGTATCTATCAAGATTGTTTTTGAGATGTCTGCCTTCTCTTGAAATACAGTGAATCTAGACGGCGCTCAGCAATGTCTCAATGTCTCTTTCCAGAAATCATGACCCGGTTACTCAAGATGATCCACAGACGAACTATTTTCTGTGTCTACTCATGGACGAGAGGCTCGTGCTGGTGACAGTGTGGGATGTAAACATTAATGAGGTCCTCCCATGAACGTATGATGAGAACTGGATACAGCGACTGAGGCGGAGCCCTGTTCATTCCAGTGAAAGCTACTCAGGGTTGCATGAAGACAAAAAAGTTTGACTCTCTGGGTATAGAATTACTCAGATCTGACACATTGTGGGGCCCATGGTGTGTGCACACGAGACTTCCGCCTGCTCAGCTGGCTAACTTCCGGTTTGGCCCCCGGCTAACTTGTATGGGGATGAAATGATTTAATCGTGAAGCTCCTCGAGACTTTCCAGATGTTATCGGACAGGATTTTTCCAATTATGATGGTGAAACTAGTCATTTCTCCGGGCACTGGTGGACTCGAGGTGGGTTCAGGGGAGGCGATCGCCCTTCCCGTGGACATAACGTGGCAAAGTGGCAAACTATAAATATGTTACAACATTCTGCACGCTGGTGCCCTTTTTTTAAACACCCTGAGTCCGCCATTGTCTTTTGGGCCCCTGTGCATCATGTGAAGGTGTAATTACACTGTAATTCACTGTGTGAAATTGGCTTCAAAGCCTTCTGCTCTTCCTGGGGGCTTGCAACCTCCAGGACTGAGCTGTTACCAGTTATTTTAAGCCAGCCACTCAGCAGCCATCTTGGCAACGCCCCTGGGCAGGTAATTAATTGGCTTTACAAGATCAGGCTTCCGTCTAAATGATTGTGCAGAGGGCAATAACTTCACCTTCGATGGTCACTGGGACATAAAAACTGCATGCACAGAATCAAAAGTCAAATCTGATAGTAAAGAAAAAGCGAGTTACTTTGCCCCAAAACAAGGTGAAAGATGCTGTTTTCCAACAGGTTACACTTCTAATACGCATCTGTACGGTTTGTAGAGAGAGACAATCTATTGTCCATTTATCTCATTCTACACATTACATTAGAGAGAAGGCAGACATGTCTCTGGCTGACATCCCCAAAACCCGTCAACTCACACCAAAACAATCTACAAGCATAGATAGCCCGAAAGGTACGAAGGCAAATATGTGTATTTTTTTGATTTTGGGTTGAACTGTCCCTTTATGTCTGGCAGGTCAACACTTTACAGATAAGCACTGAGTTATCATGGGAGCACAAAGTTGACAAAGGTTAAGCTGATATTATACAGTAACACTAGACAAACCCTCGACAGAGAGATCAGCAAACCTCACTGAACAGACTCGGCTGAGTGAAGCGACATGTATTCTCGTGAAGCTACTTTTTGTTTTGTTTTTGTTTTTTTTAAATTAAAGATTAATACAAGTTAACTTTGGTTTCCAGCTCTCTAGGACTATACTGTAAATCTGTGGCAGTTTAAGCTGTAAGTAAAAGTTAAAATCGACAGTATAGCAGCCTTAAGCCAATATTAATACGACACAGAAATTCACTTTTTAAAACATTTTTCTTGTTATAATAGCAGCCAGGAAAAAATGTAGTTACAGTGTGATTCCATAGAAGTAGAAAAAGTGAAAAAAAAAATCTCATCAAAGTTACTGTTAAAGAATCTGTGATCTGGTACCTCTTAATAAATAGAAAAATGCAACTTCTTTGCTGTTATTTGTTATCTTCTACCCTATCTGATATAAATACGGTTACACACGGTGATATATGTATCTGCTGTGTGAAGACAGTATCTTTCATCATTCATGCGACAAAGAAGTTTTTAATGACAGAGGAAAGAAAGAAAAAAATCACTTTTCCATAACCGACTTGCTAAGTACTGTGTACAACAAAATATTTGGGAGCCTGCGAGCGTTCCCAAAAATTTTCTATCCGACTGTAACACAAGACAAACATCAATAAAACAGGCTGAAAGGAACGAATCAATGAGCGGAGAGAAGGGGGGGGACATCTCAGGTTCCAGCGCTCAGTCGGGGACACGCTGACTGAGCTTTAGTTCCTGAACTGAAACCCTGCTGCCTGCCGTGGTGATCCGCTCAGTCGTCTGCGGCCAGGCGAGGCTCTCTCAGTCCACGTCAACAAGTCAGGTCTTTGTCGGAGTGGATTCTAGCATTACCGAGTGGCTGTGGGGCCTCGGCAGCTGGAGGGTGCATGTCGACGGGGTCAGCTCTGAAACCCGCGTGAGCCCAAACAATCTGGCCGCAAATGGACTGAGTGGAGAGTAAAGAAAGCTGCAACAGAGGTAGAAAATAGAAAAGAAGTGATAGCTTCAGGGGTTGCTTGGCTGAGGATGCTTTTTAAAGGGGAGTCGTTTTTTTAGCAGAGGAGCGCTCTCATCACTTTGCTTCAGGAATGCACACTTTTAAAAAAAAAAATCTTCTGTTGCAGGGGCTTACTCCCTTCTTGAGATGCAAAATTCAATGTTTACTTCTACCTCGCTCTTTTGTGCTGTGCTCAACATTTTCCTCACCACCATTTGACATTTTTATGCAACGACAGGCTTCTTCGGCATGTTTTCCACTCCATTGTCTTTTTCCGCCGTAAAAAACTGCACAGCTTGTGCTGCGAAAACCGAAAACCAACATACAAATCGCCATCAAGGAGCTCTCAAAAGAACCATCAGCAGACCTCAGTCCTTCGCTGGCCCTTCCTATTAAAGGCCAGGGGAGAGTATAATGGTGCAGTGTGTTCAGAGTTCACTGGAGCTGTCTGAGGAGTGAAAGCCGTAGACACACAACCTCGCTGGTTGCAGCAAGCTGTTTCCATTATACATTCTGAGCAGCTGTTCTGTGGAGGAAGTCCTTTGAAGGACGGCTGGCTGCAGGGGGTGGGGGGTAACCGGAGTCCACGGTTCAAACGGGGTTCTTCACCCTAACAAGCAGGGGCGGGGCTGCGGCCGCTTCCTCTCCGGCGTGGCGTGTCATTGTCCCCGGGCCCCCCATCATCAAGGCCTCCCGAACAGAGGCCCCACATGAGCTCTGACACATGCAACGTCTACACTAACACTCAACATTCATGCTATAACTAGTACAGAAGCAGGCAGAAAGACAAAGACAACTTCTCCTCAGTTGTACTCAGATTAGTGTGATTACATCTAAGCTGGCTCTTCTCGAGACGTCCTCTGCGCCGTGTGGGCCGCTTCAGTTGTTTTGATTCGTGTCTGTTTTGACATGGATGGGGCGAGGAAGAGGGAGTTTTCTTGAGAGAGAGAGGGGGCTTTGAAGAGAGCCAAATTCAGAAGAGTCTGAAGGTTGTCTCTGAGGGGTCAGGGGCGTCTTTAAAAGGAAAAAGAAGAGGCACGAGGAGAGGGGGTAGGAGGAGGAGGAGGAGGAGGAGGATGAGAAAGAAAGTCACGCTGGTAGAAGGAGAAGGAGGGCTCGGTCACTTCTGCGTAAGGTAGGCTCCGATGGTGAGGCTGGCTGCCCCGAGCGCAGCCATGCCGAAGACCGTCTTAATGGAGGGCCAGGAGCAGCTGAAGACGGAGTCCCTCTGCCTGTCGTACAGCTCCACGAAGGCATCCTGGGAGAGAGACAGGAAGAAGAAAGACAGACAGTTAGTTATGTGTTTACCTATGTGTGTGTTCTTGCATCAGTTGGTTATCTGATGGGTCAAACGAAAACACCACACAGGATCAGGCTGGCATCTCGTTTATTCCTACAGAAGAATAAATCTTTAAAGGAGACACAGCATGCTCATTTTCAAGTTCATAATTTTATTTTGGGTTATTACTAGAATAGGTTTACATGCTTTAATGCTCAAAAAACACTGTCAGTGTCACACTGTCCCCTGCTGCAGCTCTGTATTCCCCCTCTGTCCGAAACGCTCTGTTGCAGCTCCTGTCTCTTTAAGGCCCCTCCTCCTGAATACCCAGTCTGCTCTGATTGGTCAGCTCACACACGCCTGAGCGAGGACAGCTAACAACAACAGAGCAGCTGGAGCAAGTTGGAGGTAAACTAATTCTGACGTGTCAATCTAGCCGCTAGGCATAAATTATGCATATGTTTAACTCTGTGACGTAGTGTGATGTCACAAAGTCACAAAATTAAAGGCGGGACTACTGACGAGGCGTTTCAGGAGCAGTGTTTTCTGTGGGAAAGAGGAACTTTTGTTGGTGCTGTCTTTTACATGGACAAGACGACATTAATTGGGAACTATTTTCAGTTGCGGATGAATACACAATTTTGAGATCCTTCGAGATTTGACCACGGAGGGGAATTGGATTTCATTTGTGACAATCACGACATTGAAAACATTTCATCCCATTATTGGAGGGTAAAATATAGACTTCCAACTTGATTGTATTGAAGTGGCGGACAAAATCTCTCAATATCTGAGCAAGTGAAACAACATTTTTCTGCACGAATACCTCTAGAGGTAAGAGAGAAAATATGTTTCTGGGTTTTTTTTGTAATTTGGGTGAACCGACCCTTAAATCCCTTGGCCGCCACCACTAAATATGGGTGGAAATAGAGTGTTATTACACCCATTTTGCAAGCAGATCCATTAATGTCCACCCTCCTACGCACGACCTCATGCGGAGGGACGCAGCGCACCCACAAACACACTAAAACAAACATGGGAATCACCAAAAAGGAGCCCATTTGCAACCGCACATCAACAGATTTCTGGTGTTTTTTTAGCACGTGGACGAGCGCCGCAGCACTCAAGCATAAATATATTAATGTTGGTCCGAGGGGGCTCTGCTTTCTGCTGCTAACAGGAGTTTTAAAAGCCGTCTGTTACGAATTGAGAATGTGCGTGTGTGTGTGTGTGTGTAAGATCTGTGGAGAAAATACCACGGCTCTGTGTCTGTAGACAAGGAAATACAGACATCTGCTCACAGCCAGTGACAGCAGGAACAGCTGGACAGGAAGTCGTGGTGCTAAGCTCCTCGCTCTCCCACACACACACACACACACACGCACACACACACACACGTAGATTATCTTGAACCCGACTAGAATAGAGTATTTTAAAAGGTTTAAAAGAGGATATATCAACACTTTCCTATTGGATATCAACTCTTTTGTGAAGCTAACCACATTAGTGGCAGTGTTGTGTTCACTTGAGCTCCTTTGATGCCTCTGTTTTAGCTGTAACTTGACCTATCTGTGAACAATGGTGAATTGTTAAGTTTAATCCACTACAACATTACTGTGTCAGTTCCCATGGGCATCTATTATCATTCTATTTTAATCTGTCTTGATTTAACTCAATTTACCTACGGTAATTATGTTTCGTGTAATTCTAACCAGACTCCACGCGTCTTACTCGACCTTGATCAAAGCAAAACTGGGTCGTTATACTCATTTTCACAAGTGTCACATTTTAATACACAGCTTCCTTTTATCAAACAAAGGCCCACACAGGATTTAAAAGAGGAGATATCAATTCTGAAGTGCTGCGGGGAGACAAAAGTATTTCCTGTTTCCTTCTCCTCCCTTTCCGTCCTGGCACATTCCTGAGGCCGGGGGGGCCAGTCGGTGTCACACAGGAGGAAGGATCAGCAGTTTCTTCCCACTTTAGGCCCTCCGGTGTCAAAACACGCTGCGCTCTTAAATCAGACGACAATATCTTTAACCACACAGTATTTTCTTTGTGTGTTGAGTGTTTTTAATTATCCAGGGCTAAAATTATGACTACTCCAGCCATGGTAGCAGCTCTGAGACTAAAGTCATCAGACACAGCCAGGCGCTAACTGCTTATGTCGGTACATGTCCACAGTGGTAATGCTAACGTGCTCATTCTAGCCAGGTGAAATGTTTACCCTTTTGACCACCCGCATTTACCATTTTTACGCCAAATTAGTGTGAACATGCAGGTGTTTAAAGGTTAATCAGCTCAAACAGGCATCTGACTCTGTGTTTGCCTTTCTGTTTTTATTTTCAGTTCATATATCTCATCAGGCTGCATCCGCAAGATGTTTAAAAGCCTTAAAACATTCTGAATTAGACACATCGATTTTTTTCTGGAGCGGATGATGGAATTGACTGCAGATGTTAGTGGGTGTTTGCAAGATTGACAGCAGGAACAGCATGCTAACAAGTGCTATTTACTGTAGTACTAAACACAAAGGGCAATAATGTCTGAACTAAATTCATAAATCACGCCGATTCATCCAATAGTTGCTGAGATATGTCACGCAAAATAACAAATTCAAGGGGCCATAGCTAGGATTCACCCTCTGGGAACCATGAACGTAATTTTTTGCTCATACATCTACTGAATGTTGAGATATTTTATAGGATAAGCGAAAACTTCTGGGGGCGTGATTAGGACTATCCTCTGGGACCCACAAATGTCTCTACCAAATTTTGTACCCGTGCATCTGGTGCATGTTGAGATATTTTTCAGTAGGAGTGAAAACTTTGGCCTGCTGGTGGCGCTAGTAGAAATGTCTGGGATCACCACAGTCATTAGGAATTATCCTCTGGAGACCATGAACGTCTCCAGACGATCCCGACGATCCATCAGTTTTTTTGAGATATTTAAATCTGGGCCAGCAGATCCTACAGCCATATCATCATGGCTAAAAATAAAAGATCACCATGTCAGACAGGTTAATCTAGAGAACAGTTAACAAGCCTGGTCTTTGAGTCGTAATACCCTCCCCCTCCTCCTCCTCCTCAACAGGATTCAGGTATTAATTAGAGAACAAGCTCTTCAGTCAAACCTCCAGCTGAGGGGAATGTGTTAGCTGGCAAAAACACTGCCTCCATCCATTTTTTCCACCTACATCAGGAAAATAACAGTTTGCTGAGGCAACAACACAAATCTGCCACCAAGTCCAGCAGCGAGTGCATGTGACTGACCGCTAGCAAGGCTCGACTAAATGGCAAACTCATGATGCATGTCCTCAATACGCCCCAGACAGTCGGCATAGATTATCATCTATTTAAGTCTGAAACAAAAGAGGGCCAATTACGGTAAGAGGTTCATAACAGCAGTGATGGATGTTTCAAAGAATCCCACAAGGACATGGACGGTAATAACTCCAGACTGACCCACGGGAGGGCTGGGGAGTGGAGATAGAGGAGGGAGGAAGGGTGTCAGGTGGATATCATGAGACTGAGGCATGCGCCACTTCAGCTCTGGGAACTTTTTCAGCCACACGTTAGCAAACGGTGCTGCCACAACCACGTGAGTAAGTGTGAAATACAAACCTTGGTACCTACAATTTTTTTTCCTTCCCCTCCTATTTCTCCTCCTCCTGTATTGACTGTCATTATTAAAAAACCTGAGCCTTTGAAGAAAAATAATAATAAGCAGCTGGCAAAGGAGGACACTGAAGGTTGACAGGGACAGGAAAAGGACAAAACATCTGCATTCATCGCATCAACAAAAGACTCTATAATCCTCAAAAAGTCATCTCATTGCCCCGCAGCAAACCATCTGCCATCGACAGCAGGTGTGCATCTGGGAAATAAAGTCCAGGCTGCGGTTCTCTACAGTATTCATTTTTTGGATCAATGGCTTGTTAAAGGTCACAGCCACCATACAGAAGCCAAGAATCCAAAAGGGAAAATGCCTAGCCAGGTTTACACACTCCCTTTCCTTCGTTTTCTTTTTGTTGCACACAATTAATCCCTCGGAGACAGTGTAAAGGAGTCCGACCGAACAGCGAGGACTTGAGAGGATCCCATGCTCAGACGGGGGGGTGGCAACTCGCTGCCCCGAGTGTCATGGTTACCCCGGCTGGTAGCTTCACACATGATTTGCTTTTCCCACCAGCGGGAGAGAGACTGTCCTCAACCTCTGGTTTGTTTTTCACATGATTTAGACCTCTGGGTTTTGCTCAGTGTCTTTCTCATGGGCACAAAGAGATATTTTTTTTGACTGTTGTCTTATGCTGTCTTAAGGGCAACAGGAAATACCAAACATTTGCCAGTTCCTTCGGGTATCCCCCTGCTACTGGGAATGATCCCTCTACTTGTGTGGAAGATAATGAGTCATCTTGTGTGCTTGACTAACTCTGTTAAAACCCCAAGCAGCGCTGTGCCAAAACAGAAAAATGATTAGGCAGTCATCTCTGTTTTGGGACATTTCTGTGGGTAATTGCGGGCAGACTGAGGCTGGGAGAAAGGGATGTGGGTTAAAGTTCAACTTCTAATTAAAGTGCCTGTTGTGGCTTCGCTGCTATATTCACCTCTGAACCGAGCCTCTCCCCATTGCTCTGTTTATTTCCTAAGCATTCACATAGTAACATACTTATAATATTGCATACGCTGCCGCCGCTGCCGCCGCCGCCCCTCTTTGATTTTATAATGAGCCTCTTTCAGCTAATTAAAGTCAAACAAAACTCCCATTTCAGGAGCTGTGAGGGGAGTAATGGGGGATAAAAATAAAAAAAAAAGGTGCAAGGACGGCATTAATGTCCTCCGATTGATCTGTTTGCAGTGCATACACAGATAAACAGAACACCACTCTGCAGACACAATAGGTGTCAAGACAGCGAGCTCTCGTCTGGCAGCAAGGTCAGGTTCGATCAAGTCTCCGGAGTGTCATCCATCGACTCGCCCCGGCAAAAAATGAGATGACGGAGGAGTTTGTTGCAATACTCATTACCCAGTGAATCCTCCTGTGTCAGCAGCGCCAAACAGCTTGGAGTTGAGGGCACTGAGCCCTTCACTGCGCTGTGACAATACTGCAATACTTGGAAACAACAACCTCACAGCCAAGTGCTGACAAACTGGGTGGGAGGTTGTACAAATCTGGAAAATATGCCCCATAAATTCACCGACTGACAGAGAGCTGCTCGGACTGACAAAACAAGATTGCTTGTGCAGACGTCTGTGTGGCACCCAGGGTTTGAAACAAACACTTAGAGCTCAAATAATCAGTCTAATATTGATTAGCCTATCAACCGGAAATAATTTGGCTAAAATTTTCTAATAGGGATGGTTACATTTTTTAGGAATCTAAATACAAAGCTACCACCAGCAGCTTAGCTTAGCTTAGCTTAGCACAAAGACTAGAAACAGAGGGAAACAGCTAGCCTGGTTCTGTCCAAAGGTAACAACATCCCTCTGCTACTCGGCTAATTAAACTAGACAGACTGAACAAGCTTTAAGAGGAGTGGGAGGTGATTTTGTTACCTTCAGACATAATCAAGCTAGCCTTTTCCTCCTGTTTCCAGTCTTTGTGCTAAGATAAGCTAACCGACTGCTGGCTGTGGACTCACATTGTAGCTAGCTTGCTAACGGAGAGACGAGTGAGTGGTATCGATCCTCTTATCTAACTCTCTGCCAGAATGCAAAAACAGGTAAGACAGTTTAGATGGATAGATTTATCTCATGTTTATAGGCTAAATATGAAGCTACCACCAGCGGCTGGTTAGCTTAGCTTAGCACAAAGACTACAAGCAGGGGGAAACAGCTAGCCTGGCTCTGTCCAAAGGTAACAACATCCCTCTGCTAACAAAATCACACCGATTCATATGTGATATCTTGTTTGTTTGTCAGGCTAGCAGAGACGTTACTGGTTCCGGTCAAGAAATGGTCCTGCACATAGGCTAACCTCTGGTAAATGGCTAGGCTAACTGTCTTTTTCACCTTGTTTTTTGGCTAACAAAATAGACTGTAAATAAGTTAACTTTAGCAGAACTGGGAGGGGATTTTGTTACCTGTGGACAGAGCCAGGCTAGCTGTTCCTGCTCGTTTCAAGTCTTTGTAAAGATAAAACTAACCGGCTACAAGCTAGCTAGCTCACATTGTACGTAGCTGACGGAGAGACGAGAGCGTTATCGATCTTCTTATCTAACCTTCTGCCAGAATGCAAATATAGATAAGCATATTTCCAAGAATCTTTCCCTTTGACACATTTTTTAAAATTAAAAAGGACAACTTTTCTCTGGTTTCAGTTTTGGACTGTTGGTCACGTAAAACAAAGCATTTTTAGGTTTTCAACCGAGGCTCTGAGAACTTGTTTAATGGGTATGTTCACTGCATTATATAAGGCAAATGATTACTAAATGAATCAGGAAAATATTATTTTAAAGTTTGCACAGAGAGCTATTGGGAGACATGAAAAGAGTACAGCTAAATAAGCTGAAAACATTTCAGCTGATACAATGACATCAGCTCCTTATGTCAGGCCTTTTAAATAATCCTATAAATTCACTCAAGGGATTAACAGCCTTTTAAATGGCGGGACAACATGGTAAGCATGGAGTAACGTCAGTCCGTCTGATTAAAAGGGAACGGAAAGTGAGTCTTGAAACAGAAGAAACGGGAAAGCTTTTTAATTTGCTTTCACTTTGGGCGTCGTTGAAGACTCAGGTTTCATATGTTCGGCGGTGTGCTCTCCTTGGATTCAACTGTAAAGGCAGGAACAAAATTGACATTGGATGCTACCCTAAAGGCTCATAAATATTCAAATTTGCGTCAGCAGCGGCAGCAGCATTCGTGTGTTTACAAAACAGCACGCTCTCCCGTGGGAGTGAGGCTGCTCTACTGGAACATGAAACGTGATAGCCAGTAAATCACCCACACTCCTCATGACACTTTTGTTTTGTTTTTATTGTCTCCATTTCTCATTGTCCGTCCCGCCAGATAAATGAGGACTGTAACTCTACACATGAGACTTTGGTTTCTTTGGAGATGAGGAACGCTTCACTTGGTTTTTATCCCATCAAGGAGGCGGCGGGAGGAGGAGGAGGAGGAGAACCGCTGGAGTTAAACGTTCCCAATTTGTGCAGCAGCAGCATCGAGATTTTTGAATAGAAAAACATTCCCGATCTTTTTTTTACTTAACCTTGCCTGAGCAGTTACACGATCCTCGCGGGCTCTTTATTCTTATTGAGCCGATTGATTTGTGTTGAACAGCTTTGATCCGACGTGAAATGAAGGAGTGGGTGACCTTGCGGGCTCAAGAGAGGTGAGGGTGAGTGGATGGACTCAGACTGTGTTTACTCTCCTCCTGCACTCTTGTATCATTTACAATCAGTTACTTCTGCATGCAGAAGGGGCATCAAAGCAAAGGGAGAGCTACCGAGATAATCCTTTGCTCTCACAATATATCAGACAGCTCAGTCAATATGTGTCTTTCTATAAAGGAAGCCAGTCCTGTGATTTTGACCTTCAAACCTATTCCAACCTCAACAATTGAATCAAAATCTGTCCTGGTTCCCAAAATGTGGCACAATGGCTTCCTCAAATAGATACAATAGAAGAGGGGATGTCTCGTCTGAGGATGTCTGCGCTGAGCCCATCCGGCCCCTCAGCGGAGGAGGAAGTGACAATACACGAACCGGACAGAAGCGGCAAGACTGCAGCTATAAATATCCGGAGGCTTCATGTGAGCTCCTGGTTCAGGGCTGCCCGATCTAATAAAACAACCCTCATCACCGCTGCTCGGCCCGTTTAAAAGGCCAGTGATGACGCGCAGGAGCAGGAGGGGTGAATATAAAAGGGGCCGCTGAGTCATCATCCACGCTTGTGGAGGCTGGTGTGTTTGGAGTGCATTAAACCTGGCTTGAGTGGCTTTCCAGTAAAGACAGGATGTCTGCCACTTGGGTGTCTAATAGCTGTGTGCTCTCTCCAAAGAAGCCTCGCATGGCACATCGTCTGTTCCAGTGACGCGTTTGTGGCTTCGACAATCCGTGTAAGCACGTGAAAGTCAAAACACTGCGGTGCTTTTTTTCTGCTCTCGGGTCGTTTTGTTTCAAAACTTTGCACTCAGGAATGCAGGGGCACTCGTGTAAAGGGCCACTTGGTAAATTGGAGTAGCATCTGTGGCATTTAAAACACGCCGAAGCGCTCATTCACTCCACAGTTTGGGTTAATGATTAAACAGCGAGGTAAAACTTTCACATTTGCTCTATCGGCTTTAAATCAGCTTCGGATTGCCTCTTACTTCAGAAAAACAAGGGAGCGTGGGAGCCCACCCCATAACTGAGCCGCTCTGCCTGATTGGTACAGATAGCAACCTCTGATAGAGACCGTGGGAACCAGCAGATTCCCAGGTGGCCTGTTGCTTCTCCTGTGACAAACACAACCCAAGGGAGAGGCTCATTTCCTGTGAACGCGCCGGCACGCTGCTTGGAGCCTTAAAAAGTCGTATCCACTGACCCCTTAAGACCTTGGGACCACACAACCACAAATGCAGCGGAGCTGAAAATAGACCGACTGATCTGAGCCGGGCGACTACTGTATAATGAATGGGATGTGTGGGAACACCATCTGCAGCTCAAGAAATGAAGTCACTCGGTTTTTGATTTTCTTGAAACGATGCGTTCAGCTTTTTTCTGCTGTTGTGGTTTTTAAAGCTCGAATCAAAGTGCTTTTGTTTCACGGCCGAGTGTAAGAGAATGACACAATCATGATGTTCAAAAAGGGGCTTTTCACAGAGGCGGCGATTGTGGACGTCTTTGTAAAAGAGCTTGACAGTTCGGTTAGCGTTAAGTCACTTCCTGTGCCAGATGCTGCGGGTATGACATCACTGTCTGCTTTGAGACTATGGCTTCTCTGTGGTAGAGCCAAGTATGGTTAAATCACAGACTCTGTGCGGGTAACTAGGGAAAGACTAGAGGCAGGCCAAACATGTAGTCATACTAATACCGTGGAGAAAGGGAGGGGGAGCGGCAAGCGGAGAGAGCTACAGTTGGTTAGACACTGTAACTAAGAGATTTGTATTTGTTTTGAACCATTAACTGACTCCTAAATCCTAGCTCCAAGAAAAAGCAACAAAAGGGGCAAGTTTATGATCACAACGAGCAGGAATGTTGTGATTTTTTCCCTTTGATGAAATTCCAAGTTTCCCCCTGTACTTTAGGAAGCGCCGCCAAACAAATGGAGCGTAAACTCATCTAACAGAGAATTAAAACATGTCAGCGAAGGAGAAAGTATGAGAACATCAAAGCTCGACGCACGCGAGGTGCCTCTCAGGGTGTCCTCTTTCATACAGAAGACGTCTTGTAACGTCGGCCGCTGAATGAAAAAAGCTTGTCGGTTTTGGCAACAAGATAGCGGAGCGGTTTACGTGATTGGAGAACATGCAGGCCAGGTTTCAGGTTCAGCAGTGTTCCTCCGTGTACCCATGTAAATGAGAGAGGCCACAGTCGGGGACGGGGCCGAGCAGATCGAGGATCTCAGATGTCCGATAATGTCGGAGAAAACAATAATCCGCTTGAGGTGCAGCTCCCTCAGGAGCACCTTTGAAGTGGAGAGAAGAGGAGCCGAACCACAATGAAAATTTTCCACAAAGTCAAAGTGGGGACATCTGCCAGTGGTGGAAAGTAACTATGTACATTAATGGCACTTGAAGTATTTGGTTTTTGTACTATATTTCTCTACTGCACCACATTTCAAAGGGTATTATGTATTATGCTCTTCTCTACACTACATTTATCTGACAGCTGTAGTTACTTTTCAGTTTAAGATTTTACCTTATAAAACTGTATGATAGGCTTATAAAAGAGATGTTTTAACATGGTTTCACTTCAATAAGTGCTAAAGGTCTAAAGAAGTCAAATTAAAAGAGAAAGAGAGAAGTGCAAACAATTAACACAAATTTGTGTTGCAGAAACTTTGATTTTTCTTCTTTCCTCTCTCATGAATCATCTGATGACCCCCTAGATTTATCTCGTGAGCGAAACCTTTGGAGGGAACCGACTCCTTATTTGGGAACAACGCGACTAAACAATCAAACTGTCATGTAGTTAAAACTAGCTTCAACATACAGTAAGTGTATCCGTTTTGCTGAGAACACAGTACCTGAAAACATGGTAAGAATGAAGCTTGTTCACAAACGTACGTAAGATAAAGCTGCTGTTAGCGTTGCTGTCATTTTAGCTAACTTCCTGTCCGAGGATCCCGCTCTGCACGTTCACAGGCAGACAGGACCGCCTCTTTATGTAGTTCTCTGTCCTGATTGGATAATGTGGGCAGGGATACCAGAAAATGACTTTAAGGAGGAAAAAAGTTGTGAATTACTGACCAAACACTCTATAACAGTGATTACTGTTTGAATATGGAGCTATTTAACACTTATTTTAATTAAGAAAATGTATAAATTGCTAACGGCAGCTTTAGGTTATGTAATAAATGTGATGTTAACATTGTGAAACAGGCGCAGTTTAGTGAGGTTTCTGGGTGTATCACACACATGACTTTCACACAGCAGACCAGGGTTAATTTCCTGTGTGACAGCAAAAGTCAGTGTTGATTGTTTTAAGGAAGTAGTTATTTGAAGTCAAACCATTTGTCTCTCTCTTTCACCATTCATACATTTTTCGCAGTTGTCAGAGGAAACCGAACTATGAATCTACTGTGTGGAACCAATCCCATTATTAACTTTAATGTTATCAGTCACAGGGACTGCTATTCTGCCTAAGTACTTTTTGCTAATAATACTTCTGTATATCAACTTAAAGCCCCTGAAACCCTTCTGTCAAATCTTAAATATCTCTATATAGTATTAAATATTCATGATTAAATGAGGAAAAATCCAAATGTATAATTTATTATAATTTAAACCGTCAAGAACTCGGCTAATGTGCTTCATCTGGACTGCGTGGGTGTAGATTGATCAGATTTGATTGACGGTGAACAACATGAACCAACAACCGCTCGACTGTCAACACATTTTCAGTTCAAATACAGTTAAATCCCGATTGACGCACGGTTATATGACATCATCTCACCTGAGAAGAACCAAAACTGAGCTGAAAAGTTAATTGAATAAGCAGGTTTTTGGATACTTGTAATGGAGTATTCTCACAGTGTTTTACTGGTAGTTCACACTTCCTCCACCTCCGTCTGCCGCTGTCATATTTGCGTCAGAGAATTTGAAAAAGAAGGTGTCGTGTTGGAGGACAAAACTCAATACGGGAACGGAAACAGAATGAGGGCTGAAATTGTGAAATGCGTGACAAAACTTCTCTATGGAACATGAGGTCACTGTGAGGAGGGGGGGAAGGGGAAGCAATAGTCATTCTTATGCAATTTAACTTCCGGCTGAGAAATCTAAGCATAAATCCACAGCCTGTTATTATGTTTACTTCCTCGAATGAACTCCGACGTTCTTCACACTGAGAAGACTCTTCCTCCTCCTCCTTTTTTCTCCTTCTCAGTGTTGGAATACTGGGGAAAAGTTCAATGACCTCTCTCAGGCAACCAGCTGATTTTCATCCGGGGGGAGAGAGGAATGAGAGGAATGCATTGATGTGTGGAGACAAACAACTGCACTGTGTGCGCTCGAGAGGCCTGATATGAGAAGGAATGAACCTTGAGATAACCGAGCGGACTGCAAGAAACTCAGCTACAACACACGCTCGCGTTATGTAACATAATAACTACATTAAATCTTTTTTTATAGATGTAAATGGATGTTATTAAAACCTAATCAAGGAGTTAAATGCCTGGGTTGACACTACTTCTATTTCTGGTCCTTGATCCTCTGAGTTCAATGAGACTCACATGAGACTTTTGGAGAGAGCTGTGTCGAGCAGCGCGCTTTAAAAAACGACCGATTGTTTGAACTATCTGGAGCAGGTTGACTCGCTGAGAGCTGTGTGACCTTCTCTGTCTGTGTGCTGAGGCCAAAGGAAAACAAGCACAGCCTACCTGATGAATGATAATAAGTTGCCTATTGTGACACTGAAGGTCTGCTGTGAAAATGTGCAGAAAGCTAATAAGGCACATGTCAGTTTCATAATAGAGGAGGGTTTTTTTTTTTGTATTTTGGCATTTCTCTCTGGAATAATCCATGGAAAATGTCATTAGTGGCGTTCACTGACTGCCTGTTGTGAGCTGTTGATGCTGATGTGCAGTGAATATTAGAATATACTGCCTCAGAATATAAAGATCCTCTCCGTTCATGTATAAAAGCTGTAATTTGTAAGAAATTGCCAGAATTTGAAGGTATTTCTATACAACTATAAGGGGCAGCACTGCATACTCTCCGCTTTAGCTAACGGGAGTCTGCCTGGATCATGTCCTCGAGTCACAGGGGGAGTAATATTCGGGCATCAGGGCTCAGCTCAATTGGGTTCAGCCGCCTAACAGTGAGCACAACTTAACATCCAAGATAGCACATATACGTTTAGCAGACGTTGGTCTGATGAAGGGAAGTAACGTTGGAAAGAAGTAGTACGGAGAGCATTTGCCGACTGAGAGACATCTTCCCACTTGCAGACGTCTCGCCAACGTGTTCCCAGTTAGCAAACATTCCCCATACTACATCTTTTCTAGGTAACTCGCGCCGACATCGGCAAGAATCATGTGTGGTATTGGGGACCAGACTTGGACTGAACACAGCCTCTGAGACCGGTGTAGGTTGGTTTGAAGACAAGGGATACAGTAAGGAGGCGATTTACAGCAGCTATGACTTTGAGGACGAGAAGACACAGCAGGTGGGGTATCAACTAGGGGGTATCAAACAATCACCTCTTGAGGTACAAAGGGGTATACAAGATACGAGTACGAGACATGACGGGCCAGGGTTGGCTAACTAGCATGTAGCACATCAATAATGTTGTTTCTTTACATTGTGTTGATAATGTTGGTTCATTTTTTGAATATTTTAAACTCTGGCCATAGCTTAAAATTCTCCAATGTGTGCCTGACATGGTTTTTGCAGAACAAAAGTATAATTGTGGCATTACAATCCTTTAAATTGCACCTATATAATATACAAATATTGGACCAGGATTGGCTTCCAAACTATTTGTGATGTCACAAATCATGCTCGTAGGGCCGCCTCTTAAAATCAGATTTTAAGTGAGCACAGAAAAAATTAACACTTAGGTAGACAGTAGATTAATGTGGAAACAACCTTCTAGTGTCGAACTCTGCACATACATCATTGTATACAGTGAAGCTCAAACATTCAACTGTAGGAACAAGAAGAAAAACACATTTTTTACTGGAGGGGGATTTTAATACTGTATATTGAGCTGCAGCTGTTAAAAATGTGTCTTTTATTTTTATTTTGTGCTACGTAATGCCCATGTGGATGTTTTCACGAGTACATTCCTCTGTTTTCTAAGTCAGCAGATGGATCAGCTGAGAATCAGATGATTGTTGAGTCAGATGACTTTAACAGGCAACTTTATCCAAGTTTGCTCTATAAATTTCTATGGAGTGAGCAAATCTACTCCTACTTCTCCAACTCAAAGAAATCAAAGCCATTTGCTCTACTAGCTCCGTTTGGCCTCAGCCCTGGTGGCCTGATCGTATTTTGCCAGCCATCCATACATTTTTTTTCCAGCAATTACTCCAGCAGTCTCGACCTGGCTGCAGCACATTTGGCAGTAAAGAAGGACTGGACTGCCTGTTTCTGGCTTTATAGGCCTCCTCTGCTTGCGTGCCTTTCCATCTCTCCCTGTTAGCCTCACCTCTTGATCAAAGACACCTTGTGAAGTCCAGTCATTTCATCCAGGAATATTTTTTAACCCCCTGTCCTCCCTGCAGTGCAGGAATGTGGATTACCATTAATTCAAATCTGGAGACGTTGAAGGTCGATGGGTCTGAGTGCCTGCCGTGATAGATTGGTTGGTATCAGAAAATGAGTTCGTAAAGCTAGCTGATAATTTGGCAGGCACAATCAAAGATCTCTTTTTTTTACAATGTATGGTTTAATTCTGTTGATTAAACGAGAGAAAATACACACTTATGGCCTCTTTCTTCTTTTTTTCTCACCACAGAATGTGAAAGATAAATGAAGCACTTTATAGGTCAATTTGCAAAGTTAATTAAACTTCTGGTGGTTAAATTTGCCGACATTAGACTCGTCTAGACATGTCACAGTTAATGCTCCTCTATAAAGAAAAATGGCGCCTGACATAACTGAATCCAGGCATCATAAAAGATTTGCTCTGAGATGACTGCATCCTGCAAAAAAATCATAACTGCATTGTCAAAAAATACCAAAAAATGCTCAACAAAATACCTAAGAAGAAAAGGAATCACTGTCAGTTCTCCTTGTTTCTACTCTCCCTGCCGTCTTTGAAGTATCTGTCACTATTTGAAGTTGTAATGACAGCCCAACAACCAATTAAAGGCAGCAAACCATCAGAGTCGACCCAGTGAAATTGATGTAATATAACGCCGTGGCAGTACTGGGTTACGCCTCTGCCGGCAAGATATCCCTGTCAGAAGCAGCATGCAGTGGTAGTCCTCTGAAAACAACAGGGGTTATCTGTGACAGCGACAAAATGTCTGTGCATCGCAGCATGCTGACAAGATTTGGTTGTTGGCATGGGCGAACATCAAGAGTTCAGAATGGCGAGGAGTTTCGTGAGCGCCGTTCGCTGCCCTGAAACAATACGTAGCAGCAACGTTCCCTCGGCTAAGCTTTTATCTTCCAAACATCAGGGGCGTATAGTTTTCTCTGCACTTCAAACCTAATCAGTCGGCATCAAAGGTGACTGCCAGCAGGGTGGTGCTGTCTTACCAGGAGTCAGGGCACACGCACACACCCACACACACACACACACCGCTTGAAAGCCGTCAGCATAAAAGTGCTAAAACATCTCGCCAAGGTCTTTCCACAGAGACTCTCTCTCCTACAGCATCAATTTGGATGAATCACCCTCATATACAATCTGACATTCACAGCCACAGGTTCACTGCGTTAATTGAGTCTTTGCTCAGAGATACCAACACAAACCATCGGAAATGCTCAATCAATACAACATAGTCGAAGTGATATCCGAGCAGCGGCTGACCTCACTCAGCGTCCACTGGAACAGATCAGATTTCCTAGGGGCTATGTGCTCTGCTGGCAAAAAATCACATTGGGGAGGGGGTCCAGAGAATTATTTACCCCAGACCTCTGTGGACGAGGCACCGAAATCTATTTACCATTATCTGGCTGTTGTCATTTTTTTTGGGAGGGCATGTACTCAGCATTTCAGAGACGAGCCAATAATGGCATGCTGTTTGTTAATGGCCAGTGCTGTGGCTAGTTGCACCGGGAAATCCCAGCGGAGATGGTAGTCGTATGTGTGTGTGTGTGTGTTGAGGCTGAATGGCATGGCTAACAGGAAGCTAGGCACCCCGGGGCCATCTGCTCCCTGCCATGGCTCACATGTCACCCTGTGACAACACAGCATTATTGATTCACACTCCCACATCCGCTTCTGTGTGTACATGCTGATGTGCCACAGTACATGTGTGTATGCAGATGCGCGTGAGTGTGTACACAGCCATTTCGTGGAAAGCAAATAACTGATTTGCACCAGTACATCCGCTTCTGTGTTTGCCTGCCTCTGTGTGTATATATAAACTCTACAGGCCCTAAAGGGTCAGTTCACACAAATCACGAAAACATATTTTTTAATTTAGTCCTGGTGGTATTTAGCTGTGCACATGGTTCCATTTCAGAAAACTGCAACAGTCCATATTTTTATTAACGCTTGATGAAATATCCCCCGACTGCAGTTTCCCTTTAGCTCTAAGGGGCATTTTAGCTACTTTTGGCTCATTGTTTTGATGTAAGAACCTGCAACTATATTGTTTTGGTTCCACCTCATCACTGTATGCTACCTGCCGAGCAGACAATATCAATGACTAGCTGGTGAACAGTGTAGCGTTTAGCAGCTAAAGAGAGAGATATTTCCCCCAGGTGTTGGTGGAGACCAAAACAGAACCAAAAGCAAAAGGGAGTGTTGAACTTAAAATTCATGATGTCAAAATGAATGCTGATGTTGCTCTGCGACTGCTAAGTGTGTTATTAGCCAAAAGACAACAGGAGATATGTCTATGTCAGGACGTCATTGATGACGTTTTGACACACAAGGTACCAGAAAGCGTTTCCAACACATGGTTAGTGTTGTGAAACGGTAGCACAAGATGATGGTTTGGGTTACATTACGTAATTGACGCAAGTTAAAGCTGCTGTAAGCATTAATTTCTTGTTAAAATGAGCGTTAAATAGCTCGATATTCCAAGAGTAATCACTGTTACAGAGTGTTAAAGAGGTGGCTCTTTCAATGGCAGAACAGGGAAAGCTACCAATTCCAGTGTTCTCTGTGATTGCCCCCAAGCAGCCAAAACATTGGTAATTACTGCTTTACAATCTTTTCTGCTCAGTGTTCTGCCACTACAACAATACAGTGGAGGTGAATGATAATGTATTTATCATCATCATGAAAATAAAACTCTTGAAAGGCTTCCCAGAAACAATGTAGCGGATACTGTGGTAATTCCCCAAACGCCTGTGTTTACATTTTATATTGGGAGGAAATAGCTCCCAGAGGAAAATCCTGTGTCTGTGATTTTGGGCGAACTGACCCTTTAACAACTATTTAGGTTGTCCTATGCATGCAACAGGCTCAGTCTGCGAATGAGAAAGTCATTTACGAGACACTCCCAGCTGCATTTCAAACAGCAGCGGCTATTGTTGCTCTCGAAATTAATTGAGAATATCAAATCTCTTTTATAACCCTTTTGGGGGTTTGTCCCAAAAATATCTACGGTAGCTAGACAATGGGAGGAACCGTTTAACCTTGCCCTATATTGATATGCTGCGCAGCTTGCAAGGGTGTGCCCAGTGGCAAAGTCAACTAGTGTCTCGGTAGGCTTCTCATTATCCAGTTCCCACCATGACAGGAAAGGTGGAAAACCCTTTTCATCTGCCGTCTCGAATGGTTCATTAGGACTTTTTTTTTTCATGCAGATTGGCGGCGGGTTTGTGATGTGAGCGTAGCACGGAAGCAAACAGGGCAGGGATTTATGTGTAACATGACAATTAAAGGACCACACGGGAGCAGTGACGGCAACACGTCTATATTTAGAGGCCTCTCACGTGTCCCTGCATTTTTCAGGGATGTGGAGCGTTACCTGACACTAAAAGCCAGGAATCAGGGTATTAGTGTGTTGTTTGTGAAGGGATTGGGGCACGTGGATGTGTGTCGATGAGTGTATGTTTATGGCGGTGGGGTAAGTGACAGACAGGAGGGAGAAAGAGGATGAAGAAGAGGTAATTTCTCGACTGGAGCGCAGACAGCCTTTGGGGTTCTACTTGAGGGACATCCATTTAGTGTCCGAGTTTATCTGCTCCATATATTATTCATCAGTGTGTGTGCTGACTGGGAAAGCAGTGCTTTTAAACAGCTCAGGCACGTGTCCCTCATGAAACAGGAAAACAGCAGGTTGAGGTGATTACCGACTGGAGCAAAATAATAAAAGGAAACACAATCATATGGCTGGATTCACAATCTGTAGGCTCACATGGCCCCAGAGGCGTACACACGAGGCACAAAATAAACAAGCAAAAACCGCAGACACACGCATGTCATGATTATCCACTGATAAAATCACTCACACCCCTCACCGGCCGCTCAGGAAAGAAACACCCAGGTCGTCTCCATTATTTATTTACAGTCGCTGCTCCCCAGCAGACATTCCTCCGGCTCTCCTGAGGAGGCCCAGAAATAAGCTCACAGGACGGGGTGGAGGGTCTCAGGGGGAGAGGTGAGGTCGTGGAAATAGACACAACACTCACAAAGCACCAGAATGATGTCGTAGAAACGGTAACACAACTGTGTGCTGCTAGCGTGATTTCCAAGTACAACAAAGGTGCATGTTTACGTCGTGTCGGAGAAATGCTCGGCATGTGTGGAATGGTAAAGAATGGAGTACACACGACATAAAAAGCAAGGAGTGTCATGTCAAGCTGGAAAGAGATCGAACTGAATGTCTGACCTCACGATCTAGTCAACAGTATGGTAGATATCCTTTGTTTGGGTGAATTTAGCTTCAGCGAGTGTTACTCTGTCTTCACGATAGCAGCCTTTTCTGTAATTAAGACTGACAGCGTGTCTACAGTTTGAGGAACAACTTGATTTTATTGTCAGAAAATAAAAGGACTGCAGCTCAAATTTCGAGTAAATAGCTAAATTATTCATTGCATCATATCCAGCTGCAAGAAAACCTTATGTTTGTTGTTCTATGTATTGAAAGGCTCTGGGGGTGATGTGTTTTTTGGAGGAAATTGACACAAAAAGGACTAAAAATCTACAATTTTCCTTTGTGAACACATTCAGATGTAGGTGATCTCAGCATGAAAACTGACCAAATCGGTCTCTTAGTCACTCAAACTGCATCACCCAAACTGTCAAGGCACGGTAAATGTGCTTTCCACACGCAGGACTGAATATCTGGAACAAAGGTCTTTCTGCTCGGAGCATCTAAGAGACCCAGTTAGCAGCAAGACTTCGAGATCTCTCGGGCCTGCTCGTGAAAGAAAGTATTCATGTCAGACCGATCCAGAGCTGCCTGCGTCTGCAGGAAATGTTTCTGAGATTACAGTTGCCGGGCTGATGGATGTAAACACAGCAGCGGCAGATGGTGAGCGACCGAGGCCTGCGCAGCAAAAGGGGTACAGTACAGGGGGAATATCTTGGCTGCTTCTCGCCACGCTGGGCTGCTCTTTTGTGGTGTGCAGTCTCCATTACAGAGCTGAGAGTCCACATGAGGAGATAACATTGTCAGACGCAGTGAAATTATGTTTCTGTTTCTCTGTTTTGAAATGAAGGGGTGGGAGGGAAACACCCTACATGCTATTTGCATGAGTAATCGTTTGTTCCTCTGTCTGATTGCTGGAAATAATAGAGTGGAGTTCGTCTCGCAAACTGATTCTGTGTGATTAACAGCCACGAATTAACAGATGAAAAAAATGAAACTGTGGCAGCACGCAGAGTGGAAAGAGAGGATTTCTGTCTCAGGACGGATGGTCATTCCTCACGCGGAGCTTTCCTTTCACTGAAAATGCAGACTTCTTTCTGTTGGGAAAACAGTTCATGAGGAAACCCACGAGCACCTCCTGAACGTAGCCGCAGATAGTGTTGCCTGGTGTTTAACGGATCAAATTTGCATCTTGAAGACACAAATTGTTTGTAAGTGAGAGATTTTTTTTAGCTGCATGTGCCTCCTTTGTGAGTGAGTTTGCTTGGGTTTTTTTTCCCTCCCTCCTCTACTCGGCAGACATGTCACCTATATGGAGATTAATGACTTCCCCCGCGCTGTCCCAGATCCACTCAGCCTCAACAAGGGAGGAGAGGGGCGCAGCCAGATGCCCGCAAATACCGTAGTAACATGCAGGTCCCACCCGTGGACGAGCAGATTGTGCTCAGGGAATCCCCCACAGGATGGACCCAACCCAAGCCAACTTACATTGTTTTCCTTTCAAATAGACACACACCTGTAATAGACAGAGAAATAGGCCACCTGGCTAGCAGCATTCCTCAGACACATGATCCTGCTGTTTGAGACTTAAAAAAAAGGCTTTCAACTCCTTCTTCTCGTCTATGAAAAGACGACACAACCGTGCTAGCCGCTCTGTGAGTCTGCACAGAGCTAAATGCTCATGTCTGCATGGCATGCTAACAGCAGGTATGTTCACCACGTTTGTCATCTGGTGTAGAGTGTGAGCATACATATGAAGTAGTAGGAGAGCGCTAGCAACGGAGTAGGTGAATCAAGCCAGTCGACAAAAGACTGAAAACATGTTTTTCATCAAGAAAAACCTTCAGTGCCGTTCTTTTTATTTCTTTAGGAACCGCCACTGGTATCTAATGAAAAGTCTCTGCTCTCATTGGTCCTCACAATGTAACCGCGCCCATAGCTGCCAGTAGTTCCTTACAGGAGGCTGACTGGTCCTAACCACTGTGGGTCGGCCACGCGATCATGTGATCCCGCAAGTTTAACTACTTTGCAAGGTAACCAAAGTATTGGACAAATTATGACGATGCTCGATGAAAAGTCATGAGATCATGAAGCCAACCTCGTGGTGGCCCGACAGGAAGAGTAAAGGGATTACCAAAGCTGATAGGATTAATCCTGTGACATATTACACTTTCGACTAAAGAAAGTCATTTCTCAACATCATATCTGAAACTGTTCTCAGTCGCCCTTCCAAAGTTGTGAAACCGCTGTTTTCATTTTGGCATTTCGCTCGGTGCCGCCCCCTCAGTCAGTCAAATGTCTGAGGTCAAGCATGTAATTTCAGAAGTCGAACGGCGTCTGCCACTTTGTTCAATCACTTGGTATTTACTGCAGGGGCGTGTAAATAAACACAGGTGCACCGTGTGTGGGTGAGGCTGCCGCCGAAATGCAATCGTCCCCTGATGAGTGCAATCTCAGCCTCCACAAAGGAGGAATTCATACAGTTTGTTGAGGACAATGAGAGGACAGTGTTTTACATCCCGGAGTGTGGGAAGCAATCAGTACAGGATGGCAGCCGTTTCACCCTCAGCTGGGTTTTGCAAATACAGTAACGGCTTTGTTATTTCTAAAGGGCAGATAGTTTTGTTTAACCGAAAGAATATTTGACTCACCGGTGATGCTTAGACTCAACAACGATTAGTGGGCACTCCTATTTTAGGCCCAAATTGTCTCAAAAACAACAGGAAACAGAGGGTGGCTGATAGAAAAGCTGTTTCCACACCACTCTCACATGTCAAAATGTCAGTAAGAGGTTGATTAGCCCCCACCTTTGTTTAAAAACACAAGACTCACCTCTTGCTCATACAATAACACAATGGACAGTGTAAGTGACCATAAACACAACCTGTCAAAACACACATATAACTGTGTTTATTCAATGTGTTCATTGTTATAGTTTGTACCCTCACAGTGCTGCAGTGATTGAAACGTGTTTTATCCCATTTTCTCCGAGACACCTCAATGATGGCGGATGAAATTAAAGGTGCAATATGTAAGACTCTCCTACGCGTTGAAGTCATAATCCAAGTGAATAGGGGGCAGCATATCACCAGAGTAACCGCTAACTGATGCTAACTGTAGCTGCCGATAGCTAATTAGCTCAATTAGCCGTGCAGGTAGTGCTGCTATTCGCTGACTCTGCCTGGACTGGGAGCTGGAAGCCCGGGGAGCGTAGGTGTTGTTTACTATCGGACTATCAACTCCTGAGGTACAAAGTAGCTAACTTCAGTAGATTTCTCTGCAACACAGTCTATTGATGTCTTTGACATATGGTAAAAACTGTTTTTTGAAAACATTCAAAAGTTTAAATTATCAACAGAATGTGAATAACAGTTCTGACGTCTATGTAGTGTGTTGCGAAGCTATATACTGAAATTAGCATGCTAACCAGCTAGCCCCGACTTGTCCTGGTCTGAAGCTGCTGTGCTTCAGCACCCCGGTTCTCCAAACTCCCAGTCTGGACTCCTAGCTGCATTGCTAACTGGGGGGGTATTTATTCCATGATTCCAGTATCTTTAGACTCAATAAATGACCAAAAAAAAAGAAAAAGGATTCACTGTTTCCAGTCCAGAATTTGACTCCTGGAGTGGGTGCACTGGGGGGAGACACTCATGATCTCAGTATCTCTAAAATCTTGGCTTGGCTACAGCCCTGAGACCACTCAGGCGGAAATGTCTGAATGTCTGATAAGATATTCTCAGCAACCAGGGGTGTGGATGCATAATTCAGGAAGAAATCAGTACAAAAACAACAAACTTTTACTGGCTATACAAGAAACACCCCCGTCAGTTATATATAGAGAGCTTCTTTAGGTTTAACAATGTGGGAAACCTGAATGATACAGTGAATTTTGCATATTGCAAACACTTGGCAACAAGTCAATACAAAAAGGAGAAGCTGGATTTCACAAATGCTGCATAGAGCGTAGACAAAACGCTGTGTCTACAGTGTCGGTTATTATATTTCAGGTAATAACTGAAACACAAACACACAGCTCAGGAAATTCCCCACCTGAAGGGCATTCAAATGGTTAGCCTGTTTGAATCAACACAGTCAGTTAGACTCCTCTCTGTCTTTACTGAAGCTCAAAACACTCAAGGCATAAACTTCCATGAGCTAATGTTAATAAATACTGTATTAAAATTGTTTTAGAGAGCCTAGTTTGAGCTTCAATAACTTGCATATGGTCCCCTCAGCGCTGAGAGCAGAAATCCACTAAAATGACCCCAAAGTGGAAACATACGCTTTCAAATAATCCTGAATAATCCTTTGGATTAAAAGACTGTTCTCTCCCTCTAAAGTGGATGCAGAGCAGCAGAGACACAGCCATCTCCGCCCAGCTGGAAAACACAGACTATGATGACCTACATTATTGTACAGTGGGCACAGGCTCAGGAGACCTTCGAGCAGCCCAGCCTGCGCCGGCTTCAAGGCACAGGTCTAAAGAAGAAGCAGACAAAAGGGTTCCAACCTCGATGCACAGAGGACTGTATGTTAAACACGGTGGCTGTGGATTAGCGCGCTCTGTTCCTGGAGGGCCCTCCCTCTGTTGCCTGCCTTTGATATGTGGCACAACCTGCCACCTCCAGGGGCAAGGCAGACTCAAGGGGAATGTTAAACGGTCCTTCCCTTTGAGATGAAATGTTCGATATGAATCATTGATGACCCCCACCACCACCACCACCACCACCACCAACACCCAATTCTTATACCTTCCGGCTACGATAACACAGCAACACAAATGTTATGCTCTCATTAAGGGCAATTCTGCTAATTAGAGGCTAATTCGTGGCAGATTGGTTGGAATAGATGTTGAGGAGGCGGCTGTGCAGAAAAGGAGAATTGTTGCACAAATAGATATGATATTGCACTGTTTTAACTTTCATTTAATTTCTCTGTGAATGAGTGTGTGTGTGTGTGTGTGTGTGTGTGTGTGTGTGTGTGTGTGTGTGTGTGTGTGTGTGTGTGTGTGCAGGTAAAGGCAGAGTGTGGATGCCTCTCCTTATTACTACCTGAAGGTTTACGTGTCATTTATATGTGCTGATGCCCTGTCCAGCCGTGCCCAGAGGCCTGGACACATTATTTCAATAGTTTCCAGTTTGGTGACGTGTGTCTGGCCTCCTTCCTCCTGTTAATGCATCACACCACAGCAGCACCTGAGCACTCTGCTGCATAAACCTTTGTCTACAGGTAGATGGTGACGTTTTTTTGTTGTTGTATTACGCATTAAATACTGCTTTCTTAAAACTTTAATTCCCTCTGTCCCCTCCTCTCCTCTCCATGACAGCAGCGTGGACACCACTGGCTCTGCAGTTGACAGGGCGGCATTTATCTAGAGCGTCGGGAGGTGTGACACAGCACGCTGTCTGATTGGTCAAGCAAGTTTAACAGCCACCGCGAACAGCCAATCAGAGCGGCTCATAAGTGAGACCGTCCATCTCGAGCCTTGGCGCTGTCGTGCGTAATGGGTGCATCTGGAGAATTTAATGAAATTAATGATCGACTACAGCTGCGGTTTCGATTTTATCTGTTAACTCGTGTCAGATTGAAGGTTTTGATCTCCGTCAAACATGTTCACACTGACTGAATCTATTGATTAAGACATCTTCAACCAGAGCAAAAGGGGACTTTTGCGCCCCCGTGGCACACAGCTGCAAAGCGCTCAACTAGACGGAATGAGACCTACCCATCCCCCGTTATCCTGTATCCAGCTGTTCAGAGGTCCATTTAAATACTCCGTCATCCACTCCGCGATGTTGTCCACCTGCGGTGTCATGTCCTCCTTCGACACGCACTCCACGCACACCGTGCCCCCGAACTCGAAGAAAGCGATAATCCGGCCCCAGTTCACGCCGTCCCGGAACAGTTCGTCTATCACCTCGGCGAACCTCCTCTGCGCCGTGGTGGAGGTGAGATACAGCTGCCGAGACATCTCCGTGAAGTCCGGCTGGTACAGTCTTTCAAGTTCGTCTCCAGCCTCCCGCAGGACTCTGTGGTAGGCGGCGTGCGGGTCGGACTCGGGGAGCCGTTTGTGGAGGTGGGGGATGCTCTCGCTGTCGGGCCCGGTGCTGGCCTCACGGCACCGGCGCACCAAAGTCGGCGGAGGGGCAACTATTGACCCATTATTAGCAGCATCTTCATCCCGGACATCCTCAAACCCCCACACGTAGCCCTGCTTGGAGAGTTTATGGCAGATATACTTTTCCACAATGTTGCGATTACACTCGTTCGCCATTCCGGCTCAATTTTGGCACTTTGTACACACAGAGGTTCTCCTAAATTAAATGCATTATGATCGAATTTGCGCGCTGTACAATGCACAGCACGGGCTCATCCAAAACTCGGCGAATATCTGAATATAAGCAATGCAGCGATAATCCCACACAGGGTCGGAATGCTTCGCGAGTTGAAGGAAAGCTCCTTATCAAAACTGCGCGGAAAACGTCTCAAAAGTCAAAAAACACTGAGTCCGTGTCAGCAGCAGTCTTCATTTCCCGAATCCTTGGAGGGACGCTGGCGACCTTCTCTTTGCATAGAAATCCAATATGCGGAAGAGGTTGGAGTAGTGCTGATCTATTCCTGTGCACATCACCCAGACGTGCGAATAAAACCATGAATGAGGGCCAAAGTTGTACGCGCCTGAAAGGGCTTTAAACGCCGCCAACTATTTTAGCAGCGTTTACGCACAACCAGGCGCGGGACTGTGAGCCAGACAAGGTCGGACTGAGAGTCCTCCTCCACGATTGCTCCTCATATCCTCCTCAGCAGCTCCCTGCTCTCAGCCAGTTGGCCGCACTCTGCTGGTGAGGTATTTTCCTGACGTCAGCTACGCAAAGTAATTCCTTTGGCTGCGCTCTGAGACTCCAAGTGCACACGAGGAACTGCACTAAAAAAAATCGTTAATAGCCCTCTAGTCTCATGATTGCATGTTTAAAGCATCAATTTTATGAGTGGAATCCAGACAACTTCCTCAATGCTCAACCTAGAGATGCGCAGGGAGAGCTGTTGGAGGATCCTGGTTAATTCATGAGGGGAACTGGAGCATCTCACTCTGCTGAGGGGTTGCTTTGATGTGGTCCATCCACCCCCTTGTGGATGGAGATCTAACCTTGCAGTACAACAATGTGTATACAGTTTCCCTGTTCTTTGATTCCTTATCTAGTCTCCTTTATCACGCGTTCCTTCTTATTCTCTAATGGGACACACTGTGTCGAAAATCCTGCAAATGTGGGAGAGAAGCTGCTTTGGAAAGTTCCCTCATGGAAGATTAAAATCTGCTCAAACAGAATACAAAATGTTTATTGCAAGCACTCCTGCAGCTATATCAAGTAGCACATAACAGGAGGAAAATGGCTGTCACAAAGCATGCATGACATCTCAACTCCACACCAAGAACTCAAAGATCGAGACTTAGATTTTGTTTTTTCTTCACAGGTATTTATTTAGTTTATAATGTAAGAAAATAAGACAAAGAAACGTTCCACTTCTCACATTTTCTTTCAATGGCACACAAGGTGAAGGTGTTAAGTTTTTTGGCAGAAAAACAAAAAAGAAACGCAAGAAAGAAGAATGAAACAAAAGAGTGCATTATGACTTTCATGTTCAATACTTAAAACCTCGTTAAGTATCTGATGATGACACCATTCCTATGGGGGGAAAACTAGCGTGACTGTTACAGAACTTACATCTCGACTGTATGCTCAAACATACTGTAAGCATAGGCTTCATTTGCATAGCTTAAAAGGTTAAAACAAAATGTCCGAACTGAACTGCTATTATATGGGCTACATGTTCTATCAACTACGTGTCGCTACCTCAAGGTAAAACAGAACTCTGAATGGCAATAAATGTACAATAATGAAAAGCTTTTGAGTGCAGGACAGTATGCCTTTAACCAATATCAAATGAGAACATCATCCAACATCAGTCATCCATTCTCACTTTCATATCTTGGGTTTCAGTAAGGCTTCTTTTTGTCATACAAAGACTGGAAACTGACAAAATACACACAAAAAGAAAAAACAGCTGGCATTTTACACTGAAAAGTATTAAAGATTTAAGTGAAATGAACTGGTAAACAACATGTGGGTTAAGCCACATTGCTCTGTGGACAGGTCCATTCTTATAGCATTAGCTTCATCAGTAGTCACGTCTTAAGGCTCAGAATGGGTCCCCACGCTGCTCCACAGCTTCAACGAACTAACTCTAAGATCAACAGAGCAGCAACATCGAAATAAATCTCAAATAAATGCATTGCATCTACACAAATTGTCTTAACACATTTTGGCATTCAAATGTTGGTGTATTTAAAAATAATATTCTCATGTTCTGATTTGTATGCTTTGTATTAAAGTACATTCTCCCCGTTTGTGATGGACCAAAGGAAGACTTGCAAGAGTCAACACTGTAATTTTCCTCCCTCTATATGCAAAACATATAGGAAAAAAAAAAAACCATAGTGAACACAAGATATTCAAGGCTTGACAGAAATCAGGAGGGAATCAATATTAAGGGAGCTACAAAGTCCCAACTGTGCATGACAGCGTGACAGCAGAGGGGCAAGGATCACACTTCCATATGCTCACCCCTCTACTATTTTGGCCTTTATGTTAAACAAATCTCTAGCGCCCTCACTAGACCTACAGGGACATGACTCGAACCAGCAAGTCTTGCCCTGCCCTGACTTGCACCACCCGAACAGATTATGGATCCCACTTGGATCATGACCAGGGTGGCTGAGTATGTGCACTGACACATAGAACTGCATGTAAAAATGAAACGCTTGCTTTCACACGTTGAATGAAAAAAATAAGTATTCTACGTAGTCAAATTCACAGGCGAGAAGTGAAATTACCTGTGCTTGTCTTTTCTTTCCTCACAATGCTCTGACTCCATGGCTTCGACTCATAGTACCTGCTTTCCTTTCTCAATGCAACACGATGGGATTGTGAGAAATAATTTGGTGTTTTTCTTCCCGAGACAATATAATCTAATGGCTTTTCTCTCCCCAGGGGATTGGCTCAGTCACAGCAAACACACACACAAAAACAACATTCATTGCACAGAGTTTACACAAAACACCTTTGCTTCAACAGTGCCTCTAACATTTTTTGAATATTATTATCTTCTGGAATCATGTTTTTGCATTAGTAAAATTGAACAAACAATCAAATACATCACACATGCTCTCTCTCTCTCTCTCCCCGATATCACATCCTGGCTTGGTTCACACACAGAGCACAAAAACAAAACATCCCACAGCATAAACAAATCGCTGTGGGTCACAACTGGTTCCACACACAGAGGTTACTCAGTCAAACAGGAAGGTGCTTTGCCTGCAAAGACTTGTGGTATGAAAATGTAGAGAAGGAGGGAATTATTAAGGGAAAACAAACAAATAAATGAAACAGAGCATTACCATTCTGGTTTTCAATATAGCCCCTGGTGTGAAGGGACATCAAGCCATATTTGGCACAACCGGTCAGACAAGCTATCGGCTGGTTTTCCTCTCGATGAGAAAAAAAAACCAGCACCGTGCAAGTGGAGACAGGGAGGCGCGATACCTACTTTAAAACCAGGCTGTGGGATGTTTAGTCTGCCCTCATTCCCTTAAAGTAAGGCTGCTCCCACAAAATGAAGCAGGTGGACACATTTAACTGAGAAGTCACTGAAATGCTTTGAGAGGAATAAAATATAAAGTGTGAAGTCTATGGAGGTGTTACATAACTGGACAAGCAAAGAGTAAACATCTACCGTTTTCTTTCATCCCATCTGTTAAGTTGATATCAGAAATGCACTCAAAGCTTGGCCTTTATCCCCACCTACGGTTGTGCACTAGTACAGGCTGGAGGAGGGGGTGGGATGGTGGGTGTGGAGGAGGAGGAGGAAGAGGTGGGGCTGTGAAGAAGGTAAGGCTGCTGTTACTCCCTCTTATCAGCTGCTTTCGACTGCTCCCTCTGAATCATGCAGCGGCGCACAATGCTGTCAAAACTCCCCAAGTAGAAGAGGGCGATGGTGCGAAACAATCCCATGGTAACAATCTGTGCAGAAGAGAAATCGATGTTGGAACTTCTAAATTTCACAGTGCTTCTGCCAATGTGACAATATGAAAGGCCAGGCTTTACCTGCTGGAGACCTTCTGTGATGGAGGTGACAGGTGACATTCCACAGGTGAGGGCTGACAGCATGTAACCATCAGGTCCCACAGAGCTGTTGAAGTTCCCCTGCTACAAGACCAAAGGAAAAAACAGGCACCTCAGGATTGTCCATCTTCCTCCAAAGTCGTTTACTTTATGTTTAAAATGGAAAAAAAAGCTTGGTGGGTTCAGTGGCAGGTGAACTGGATTTCTTACCACTGCATCCCGAACAATGATTTTGGCCACTTGGTCCGGTTGGCAAACTCCAGAGGTTTCAGCAATTAATTTGGTCTCAAGAGGCTAAGAAGAAATCAAAAAAAGCCTTTAAATATGGGGCAAATAGAAGTGAAATGATGTTACTATGTATTGTGTTAAAAAGATGTTTACCTTGGTCTTATTTTCCTCAGCCAATCCTGGAGTGTCAGTGTCAGGGGGGTAGGCCACAGTCACATAGATATTGTATGGCTTTATCTGGAGTGGAAGAACAACAACACTCACTGAGCATTAAGTCCTATCACTGAGCCTTAATGACTATGTTTAATACAAATTGTCTTTGGGCAATAAATTTGCCTCATATAGACAAATCAGGAATCCTTGTTAAAATATTAACACCAAAAATACTCATCATCCCTCAGCAGCAAGATGACAAAAAAATATAACATATCAGGTAAATTATTTTAACTAGATGCATTATGAGGTTGACTGAATGCAGCCTGTTTGCTTGGTATGCAGTGGAGATCTGTACAGAAGGGGCATTCAAGCGTGAGAGGCCAAAAACTCACCTCCATCTGCAGCGACTCCGCTAAACCACGCAGGGCAAACTTGGATGGGGAGTAGGCAGTGTATCCAAACAGGCCAATTTGACCCGCTTGGGAGGACACGAACATGATGCGGCCCATTCTTCGCTCCTTCATGGTGGTTATGACGGCCCGTGTTGGGTAAACGCTGCCCAGGTAGTTCACCTCCATCAGTTTCTGTTTGAAACGAGACACAAGTTTACACATTATAACAAGACTGGGCACAGTGACCTGAATGCTGATGAACAATTTCTAGCTCATTTCTGGTAAAACAGAATGTATATAACACATACAGACCAATTATGTGGTCTTAGGGAGCAGTTTACCAGGTTTGTCTAGGTGAAATAGATTTGTTTTAATAAAATAGTTTGATGACCAAAAGGCAATGTTTTATGGATATAAATAAAATAAAATGATCAATATTGTTTATTCTCATATCCCCAGAAAAATTCAGGAGAGTGGTGTAAGTATTGTTTCCACAATAACTCAGAAACATGTGAACTTGTTAAAAGAGAGTATGATAAATTTATCGATGACTCTTTTCGATCATTCAGGTGTGAATACGAGCAGAGAATATTTTTCTATTAAAACTGTGTTTAGTAATTCAGAGAAGCTTTTTGACTTCTGAACTTAAGCAACACCATGGCCGTGTCCTCGTTAAATTTCCGGGTACCTACTTTGAAACGGTCCACTTCCACGTCCTCAAACTTTCCAGAAATGGACGTTCCAGCACAGTTCACCAACATATCAACGGGCCCCAGCTTCTCTTGGGCCTGCACGACACGAAAAAGCCAATTCAGAACTTCACCACTGAATTATTAAAGGAATCTGAGATGTTCCACTGCTGATACGAGGGTAACATTACCTGTTTTATCACACTTTCCACCTGGCTATAATCACTGGAAACATCCACTGATATGCAGAGCACCACCTGAGTGAGCAAATTGTACATGACTGTATGCAATATATTACATTATAAGCTTGTGTGAACAACTATACAGAAGGTTTAAAACAACATCTGAAAGTGACATCTTTTTATTGTAATGACGAAATAAACACTAAACCCATACCTGCTTGTCATTGATGGCAAATTTCTCCACCTCTTTTTTTGCTTGAAGCAATTTAGCCTAAAGGTACAAAGTGCATGTTTAATCAGTTACAAAATCTTGTGCAAACGCTTTAATATACCATCAAGTTTCACCTTAAAAACATGCCAAATCATCAGAATATGAATGCTCAAATGCAGGTGACTGCAACAACAAACAAGTTATTACTAGGCTAGGCACAAAGGAATGAATGGTTGAATGTAGTTTGTGCTGCTGACCTCATCTCGTGCCACCAAAGTGATGAATGCACCTTGCCTGTAGCACTCGACTGCAATGCATTTCCCAATCCCACTTGAGCCTCCTGTCACCTGAAAATTCAAAGGGTAAGAAGATAATTAATTACAGGTCGAATGTGGTGTAGCTGATTTGCCACTAATAGACTGTGTGGAGGAGATAAACTGGAAATGTATACTACGCAAAATGAGTTACGGATATTGCGATATGGGTGCACAAGTCAAACGAAATGCGTCACATTTGAGCACCAAAGATATTCACAAAACACAAAATAAAAATCCTGATAAGTTACAGAATTAACAATCAAGTGAAACACTAAAATATCCCAACATCCCTAACTCATTTTGAGTAGTATTGCTTATGTTTCCAGATTGTTGCGCAACTACACCAAGTTAGACATTTGTTAGTCAATTCTGCTGTGGGGTTACCACATCTATACAATGAAATGAGTCAAACTACACCCAGTTGACTTTTTTTTAGGTACACTAAGCAAAAATTAATGCAGTTTACTATAACAGGCATGCCAGTTTGGTCAAACTGTTTGAGAGAGGTGCTGTTACAACTAACAACATAGTAATTTAGTAGGCCTCTTTATTTGTACCACTATTTAAATGTATTGGGTTATATTGAGGAGGGTTTTTTTCAAACTGGTACAATTGATTAGTAACCATGTTGAATTAGAGGTACATGTTATAACCTTCATGATGGGAGCATACAGCCAGGATAGACTGCATTACCTAGCTGAATCTCAGTCTTATGAAATAGTGTCTGTTAGCAGTGAGTTCTGATGTTAGCATTAGCTCATTAATGTTACTTGACGTTAACTCGTCATGTGGGTGTGTCACTCCTCATAGCTGACAGTTGATTATCATTACAAATTCTACACACAATTTCCTGCTTAAAAGTTATGATAGGTTATTAACTGTAACAATTAATGCGAGTGTCAAAGGCACAATATTAAACACCGCAACTTTAGGACGTGCACTCAGCTAGCTAGCTTGGTTAGAACGTCAGAGGGGAACCTTAGCTACCCTTACAAGCTTTTACTAGCGAAGTGTTTTAGCACCGTGGTGCACTTACCACGACGTGGGCCCCGTTCAGTTTCAAAGGTTTGGGGCTAATGAGGGGCGATATCATGTATAACAGCAACACAAAAGCCACAATGAAGGCAGCGACTACGAGAAGCATTATGAATGGTAGAAGGAGCCACCAGGAATTGATGAAAAACCAATCCGTGATCGATGAGCTCAACCCTTCTTCAGAGGACATGGGTGAAATCAGGCAATCGTTAGCTTGCTTGCTAACTAGCAGGCCAGCTTCTGGGGTCCGATAACAGAGCGACGAGGCAGGCGGCGGCCCTGAAAGGGGGGGGTGGCGAAACGCAGACCTCGGAGGAGGAGTTGTTCCGGGGTTTGTCAGTGAGTCAGAAGGGGAAAGGCCAGGTAAAAGTATCACGGCGGACTTCGGCTCCCCCGTGACAAAGCGCAGTCTGCATAAACCAAAACAAATCGAACTGTGCACTGCAAACGGACGCCTACTGCTTGCACCTGGTTCTTGTAGTTCTGAAGCCGAAAGCGTTTCTCTAGAATCCCAACACTTCTCGGGCGCACTGCAACTACAACTCCCACAATGCAACGCTCCACCCCCTCGTTCGTCGTATCCGTTCCAGTTAGGTACACACACCTTTGCTTCACACCCAGCCGGCCCCCAGGTGTGTGTTCACTGATATGAGACAGTAGCACGACCCGTCCTGAGTTGTGTAATCTTTATTTGTGAACCTACATCTCTATTGTGAACAACTAGTGAATGTGTTACACAAAAGAAAACGGCTTCACTTAAGGTAGCTATAACTTTTATTTATTTACATTATGGAAATGAAAAAAACAGAAAATCGTATGCATGGGTGACCTCTTCACAAAGAAAAGGCTCAAGAGTTGGCTATATGTATAGACATTTACAGTAAAATAAAAGACCATCAAAACTCAGAAGAGACAGTTTTCACACCGTAGGAGCAAAAGAGTACAGATGTATACAAGCTCTCAAAGAGCTTACATGAAATGTGCAAGTATACACTTCTTAGTTGTAGTGACAAAGCACTGGATATACGCAGTATGACCAATTTAGAAATAAAACAATAAAAAAAGAATCTTGCAGCTTTTCTAGAAGGCACATGGTGCACACTGCCACTTATGGCTACATAAAGTTCATGCTTGGAGATGCATTCCTATGTAGTAACGTATACAAGAAGATGATCTCTCCACCTGAGCCATCAGTGCCCAACTTCAACACCTCAGTCTTATTTTATCAAAATACGCAATGTGACTTTATCTGAGTATAAGGCTTTGTTTTTTGCAGTTTGCAATAAGGATAATCAGCGAAGCCCACAGTCAGTTATGGTAAATATGTACAGTAGATTGCCAAAAACAAACCATGGTTTGTTTGTTTTTCGCAAGCTGTGTGACATAGCAATTCAGAGCTATGGAGTTCTTGAAAAAATGTAAAATATGCTGATCCAGCACCATTGGTGATCCAACCTATTAATCATGTTAGATTTAAATGACAAAGAGTAAACAAATAAAATTTGTCATTTATCAGGAAGCTGGATGAATAATCCTGAATTTCCACAGGGCCTAATGCAGCTCTCATCCTGAGTATCTCTGCCTCAAAACTCTAAACATCCACCACCTTGAGACAACTGACATATTTCACCACAGCAAATCCTACGAACCCACTTCAATCCACCAGCCCAAGATTTAAACATTCCACAAAGTACAGTATACACTACAAGATGCTTGTTTTTTCATAATAAAATAGATATAAGGTGTATTTTATGGTCCAGTGAGATGTATTCTGATTGGAAAACAAGGACGCGAGAGCTAGGCCTTACTTAAAATAAATTACCTTGATTTCAATAACCTCAATTGCAATAATTGTCGTGTATGTCTGCCATTTGTTTCTGTAAGTCGCTCGGGTATTCTGGTCATTAATACCTTTAGTCTTTAGTGCATAACTCAAACAACCATCTACTAATTCTTTTATTAGATCAGCTGCAGTTGGGAGGTCTTTAATTTTCTTTGGAAAATGGTGAATGTCGAATAAAACTAAGTTCTCCACCCTTAATGTGGCTATCAGTTCGGCAAGAAGGAGTGGTGATCTTGCCCATTCATGATAAACCACGAGGCCTGATGAATGATTATGATGAGACAGAGACAGAATAACAGGACAAGGACAGTAAAGAGAGACAATCACAATTCCTTTGCTTTGGTTTGGCTTGGCTCCTTCATCCCACCTAGCCTTCCTGTCCAAAGTCCTCTGTGAATTTTTTCAGTTTGTCCAGATCTTGTTCATTGACTGTTGGCTTTGTGCTGGCCTGAGACCTCATCATGTCAGACTGAAAAGACGAAAAACAGTGTTACAGCAATATAGTATTAATGTTATGGCTCTAATATATCGTGTATAGTACAGTTGCATTTTCTATCCTTACCATGCATACTACAGGCTCCAGTAGCTTCTCTCCAGGGACTTCCATCCATGTCATTTCAATCGCGTTGGGATCGCCAGGTGAGCAGGGAGTCAAGAGATCCTCTACAACAACGTTGGGGTCAGCTCTTGATGGTCCTCGTACCTTATTTAAATCAAATTAGAAGAGAGAAAAAAATAGAGGTAATTAGTCAACTACAACAGTTAAGCATAAAACAGAGACAGATATTTTAAAAAAGACGTACCCGTTTGAAGTGGGTTGCTGACTGGACCTTTCGAACAGGCTGCATAAGAGCATCTCTGACAATGATACTGATATCTGCTCCCGAGTATCCTTCTGTCTTCTTGCCCAGAGTGACAAAGTCGCTTTCGGTGAGACTGTTGGGGGTGGAACCCAGATGGAGCTTGAACATGAAGGAGCGGGCGTGCTCCTCAGGCAGCGGGATGTAGATCCTCTTCTCAAATCTGAGAAAGTATTATTGTTGCACAGTAAGCAAAAGTAAACTACAAAACAGGTACTAACAACATTCACCAAGAAATAACAACTACCGTCTCCTGATGGCTGAGTCGAGGGTCCACGGGATGTTTGTTGCCCCAAGTACCAGGATTCCCTCATTGTCAATCCCCACACCTGCAAAACAAAAAAGTCAGGGTAAATACACACCTAAATATTTAACATCTAAACAATGATATGCTGCTGCTTTCACCGACACATGATGGTTCCCCCATGTTACAACAGAAGGCAGCTGCCTGATCCTGACATATGATAAAAAGTGTAAGGAAAAAAATAAATCAGTATTGCTCAGAGATAAGCAACTTTAACAATTTATTGTAAAAGTACTGGATGCTGAACTTCTGGGTAATAGGCTGCAATATAGTTAACAATGTTTTGGAAGTTGGGTCCATATCATCATGGATGGATAACACATGAAGTGTACCTCTGTGATACACATTATTGGGATGCGGTTTAAAGGTGAGTAGGGTAAAAATTACTATTAAAGAAATTACCAACTACAAACTAATAGAAATCACCATGAAACCCAGTTTATGACTTACTAAAGACAATTTTTTTTTCCTATCTCAGGTTTTCTGATACTTAATGTTCAAATATCCAAATTATGCTATTTAAGTACATATGCCCTCATTTGCATACATTTCCAAAACAGGAAATATAAACAAAGTAAATACCTAGCTATGTATTTTGGGCCTTTTCTTTCCACTCATCAGAAGGAAACATATAATGAAATCAAAATAACACAAAAATTGAAAGTTGACCAGCGCATTAAAAAGGTATTGTTTTCACCTTTAGTGTTCCCCTTGGTTAAATTAGTTGAAGAAAGTATCTATATTTTCCTTCACTTTTGAGTTAACCGCCATTGTTGGGTTTTCGTCTACAAACCCAATTCTAAAAAGGTTGGGGCGCTGTTTAAAACATAAACAAAAACAGAAGGCAATCTTTTGATAAACAAACAGTGTTTGCCGACAACTGTTCAAGAGAACATGGTAGTAATACTCGTTATACAATCACCAAGTGGTGAACCTCACCCCATCCTTGCTTATGAACGACTGAGCCTTTCGAGGATGCCCCTTCCAAACACAATCATGATACCATCCCCTGTTACCAATTAACCCGTTCACTTGTAATGACACTTGGAATGTTCCAAACGTTCTCAGTCTTTTTTTGCACCTGTCCCGTCTTGTTTTGAACACGTTGCTGGCATCAAATTCAGGATAAAAATATTTGCAAAACTAAACGAAGTTGATGACATGAAATGTATCGTCTCTGTACTGTTTTCAATTGAGTGTACGTCAAAAAAAGTTAGCAAATTATCACACCGATTTTTATTTATGTTGTACACAGCGTATAAACTATTTTGGAAGTGGGGTTGTTAAAAACACATTGCACTTCTGGCCACACCTGTCAGTGATGTCACTGCAGGTGTTTTCCCTCACCCGTCAAAGAACATATCTGCTCTGACATCAGTTTATGGGTGTGAATCAGCATGCCTCTAAAGGTTGTTTCTATTTAAAGCGCTGCTGCAGATACAACATTAATCTGAAAGGTCTTGGCAGCCTTAAACATTTTAGGGTTACGTAAAAAAGTACCTTCGAGGCATCTTCCACTGCAGCTATAGTTTTTTTCCTGTGCACAGCTCTAGTTTCTATAGCGATACATTTGTCTATCCCGTGCCATTTATGTATAATGATTCAGTAATTAATTAGCTCTTCTGACTTACCCTGCATCTGAACCAGGAACTCTGTCTTAATACGGCGAGCAGCCTCGCTCTCGTTCTCACTTCTTGAGCCGCACAGGGAGTCAATCTCATCAATGAAGATGATGGAAGGCTTGTGCTCCCTTGCAAGGGTAAAAAGATTCTTCACCAACCTGGGAAGCAAAAGGGATGTTGAAATATATATAAAATATATGTATGAAATATTAAACATCAACATGCTGCTGGCTGCAGTATATTTTAAGCTTGACCTTTGATTTTGTGCTTCCTGTTTATATGACTTACTTTTCACTCTCTCCAAGCCATTTGGAGACAAGGTCAGACGAGGAGATGGAGAAGAAGGTTGAGTTGTTTGCCTCTGTGGCAACGGCTTTAGCCAGATAGGACTTTCCTGTACCTGGAGGTCCAAAGAGCAAGATCCCTCTCCATGGAGTTCTCTTTCCTGTCAGTCAAGCAAAAGGTAATTTAGTTTATATGTACAAATAACAACAAAAATCATTAACTGTCTCCCTTTTAAATAATATATAATACCTGTGAAAAGGTGGGGGAATTTGATTGGAAGAATAACAGCCTCTTTCAGTGCCTCCTTGGCTCCCTCTAAACCAGCAACATCGTTCCATTTGATGTTTGGTTTCTCCATTACAATTGCACCTGGAGAAAATAACACTACATTACTGAGGAGTCTAAATAATGCCTCAATTATGACAGATTGCAAGTAACAAGCTCACAGGAAATCAACAAATATTACGACACGTCTCAGTTGAGATTGAATAAATACCTGCAGAAGGAGTAATGGTCAGCAAAAAGGAATATTACAAACCTGAGAGTTGATTTTGGAACTTCTTTTTCTCTGGATCATCACCTTCATCGCTTTCATTCCTGGAAACACAAATATGTAATCATAAAAATAGATATAATTTAGTCTATATTACAAGTTAAAAATAATCTATTATATTTTCCTATAAATCAAAAGCAACACTGATTACCCATACAGGTCTGAATGACATCACATATTCCACTGCCCCACCCACAAAACACACCCTTTGTCCTCAGATCCTGATTCTTTGACAGGCTTAGCGGGAGGAGCTTTTTCTTTCTTCTTTAGATACTCCTTCAACTTCTCTGCTCTGTCCAAGTATTCACCACATTTTGCCCGTATGCTCTGCTTGGCTTTTTCACCCTGGGCTTCATCTGTCAGGAATAAGCACAAAAACAATTATTTCAGCTTTGAATATTTGTTCCCAAAAGAGCCATCACCCTTGTTCTTGGCATTTCAGCATTAGTGTAAACTGGTAAGTATATCAAGAACAAAAAAAAAAAAAATCACATGTAACTATTATCTAAACACTTCTTTTCAATGTTCCTGTCGTTGTCTTTGTTATGACAGCGAACAATATAGCATGTGTGTCATTTTGAGAGATGTGAAGCCCACAACGAGCTACAGCCAGGTCAAGAAGGATTATTATCATGTTGTGGCAAACAGCTACGATTATCATAGCGTGAACGCCATACAATTATACTAACGTGCTGTCTTATGCCTTACATTTCATCACATGGAGGAAGTACTGAACAGCAGATTGGTACAGGCGCAGAGCCTCCTCGTAGTTCTGAGCTTTATCCTCCTGAGCCGCCTTGCTGGCAAGATCAATGGCTTTCTAGAATTACAGAGACACAGTTCAGTGTTAGTTATACTGACACTTGTAGGCACTAGAATGAAGAATAGAGACAACAATGTGGAGTTATAGAAATGTCTTTGACTTATGAAAGTCATATATGCCCATCAACACAAACATCAATACAAAATGACGTGTACGTTATGAAATTGACTGAATAAAAGTGTCAAACAGGCCTACATTAGTCACTATATCAGTCGCAGGCAACCTTCCTACATAATGTTATGCAGTTATCGTAATGTACTATATATAGCGTTAAAGATCAGACTGAATACAACTCCTGTCCTGTGTGGTGACACTGCGCATACCATGTATTGTCTCAACCTAAATTTGAATGCACTCTTTCACTTCCTTCTTGTTACCGAAGCTTTAAAATGCAACTACAACATATTGAGTACTCGTAACACAACCTGTACAGAATATATCAGTTACAATTTTGCTTTCTATTTGAAAAGGATGTCTTTTGAGAGGCCAAATAAAACCAGTTAGCTAGCTAGCAACGTTAATCTCATTAGCTCCCCTTGATCTTACAACACAAGTTCGTGATCATGTTATGCCGAAATTGCCACAACTGCATGTAAATTACTGCATCAGCGGGTAACAGCAGTATTATATTACATACGGGCCACAATGTCACCTTTTATGCTCCTTTTGTTGATCACAAGTTAACTTCCGAATTCATGCCTTGGTTAGCTAAGTTAGCTAAACATGCTAATTAGCAGCTAGTCTTGAAAACGTTAAGCTATTGTATGCCGTTGGACGCATATATGCCGAACGCCAGCCAACAAAATGAGGTGAGACGTCTACATTATCAACAACTAGTGTACTTTTGCAGTTTAGTACGAGACGCGAACAACTTTGTTAGCTTATTTAGTTCACGCGACCCGCTTTAGTCAGCTCCGGGGCTGGTCCTCAACTTACCTGTAAATTATTGTTGGTAGCCATAACGGCCGATCACTTGTCCAATAATCGAAACGAATGTAACGCCGCCGTGAGTAAACAACTTTTAAACACACTTCTTTAGACTGTGGCCTTTCAAATCGACTCTTAGCGCGACAATCGAGGTTTTTGTCAGGCTTGTTTTCGTTTCTTAGATCGCTGCCGAGGAAGACCGAGGAGGGAACTTCCGCATTAATAGTCGATACTCGCGTGCACGGAATGCAATGACGTCAAGACGTAGCCTCGGTACAGCTCAGAGAATCTCACTGCGCGTTTACGATGGGAAATTATTGAGTCAGTCTATTTTAAGACTATTAAATTAAGATTGGGGATTAACTGGGACTATATTTGGCTCCTGTTTAAATCACATTCATTACCCTAATCCTATTTTATAATCCTTTTATGTTTTGCCTTTCATGTGGCTTGTTGGGCGATGCCTTTGGCTATGGGTGAACCCATTGGCCACACCCCTACTTATTTATATACAGTGTATGGCTTTACCAAAAATAAACAAAAAACTGCGAGACAATGAATTAACTATCAGCATTAGCATTATCTATCATCTACCAGGTTGAAAAAATGAAAATTAAAAATGAAAATGACATTGACAATAGTCCACTCATGCTGCAGCACAGTCAGACCGTTGTGCCATTACTATTTAAAGAGGTCATATTATGATTTGTGGGTTTTTGCCTTTCCTTTATTGTGTTATGTAGCATTTTTGTGCATGTAAAAGGTCTGCATGCCAAAGGGAGTTACTCTCTCGCACAGAAAATGCTGCTCCTGCACTGCCTGAAACGCCTGGTTTGGAGTTGAGCCTTTACATCTGTAACTTATGTGCATCACTATGTAACAGGCGTTATATAATTATAGATTTTTATATATTTATTATAAAATATATACACTCTAGTCAGTCAGCAGACATACAGTTGCTACTGCTGTAGCAGTGTTATTTTAGATCACACTACCTTGTTCGGCATGACACGCCCTACTCTGCCTTTGATTGGCTACATCCTGCCCGTTAAGTAATGTGTATGTGCAACTCTCACCAAGATTGAACAGAGGCGAGGTGTCTCACTCTGTAGCTAAAATGGAGCGTTCAAGACACAGTGTGTAAAGGGATGCCGCAGCAAAGCACCATGTGAGAAAAATAATGTTTTTTTTTTTATTAAAGTATGTAAACCTATTCTACTAGGACCCCCAAATAAAAGTATGAACCTGAAAATTAGCATAATATGACCTCTTTAAGAAAAATAATCATATCTGTAAAGGAAATATGTATTTAATTTCTATAGCAACCTCTTTATTCACTAGGTACTCCTGTAGTTCTTCCACTCTGTCCAGGTACTGTTTACACCTATCTCTGATCTTCTGGTTGCCATCTTTACCCTGGGGTTCACCTGATGGGAAGGAGAACATTCATTTAATACCATTCAGGCTTTCATAACAAGTTATAAGGATGGCAAAATTTAAATTTGGCACATCAACAAAAAACATTAATAGTCAAGTCATTTTATTTCTAGATGCTAATTTATCCATCAGGCGTTCATAGTGATGATACCATGTAGAGACTGTTGGTGTAGGTGTGATGTTTTAGTTTGACATTGGATGCATTTTGTTTCCAGTCATGGTGACGCACGTTTTAAAATGTGCAGAAAGTACTTGACAGCATGTTGGTAGGAGCGGATGGCCTCCTCATAGTTCCCATCCTGATCTTCCTGTGAGGCCTTCTGTGCTACAGCAATAGCTTTCTGAAAGAGCAGGAAATCAATTAATATTTCAGGTACTATCACACCTTATGTTTCTCAGTAAATTCAGATAATCTGACTATGAAGTGCATACATTTCAACCAAAACAAAAGTAATATAGTACAGTGTTGTCGTTATACTAATGGCAGTAAGATTAAAAATAAATCATCATCATTTCTAAACATGCTTTGGAGCTAATGATGTGCAGAAAGTCTGTCCCACGTATTTGCTCACAGACATCAGCATTAAGTCATAAATGATTACTTTCTCTGATGTGACAGAATGATTTTAGGGACTAAATTTGCTGCTGAATTGTTGTCTGTGTCCAACTATTCCCCCTTTCAGTTAAATGGTGATTTTGTTTTGTGTAATAAAACAAAGTAAAAGGGAACTCAACTTAGCTTCTGCTTAAGCAGATTAACCCTTTAACTCAGGGACAGCCAACACAGTGCCCGTGAGCACCTGGCAGCCCACGGTGAGCATATAAGTCGCCCACAGGGCACCTTAAACCTCCTATTACACGTAGCCTATAAAACATATAATATTCACACTGTTTCCCACACATAGACTTTACTCGAGTTATAGTTATAGTATATAAAAAATAAGATATTAAAATTAGCAGATTGTCTATTTTGACCATTTGCTAACTTTATTTTCAAGTTGCTTTGCAGATTGCATGTGGTATGACGTCCAAAATAGCACATTTTAAATTCAATTTATTTTACTGGCAATCGGATAAAATCAACATTGATTCCAATGATCAGAAACATTTTTAATATTGTAACTGGTACATCGCTGGAACCCTACGGTACATTTATTTGATAACTTTAGTTACAAGTTATGTTACACATTAAAAGCTGCATTACAGCCAAAGTAGCACATTTTTAAATCAATTGTCTTTATTGGCAATTTAATAAAAACATTGATTCCAATAATCAGGAAAATGTTGAATATCGAATCCCATTTTTTGGCAGGTCGATAATCAGTTGACACATACACTTTATACATACATGTAAATACATCTACTGTTTACTTTTACTTGTACTTTTGATAATTAAGTACATTTATTGTCAGAAAATCACTTTTGGTGTTTAAGTGCATTTAATATCAGATACTTTAAGACTTTTACTCAAGTACTTTTTGTGATGTTGACTTCACTGACGCTCAAGTGTGACTTTTAGGTACTTTTGCCAACACTGATTGAGACCACGAGATCTACACTGCATATCAAATGTACTATGTAGGGCACCAAAAACATTATACAAACCTCTCAGATCACAGATAAAATATCATGACTGGTCACATTCCCCGAGTGAAACATTTAATTAACTGTGAATGAATCATCTCACAGACTGCCACTGAATGTGCCAGCTTGACGTGGATCACTATTTGTAGTCACTGATGGGAGTTCAGTCAGCTGTAAACAGAAATACTGACATGATGTCCTAGATTTAAGAGAGATGTCCTAGATTTAAAGTAAGGCCTGCTTAAACAGGGGGGCATTAAACTCAGCGCACAATACCTTTAGAAAGCGTGTTAAAGTGAAACCTGTCAGATTACATGACACACTCGGTGTGTTTGTTCCCAAACTTCACCCCATAAACAAACAAGAATCTCCCACTCTTATCGATCATTATTCGCCCTACCTGTAGAGTTGTGGGCTCCATTCATGCGGAGTCCTGTGGGGATTAAAGACGCAACAAAGTCGACCTGTGATCCCTGCCAGTTTCGTTTCATCCAGTCATGTCACTGTACAACCAGTTCCTGGTAGCTCCTGAGCACTGACAGCGCCGGAGAAAGCAGCCTGCCCGGTCACAGGAATGAGAGCGATGCTGCTGCTGCTGCTGCTGCTGCTGGGACGCGGAAACCCTCCTGCCACTGAGTCACGACGTTTGATTGTTGTCGTACAAGTTTTACAGACAACACAACAACAAGTCGCTCAGCCAATTGTGTCAACGACACAGCTACTTTACGCACTCGTTAGCTTTTATTGAGAATCCTGTGTTGAGGCCGTGGACAGCACCAACACGCATAAATAAGACGGAAAAGAGTCTTTTTACTTGTAACACAAGTCTGGCTGCTCTTGTTACAGTAGCGACATGGAAAACCTGAGACTTCATGTTGTGTGCGCATGCGCGTCACTAAACTTCACTAATGACGATCATGTGATGACAAGGTGATCCACTAGAGGTCGTCCCGAGATCATTATACAAAGATCATTGATAAGATGTGCATCAAAAACTTAAATATAATATAAATATGATATTACGCATTTTGAATAGTAGTTTATACAGTTTCATACACCAGCTTCCACATTTACCATTTAGTTATAATCTAACATTTCTATTTGAACATATTTGATATTTTGTTTAGCCCTTCACTTATCTGTCAGCCAGTTTAAATGCTCAAAGGGGCACTTTGTAGTGTTGGAGAAGAAATCCAAACTAATATTTACAAGATTAAGGAGGTACTTATAATAAAAGTTTTATGGAAATACGTCCAGTTTGCTTTTGTGTAATCCTGCTGACAAACTAACAAACAAATGGACATGGTTGGATAAATAACCTCCTTGGCAGGAAGCAGTGATTAAAGGAGCACTATGTAGTTTTGGAGAAGAAGTCCAAACTCAGAATTTTAATATTTACAATATCAATAACATAATAATTAGAGCTGTAAAAGTTAACATGATATTAACGCATATTCCTCTTAACGCTGTTAATTTTTTTGACGCGCGGTTAACGCATGCGCATTTTGACCCTCGGCCCGTGCCGTAGTTTGGGAAATCAGGAAGCGATGCAGAATGTTTTGCTTTCAGCATATTTTTTGAGCATGCAGTACCTTTGAGAATATTCTGAACAGTATTTGTCATTGTTTGGGATTGTTGCAATAATAATAAACATACATTTGCATAAAGCAAGCATATTTGTCCAGTCCAATGTTGATAAGAGTATTAAAAACTTGAAAAATATCCCTTTAAGGTACATTTAGAACAGATAAAAAATGTGCGATTAATTTGAGATTAATCACAAAGTAAATATGGGCAATCATGCGATTAATCGTGATTAAATATTTTAATGGATTGACAGCCCTGGTAATAATACATACTCAGAAATATTCATTGTATCCATAACTGAATAAACAAGCTGTTCTCCGAGGAAAATAAGGTCCCCAGAACACTGTCTGAAGCTAGAAAGGTGGCAGGGTCCGCCACATATAAACAAAGTAAAACAATATGAGACTGTGTCGTCCTTTAAGGTCAGTTTGTTTATTCAGTTTACTCAGGCATGAAAACAAAGAGAGTTTGTTTATTTAGTTTGTTTTTTGGCATAAACAAATCAATCAATGATTCAATAATATTCCCCAAAACTACATAGTGCACCTTTAAGAAATTGCAGGATACTCCTCACAGTGATTATAATCTGTGTGTCTGTTTTAAATGACACAATAACATTCTCAAAGTGGTTCCTGATGGATGATTGTAAAATTATAGTAAACAGGAAAGTTTTATATTTGAGCATATTTATATATTTATATTAAACTTACAGTGTTTTATAGTGTTTTATAGACAGAAGAAAGCAGACAGGACAGAGGACGTGCTGCTGCTCCACGCAGTGTAAACTGTGACAGCAGACCTTTGGCCCCTCTCTGTGGATTAGCGTCGAGCTCAGACCATCGACAGCCTGACACCTGATAGCTGCAGTCAGTGTGGCGCACAGTTTGGTCAGGAAGAGGAGAGCCGCCGTCGTTAGTTTGGAAACATGCGGCGGAAAGAGAGCACACCGTCACCAGCAGGAGATCAACTTGAAGATTTGTCAGTGACTTCAGCGGAGTCCTACTGAGAGAACATCGCGCAGCCCCCTTTATGGGCGCATTTTATGGAGATCTATAGATGACAAGACCTGCACGCTGCGGGTCGCTCTCAGCATCTACCGGGATCTCCACTGTGGAACATGGCGAGAGGGATGAGAGGAGCTCATCTCCTCGCTGTATTTTTGACCTTTTCATCAACACTTTTCAGGGACGCAGATGGACAAGGAAGCTTTAATGACTTAACAGGTTTCAGTTTGAGTCCTCCGTATTTCAACCTCGCTTCGGGGTCTACTATCTCTGCCACAGCAACCTGCGGACAGGATGAGTCCGGGACGCCGAGATCTGATTTATACTGTAAACTTGTCGGAGGACCGACCAACGGAGTTCTTTCTCACAATATACAGGTAAGAAAAAGCTGCATGAGGTCTATGTTTGGCCTTTGGTTCGTGCGTAAAAGGTGAATAACAAGGACATGGAGGCACTGGAACAGGGAATTACATTACAGTCGGATACATATAGTGAACAGTCATTTTTATTCAATATATAACTAACGACAGAAAGTATATTTAGTTGTTTTTCCCTTTTAAATGTTCTATGTGTCTCAATCCTGCCTGCTCTGATCAAGTTGTGCAACTGCCAGAAATAGTTTTACACCATTGTAGTTTGTTTTGTTTTTTTTCTTTAAAGGAAATTCCCTTTCAAAAGTGCTCTTGTCCCCTCAGGAGTTCTCCTGCAAGCCACTACATTACTGTAGGAACAAGCATTTTGCTAAAGGACATGCAAAAGCCTTGCTCCAAACTCAAGATTCACTTGTGGTTGCAATATTTTCCATATCTGCATTAGGTTAGGCATCTGCCAGTGCTTGCCTCTATTATAAAAACCCACATGAAGTTTGCAACAATTATTTGGGTGTGCATGTGTGGGAAGAATGTGTGTTCGTGTTTGGTTCTGTGTCTCATAAGAGTGTTTGATTTGTGTGTTGACGTGGTTACTCACTGTCCTTCTCACATGGTGGACTTGTGATAGCGGACTGTGGGTGTCTGGAGGTACAGATGAAGATGATCCTATATAATAATGAGCTAAGAGTTGACATTTACCAAAAAAAAATACAAAGACTTTTTCTGATGCCTTCTTGTTGGATGATATGAGAATCTGAAGCTGAGACTCAGATGAGGTTTTTTCCACATACTGACAGTTTGACACTATTTAGGGTCAGTTCTGCGACTACTGCAACGCCATCGACCCAAACAAAGCTCACCCGGTGACCTACGCCATCGATGGGACAGAGCGGTGGTGGCAGAGCCCTCCTCTCTCCAGGGGACTGATCCACAACGAGGTGAACGTCACCCTGGACCTTGGGCAGGTGAGACTATCATACCTTACTCTGCTGTGAACAGCTGTGTACCTGCTGATACCTGCAGGTTGAACGATGATTGCTGTGTGGTGACGGTGAAATGCAGCACCTGGATGTTACAGAGGGAAAGTGTTTTTGTGTCCTGGTTATTGCTCTGCTGCCTGAAGATGAGTTATGCTGAGTTTTGCCGCTGCTGGTTTGTTGAGGAAGTTTGGTGTTTCATTCACAAAAAATACTCATGCATGATCATATTTTCAGTCGGAGCTTCATCACCTCAGCCAGCAGTGATCATGTGAATAATGCGCTGCAGCTGGATGCTTGCCAGGAATCAGATTCACGCCCCCTTTGGCTGGCAAACATGCTTCCATCATGACCCGTCTCTGGCAGGGGTTTGGCTCCAGGCCCATAAAATTGCACCTCACGCTCAATTATCCACTGTGAGGACAGAGAGAGAGGAATTCTGTCTTGGGATTAGGGATCAGAAGGATGTAGAATCAGATTGGAGGAGTGCAGGTGGACCTCTTTGACTAGTTTTTGGAGTGGACTTCAAAAAAGAGAGCAAACAAAAGAGCTCCTCTCCACACGTGTTGCATATATGGCCCCCAGTGGGCACAGCGTCAGACAATGGGTGTTGGCTTTTCTATATCTGTTTTTAGACGGACTGAGCTGAGCAAAGATCCTGCGTGGCTAAATATAGTCCTCACTTACAGGAGGATGGACACATGTAGGGCCATCGGGGATGTCTGACTTTAATACGTGGTAATGCTCAGTTTATTTGGGAGCCGGGGAAGGCAGCATTATTGCATTACGGCGTGCTAAAAAGAGCACGGCTGGATCTCTGACGATGACTACTAACCGCACAACACCCTGCAGACCCCCACCCCCACATCAACCACATACACACACACACCTGTCACGCACATTTTTCTTCTCGTGGCATCTGATGCTACCACCAAGAGTGTAAACAATGCTCACCTGCTGCTATTGCATTTTAAGGCACACAGTTGTTTTAACTTAAATCTTCTGATCTGTTCTGTGAAGAGTGAAGCAGCAGAGCAGACTGACTCCGTGAGGATAATATTTGGCATGTGGGGAGCAGATTTTTGATTTACTAATGCACACTCAATCAGCCAGCCGCTGGTGTATCAAATCAGCATACTGAGCATTCTTGCTCACTGATAAAAAACAGATTTTGCTCCATAAATGGAAGAAAACAAGCCTAAATTGAGAGAAAAGACCTACAGAATATGAATTTCACTGCTTATATCTGAACTAACCTATAATTTAAGGTGTCTTCCTGAGTTTGAATGTGTTTTATTTGCCTTCTATGGTGCTTTATCACCCTCCTCCACCCTACAAATACAAGCTCATGCATTGTCTAAGAGAGGACTAGAGCTGTCAAGATGTTTGACTGCTCCATGTGAGGCTTTGCTTTGTAGATTATTTTTCAAATCCACAGGATAAATGATGTGCTCAATGAAATGTGTGGGTTAGATCCAGCTGAATGGGTTTTGTGGTTTTTCTTTCAAGGCCAGTGCAGGTGGCTGCTCTTCTGTTATCTGTATAGCTCTCAGTAGATATTTAAGATAATGGCACAGTTGATGTTTATGTAAAATGGTGAGGTTCAAAGACAGAGGGGTTTTTTTTTTGACAGAGCTGTTTCCGGTTTGTCTGTCAAGAGGATTGTTTGAAGAAAGGTCTGAAGTAAGACTAATCGGGACTTGATGAAAAACTGAGTGCAAGAATTTTTTCAGACAAATCCCACCTGAGCTTTCAATAAGTTTTGAGCATTATATAAAAAAACAGCAATATAAGAAAGATAACCTCCAATATGTTTGCTGCACCAGCAGCAGGCCTCTGTGGATGGCAATGTCGGTCTGTCGGTTGCTCCACCGCTTTGGTCCAGATTGAAATATCTCAAAAACAGTTTGATGGATAGCCATGAAACATTGTGCATTCATGAAGCTCCGAGGAGGAATCCTATTGACTGGTGATAGTGTAGAGTAAACATTATTGTCCTTGAGGGGGAGTTTGTCTTGGGCACAGTGGTACAGTCTGTTGCTTCACATAAAAATCCTGAACCTAGACGGTGCCAAGACTTTACCTTTAGCGCCATGAGTGAGTTTTTCAGTTTTACACAAATATCTTGACAGCTTTTGGACAGATTTTACCTTGCGAGGTAAACCTTCAGGCGGATTAGGCGGTTCAACTGATCATGATGTGACCTTGTAAATCTATCTTGCCAGTCTTCAAGATATGCGCTTGTGGTTTTGGACCAGTCAGTGTCCTATGAGGAATTACTGGCAGCTACAGGGTGGTTTAAGTCATCAGATTCGGAGGGACTGCCATTAACATTTGGGACAGACTGAAGTTTAATTTCTCTAATACTTTGGTTTATGTTTAAAAACTACTGATATTTCCATCAGCCACGGCTTGATTTCTGTGAACATGGTAAACAATATCCCTGCTAAACACCAGCATGTTTGTATTGTCGTGTTAGCATGATCTTAATGCTTAATGCTCTTATTTCCTCTGTTTTTTTCTTGTCAGGTTTGTGATGATTAATGCATGGATATTTGTGATTACAAGATTCTACTTATTTGAGATCTATCAACTTGTAATACTAAAAAATTGAGCGTGTTAGCACGATGATGCTAACATTTACCCGTTAGCGCCGCTGTTCAGCCTCACAGAGCTGCTGTCAGGGCTGTTTGTTTTCATTCAAGCAACCTATCTTCACATCTTTTTGCTACTTTCATTAGCTAGTCCTAAGGCTGAGTGCTTCTTGTGACATGATCACCTCTCGAATCACCTCCGGCTCAGAAATCTCCTCTGGATAAGCTCTGTGACTTCCTGTCTTTCGACCCATGACAAATCCTACCTTCACTTCACGGATCTTCAGTTGGCTTCTGTGTGAAGAAAGATGATGTTTGGCATAAATGGTTTGTTTACCTTCAGAGTAACTGACCCAAAATGATTAAATTTGACATAGCAGCACAGATCACATCTCAAATGATGTTCACTAATGCACCTTTTACCTTGTGTATGTTTCTCTCTTGGCCATTTTCTTCAGCCATTCGTGTGAACAAGTACTGTAAAGCATTTCTTGTCCATCCAATCCTAAATGTATTCTACATTTGTCCCCTCCAGAATACTGGCTACTTTTCCAGGAACTTTTGCCCCTGCTAAACTATTTACAGAGCACAGTAGGCAAGCCATTGTTCTGGTAAACATTTACACCGTGCATCAGACTGCCAGTCACTCCTTTTTTCTGGGGAATGTATTTTAGGAGCCCTGACCACATGTGCTTATCTGCCTGAGTGAGCCCAGAGTAGACCATGTGAGGCAAACATACCGGGGCTTACTGCTGTCTGTCTCACATCTGATGAGACTGAGCGGCTTTTGATTGGTCGGTGTCCGGCACTGAATGAACATTGGACGTCATTGGTTCGACTGAAGTCCTGATTAGTTGGTGGATTGATGTTCAAGGGACTTGACTTGTATTTTTTGTGTCAAGGTTAAGGCTGTAGATTATTTCTGTGGGTAACAGGTGTTGATTGTGTTGATGATGGAGCTTTGTGGTTTTAAATGGACAGATTGCAGTTCTTATCTTTCATCTGTGATTCATAGGTCATTTGCACAGCAGACTATACAAACTTTTCACTTCGTCAGGGGGTGTGAATAAGTGCAACAACAGTGACTTTGAATGCCAAAGTTTGAAGACAGGAATGATCTGGTTCAGGTTAATGCAGTGGCTTTGGCACTGCTCACAGCTCTGCAATCGTCAAGAGACAAAGCTTCCAAGAACTCAATTTTAGAGACATTCCCCTGGAACCTAATCCCCTCTCTCAGGGGTCCAACCTCCCACTGAAGTTGGGTTTGAATGTTTTATTTGCAGCCGTCGCCCCCTTTTGTGTTAGAAGCCTTCCAGGCCGTATTGTGTGACATCCTTTCTGCAAGCTCAGACTCTCACAAAAGTTTGCTTCGTTCTAAGCCTCTCTGAAAGTGACCCAGTCCCCTCTTTTCACTGGATAAATGGCTCGAAATGGAGAGGTGGTGTAATTTGGTGGTGAGAAAGTACTTAAACAGAAAACACACACACAAACAGACAAGTCTCAGGCTGAAAACATTCCATTTTACCTTGAAATGTGCCCTCTTACTGAGTAGACGTTCAGATTAGCATGATGCTTTCATGCATGTATGATAGAAAGATTAATTGAGCATGGCTGCATCCCTCTAAGTCAGCTAAGATCTTGGCAAATAGAGGCCGTAAACTGAATTCAGTGTCACATATTTTGGATATGTAATATAAAAAATCTGATGCAAAGAATAGATTAACCTTCTGTTGATATATTGTTGTATATGCCTGGTAATAAGGATTTGTTCCTACAGTGCAGCTGGCTCAGTCAGACCCTAGTGACAAGATTGGCTGTTAAACATGTGCCTATTGCTGTGGTGACGATGGAGGTGATGTAAGTGCCTGTGTTTAGCCAGGCTGCCCGAGGCGCCAGGCCAACCCAGCAGATATTTACTACTCCACTAACAGCCACCTCGTGCAAGTTAGCAGTATAGCAGTTGCTATTGGCCTTGCAGGTGCATCGCGGGTGACACTTGGACTGCAGTGCCTCCTAAATCTGGAGCTCCGATGTGGAAAGGCTCGTGGGGGTTAATGTGGGATCTTTTCACCTTTTCAAGGCCTTTGTCATCAATTCATACAAGGAGATGCTAATCGGTGGTCACAGGTTTGCTGACGCAGGCATTGATGCAATGGGACGTGTTAGAGAGCAGGACTTTCCTAGAGCCATTTGATAGGGCTGTTTCATGGACAGGAGTGCACCCATATGCATGCCTTCAGTTAAGGTCGTTGATTAAGGTGGAAGGAAACGCTGAATCAGTGTAACATTGCAATATTACAATAGTTTCCCACACATTTTCAGCACAAACATCAGTCTATCAGTGTGCTGCTAACGTAGATCTGCATCTGAGAATATTATGTGATGTGTTTAATGGTTATGACTTTTATGAATAATAACACAATACAATCGTATATTGTATCGAAATATAGGTGTCTGGATCTTTGTATTTTGTTCTCAGATTTCAAGATGATTTAGTAAAGAATTTTTTTTTTGGTGTAATATAATAGGTTTAATAATGACATTTTATAAATAGGCAGTGTTGTAAAAAGTACCCAAAAGTCACCTTTGAGTAAAAGTAAAGATTTTACTTTGGTATAAGTGAAAGTCACCCATACGAATAATACTTGAATAAAAGCTCTAAGTCTCTGTATCACAGGTAATTTTCTGTCAATAAATGTATGTAAATGTTCTACAAGGAACATTTAAGTGGTTATAAAACTATCCCAATTTAATTCTGATGCCTCTATATGACCTAAATAAGCAAATCAGACAATAAGCAAGAAGATTAGATATTTCTATTTCTATCATTTATTATCACATTACACATTATAGTTATTCTTAATGACTGTCACCCCGTCAGAGTTGTATAACTCATAAAATTAAAATAATTTTTCATTGCGCATTGCTGATGATTAATTGAAGAGTCTCACATCCCGGGGAAAGAAGCTGCTCTGTAGTCTGCTCTTTTGTTCACAGCGTCCGAATCAATAAAAAATGACAGCTCCTTGTTGTAGCTTTAAGTATAAAAAGTCATATATCAGATCTGATATTCAGCATTTTTGTGATGATCAGAATCAGTTATCAAATAAACGTAGTGGACGAGAAAGTACAATATTTGCCTTGAAAAAGCAGTTATATTGAAGTACAGAATAGCAGAAAATGGAAATAGTCAATTAGAGTACAAGAACCTCAAAATTATACTTAAATACAAGTGTAAGTGTAACTTACAAACCCACTGCACCCAGCAGCTGCACCCTCAAGGCTTTTACAATGTGACAATATCTAACAAGTAGAAACTTGAGTATACTGTATGTTTTCTGTTACAGTTCTCCTCTGACTTTTGGCCAACCCCTCTTTGTTACCATATAACTAATTCTGTCATGGAGACAGAGAAAAATACACCAGACTGCCCCTCTCCCCCCTCCCCCACCCACCTGTCGCACACAGACAAACAGTTGTACATTGCTTTGTTACAAACTGGGGGGGCAGTTTGCTCCGTCTAGCAGGGCTGATCCACTCCAACAGAAGGCAATGCCTCCTCTCCTTTGAATTGCATTCCTCTGATCTCACATCGACCTCTCAGGAGCTCGCTCAGATGGCTTCTATCTGTCAGGATCCTGATCTCACTGTAGATTTACTCCTCTTGGCTATATGTCGTGCCCTTCGGTTGGAATTTGGCGGTCGGCTTTTCAGTATCTCCTTCTTGACTGCGCTGAAAATACTTATTGATGTTATATTTGTTAGCTTATATATCTCCTGACTGTAACATCAGATAATGGTAGATATGATATTTAGACACAGATGGGAAAAAAATACTAGAAGAGCAGACCCAAGTTAAAGTACTGTTGCATCAAGTAAAAGAAAATGTACAAGTGTATAAATGTACTTAAATGAAAATAGGTTGGTTAAAAAGTACTTTGTGTAAACATTAATGTGTTACATTTTTTTTTATATTTAATATGTTCACCTTTTGGTTAATTAATAAAATAAATTGCATTTAATGTCAATGCACACACTAGTACAGCAATCCAAGCACTAGAGTTCAGTCCAACAATACATTCCTTTCAATTATGCAATTTGCAACATCTGCAAACAACTAATTATCAATTATGAATACACAACTGGCTTCTTCAGCATATCCTAACTAGAATCAACCCTCTTTTCTGGTTAATTCTCGTTACTCTGACAATAAAAACAAAAATGACTGGCTAAAATTCACCGCGGAGGGTGCAACAAGCATTATTAAGCCACAATAATGCCAGATTGCTGTAGATTATCTATAAAATAGTGAGCAACGGCAAACAAGAGGCTTTCTGTGTTTCTTCTTTTTCCCCTCTCCTCTCTGTATAACATTACGTTCATGAAATAAAGTACATTTCCCCACCAGTTCCAGTCAGCAGCCAACATTACGGTACATAAACACCCGACATTGGAGTTCAACTCTGCGAATCGTTGCTACAGTCAGGTTGATAAACAGGAGTGAAGATAAATCCACTTTATGATCTTAAAAGTTTAAAGGTAATCTCTCAGCTCACTTTCTTTGGGGACACGGCTTCAGACTTCACAACTTTAGGTGTTTATTCCTCCAGAAGGTCTGGCTCTACAACCGACTCCTCCAGAGTTGGCCGGCTCTGAACAGCTGAGCAGCGGCTCGGCCCCAACGTGTGTTTTGTTTAGCACAATTTGTTTACATATTATGCCTTTAGCAGTAGAATAAAACATCTTCCATGCAGACAAAACAGAGATCTATAAACAATATTAACTCCACAGCGACAGCAGCCACAAACACTCATTAGAAGTTGCAACAGTCAGGGAGTCTGTTGTTGTAGTCACCGGTCACAGTACACAAGTACACCAAAAATGACTTTCTAACAGTAACAATAGTAAATATTATTAACTACTGCCACCTTTAAATTTATATTAGTTATGCTTTGTCTACACAAATGATGGCATGCAGTAGTTGTTTTCAAACTGGGGTCTGGGGACCAACAGAAGTCCTTGAGTGGGTTGTAAGGGGTCCCAAGAAAGGAAAAATAGAATATTTTGCCTTCTATCATGTTATTTGCAAGTTGGAAATACAAAGGAAAGAAATAGGTCATCTGTTTTGATTGTAATTTTTAGTGATCCTTTGATTATTGATTGACTATAAAGACTTTTTTATATCTTCAAACCTAAAAATAAAATAAAAAAGTATTTTCTTAACACAAAATCCTGTCAAATTGGGGTTCTGTGGTCTAATGGGCATCTATTGTGGGGGTCCTATGGAACACCTATTCAGGCAATAAGATAACATATAATATAATATATAATATGTCATATACAGGGATTATGAAATAAAGGTACCATAAGTGTTGCAGACACTTTCTTATCGAGAAGGCTGTAAGAAATTCCTAACCAGTCGATTTTACAGTACACTTCATTTGATCAACACAAAGAGATTATAATTGAAGAGATCCACGTGGCAGGCACAGCAACGAGAACAGCTTGCAATGTGTCACGCAACAGGGCCTCGTTTTGAGTTTTTTTAATCGTTCCATGAGTGAAACAACATGAGCGCAGGCGCATGTATGAAGTTAGAGGGCAGGACTCGCACTTGAGGGTGAACATTCATCACTCTTGAGCCATCGCACACGGACACAAGCTTGGCACGAACTGTCAGGGGTCAATAATCCAGAAATAATAACACACACACAAACACACTGCGGTCATGACTTGTCAACGGATTTTGGGAATGTGGCTGTGTGTGTTTTGCCAAATTGTATGACACGTTGCTACAAGCGCATTGAAAGAAATGTTAATGTGCTTGTTGTTAAAATGGTGTTCGGTCATGAGGGAGTTGGTTTGCTGCGCAGTGTTAATTAGAAGGTTAGAGCAGACCTGGATACTTTATACCTTGTATATGTGACACTATTTTAGGGGGGTCAAGGTCAGGAATTTGAGCTCCAGTGAGAAGGTAGAGAAAGGGTGGGTGTCAAACAATCCATACCTGCCACAGCTCAACCCCTGACCTTTTTGACACCCACCCACAGCCTCCTACACTAAACCTCCTGGCATGGCACTCTCATCTTAAGCCCAAGGCTGCAGATACAGGGAGGGGCAGAGGAAGATGGCTCTGCTCAAGTGTTATTCCGAGTGTTTTTGCCACAAGCTTGTCAATCTGCTTCATGTCTTTTACGCCACTGGAATCCTTCGCTGATGTGCTTAGCATGCCATCATGGTATTTCATGCTCTCTGCAAACAATACGTAGGTGCTGGCCGTATTTCAAGAGCGTGTGTGTTTAGACTGGCAGGACACAGTCGGAGAGACAGGCCTGAAATTAAGGAGGGCCGTGCCAGGACAGGCCCCGTCTTCCAAGATCTCGCTGTCTGTTTCTGACTGGGTTTGTTTCCGGAGGATTCTTCTCGCCATCACTCAGTTGACTGGCATCAAGTCAGATACAACAGTGAAGGGCATCACCGCATTCAGGCTTGTTGAAAAGTGAAGTTGGAAGCATGAAGTCCTCTTGAGATAACAGAATTTAGTTTTCACAGGAGTGAGAGTAAATAAGAAGTGGTTGGATTGCTTATTTCAGTCTTCTCTGATGAAGTTTTATTCATTGTAGATTGTCATTATATTGCGCCTTATCTTTCACTGAATATGTACAGTGCAATTCTGAACAATATCAGTGTTGGTTCCTTGCTAGTAGACCGAGATACTGAACATCAGTATGTCTTTAGTACTGACTGAAATGTCCATTAAGTGACCTACAGAATAGGAACAGACTATAGATTAGTGATGTGGTTGATTATGAGGGCCGAAATTCAGATTTTTTTCAGATTATCGGTATCCGTGTTTTTGTCCGATTGCTGATAAAATAAATTAATTTAAAAATGAACTACTGTGGCTCTGATGCAGCACCTTTCTCTGTCAGTATTCACCAATTCAGTGACTGTAAAATTTGACAAAGTGACTTTACTGAAAGGTTGGCATCATCTGACAGAAGGTTGGCATCATCTGTTTTTGTCAGATTCTCCTGTATCTAACAATTATTTTGTTCATGATAAATCTGCAGATTATTTAAACGATTAATAAACTAATTGTTTAGTCTAAAAAATGACAAACAATTGTGAAAAGTGCTCATCACAATTTCCTAGATCCCAAAGTGACAACTTCAAATTGCTTCTTTTGTCCAACCAACAGTCCAAAACCCAAAGACTCTTCATCTTCTGTCATAAATAACAAAGAAAAGTAGCAAAACTTTAGGTTTTAGAAGCTGAAAACTGCAAATGTTTGACACTTTTGCTTGAAAAATTACTAAAACTAGTAGTTGATTATCAAAACAGTTGGCATTTAGTTTTCGACTAATAGCTGTAGCTCTAACCAAGTTTCTATTCACCAGTCCACTTAATAAAACTTGTACATAAGAAGAAGAATGATCTTTATCTTTAATCTTCATGTTACACGTCATATAATGTACAAAATAGTGAAACTGGTACTCTGCATTTAACCCATCCTGAGGGAGCAGTGGGCAGCATACGTGCCCGCGGACCAACTCCAGATCTTAGCCAGGGCCTTGGTCAAGGGCACTGTCTGGAGAATCAACCAAATGTGAATGTTTATATGGTGTGCCGAGACAAGTTGGTTGGATGGTTGAATGACATGCAGACTCCTCAGTTAGCTACTGTAGCAGAGGTATCTTTTCCGATGAACAACAGGTGAACTAATGTAAATGTTCCACTAGCAAACCCCACAAATCTTGAGAAAACACATTTTTTGGTTTTAGACTGTAGAGAATGATAAAGAACATTGTTATTCTTCAGAGAATGGAGAATCTCTTCTAGTGATGTTCTCTATCTGTACCCATGACAAGTGGTGGAGAAGATTTTCACTGCTGTGCCGTGCTGTCGGCGACGGTTTCCTGAAGGCAGTGACGTGCTCTGCTTTGGGGGCATTAGGAGGGACGGGGAATGTGGCGCTATGTTTGGAATCTAAGATGGGTCCGCATGCCAGCCAGCATGTCTCTAGCCACCCCTGTGCCCTTTTACCCTCCCCCCCAGCCTCCCTTCCGCTGGACCTCCTTTCGTGTCATTGCAGCCCGTGTGAACTAAACTTCCTCCTGGTCCTCAGCAGAGCCAACGTATTGATAGAAGGCAGCTCCTCTGGAAGAGCCTTGTTTCTGTTTTTAGCCAGATGACAGCCCACGTCTTGTTTGGGTGCGCCATTCATCTTTTTTTGCACATCCTGTTGCATGTGGGTGGAAGTGTTCACTGATTAATTTCAAGACACACCCCATTCAAAGCTGAGGCCAGAAACAGGCATTCTGGGCGATTTTAACAGTGATTAAAAAAAGGCCACTCTAGGCTATTTAAAACCTAATAATTTTGTTGTTTGTTATTCAGGATTTTGACAGTTTTCAGAGAGCAAGACCAGACAGTCTCCCACCTGACCTCTGACCTCTCTCATAATTCATCAACCGAAGAAGTACTTGAACCTGAGGTCATTTCTTTTCAGGGTCTTGGGGCAGAAGTCAATCAGCATAATTGTGGATCCTTCTTGACACAGTCCATCGCTCCGCCGGCGAGCCTTTGCCGTGTTTCACCTTGCTTTGATTTGAGTGTTAGCTGCCTCATGCAAGACGAGATAGCAACCTGACTGTTTCAAATGCCCGTGGGGGCTTTCATCAAGGCGCTGAGGGATGCTAGACGAGTGTGGGCCTGCCTTCATCCCTCTCAAAGTGAAGACCGTCTATAGAGATGTCTTTTATTTAAATAGCACACAGTATTTCAGGTACAGTTTCCATTCATCGCTTCAAACCTGAGGGCAGGTATTTTAAGTTTAGCAAATACAGTACCCTGTTTTTTGAAACACGTTAAATGTTGCTTTAGGATCCGGGCCAGCATTGAAATTGAACGGAGATAAACTATAACACAAAAACAAGACAGGGGTGGGGTGGTCAGGTGGTGTAGGCGAGGCTTTTTGTTGACACTGCAGGTGTCACGTGCATGTCGGTGTCACAGGGTTTAACTTCCGAGCCACGCCAAGTCCACGTCAGACCATAACAATAAGGGCCTTCATTTATCACCAATTACCTTTCCATTGTTCAGTGTTCAATCAAGCTGAAGTCACCCGCTTGAAGCTTTCAGGGCTTGATGAGGATGTTGTTCAACTGCAAAGGAAACATACTATTCTGAGCATCGTAAGCTCCGCGTTGGCAGAAACAATCATTGGCATCATTTTCTGCCCTTGTATGCACCGTGTATCCTGATGGAGGGTGAAGATAGAGAGTTCAGAGAACAGACGTGGATCATGTGGGCTTAGCTGATGTCTTTTCACTAACCTGACTGCACCTGCACCACTTTTATTGACTCCATGCTGACATATGTTGGCGAGTTGTTTGTACTGTGCTGTATGGCTGAAGAGAAGTCAAGCAGCATTCATCGAAACTCAGGCCTCAGAAAGCCTTGATCTTGATCATGCCTACTCATTAAATACTCATTAAAGTTTTCATTTTCAGATGTACAACAACCAAACTGATGTTGCTCCCTTGCACTCACAGTAGAAGGAAATTAGAGTATTGTCAGAGCTGCTGGCCAAGACTGGAGGCTTACATGTGTTGATAGAGCGAGTGGAGCACAGGAAACGACAACATTATGCCAAAATCCGTTCAGTGCAGTGACTGCTTTTTGTTTCGCCTGCTCCTTGTGTTCTGGTTTTTAGCTATTCCATGTGGCGTACATCCTCATCAAGTTTGCTAATTCACCTCGGCCTGACCTCTGGGTGCTGGAGCGCTCTGTCGACAACGGGAGAACCTTCAGCCCCTGGCAGTATTTTGCACGTAAGTTCTCAAGTAATTGTATTTTGCAATGTTTTTATTTCTATTCCTGCACGCTGCCTTATTACTTGTGCCAACAGTCAAATGTTGAGACGTTTTGATTGAATTCCCCTCTGGAGTAAAATCAAGCGAAAGTTGCTTCCACATAGAAGCTGCCAGTCCCTCAACTGTCAGTGATTTGTGTGGTGAAATGTAACTAAGTACATTTACTCAAATACTGTATGTAAGGGTAATTTTGAGGCGCTTCACTTGAGTATTTCCATTTTATGTACATCTCAGAGGCAAATATTGTCCTTTTTACTCCACTACATTTGTCTGACAGCCTTAGTTACTAGTTACATTGCAGATTTCAAGTTTTCATTCTCCTTCTGTCCAGTGAAAACCATGTGAATTACCTGGAAAATGCATTGTCACAAGGCTGAAACAGGCTGAGCTCATGAAAAGTTGACTTTTTACAGATGCAGCAACACTACAAACATTTGATGATCTTACAGAATATGATGAAGATGATGATTAAATTACCCAACAGTATATAAATTAGCTCAACCTTAAACATCTACAGTAGTAAAATGCAAAGTACACATTAATGCAGCAGTAATATTAATACAAAAACATTAGATATGATCGTAAAACGCTGCAACATTTTACTGCACAATAAGTACTTTTACTTTTGAGTTAAGTTTGTTGGTAATATGCAGATACTTTTATTTGAATAAGGTTTTAAATGCTGGACTTTTACTTGTAGTGTAGTATTTCCACAGTCTTGTATTAATACATACAAGGACCTGAATACTTCGTAAACCTCTGGTGATTTGCAGTGTTGTAAAAATACTAGTTCTCGTACCTAGTACTAGTACTAGTACTAGTACTAATAGTACTCAAGTAAAAGTAAAGATAACATGTTGAAATATTACTTTGGTAAAAGTGAAAGTCACCTATATGACCAGTACTTAAGTAAAAGTATCTGCTATTAAATTTATGTACGTGTCAAAAGTACAAGTTAAAGTATTTTATGCATATATTTACATGTATTTATTGTATAGGAGTCAACCAGTTAATGGCCTGGCTGATTATTGGATACGATAGTCAGTATTTTTCTGATTATACGAATTAATAAAAAATTAAAAAGCACTACTTTGGCTCTGATGTAGCATGCAATCTGCGAAGTAATCAGGAACTAAAGTTATCAAATAATATATTGGAGCAGAAGTATAAAGTACTATAAAATGGAATTACACGAGTAAAATGAGGGTCACACAAACTTGTACTTAAGGTGAATTATTAGTAAATCTGAAATTCGTGTTTGTATTTTTTTTTTTTAAAGTCATTTTCACTCATCCCTACATGAAGACATCAGTTCCACTTTTTGTTTTTGCACCTGGTAGCAGGATTTCTCTTCAGATGCAACAGTGGTGTGTTTGGAATAAACAGAAAGAGATTGGAAAGTGATTTCAAAGAAGTGCCGTGGAAATCACAACTACAGACGTAACCATTCATTAACAAAATCCTGTAAAAATCACAAAAACAAAGATATGGAGGATTATCCATATCTGATTTCCTTTGTCTTAGTTGTAAGTCAAAAATAATATCTGCCATTTCCGTGTGTGTGTGCAGGACTGTGTGTGCGGTGCAGGATAGAAAGTAATTGTTACAATTACTGCTGTAAGGAATGCAGTTTTTATTATCATTATAAAGTACACATGTCTCTTTCCTGCTTTGCCAAGTCAACACAATTTCTCCTCTGGAAAAGAGCGACTGTGAAGATGGATTAAAATGTGTTCACTAGCACACATTTAATCCTGGCACACTGATCACCCTGCTTAAGCATTTAAGACAGGAAGTGTGTGTGTTTATGTTGGATTAAAACGAAACATAAACCAACAACAGAAGATTTTACCTTTGACTGAATCCCAGGTTAAATGTTAGGCTGGAAACTTTGATGTTTTGGTGCAGATTTCAGAGTAGAAAGTAGCGAGTGGTGACATGCAGTGTATTTTCAAACTTAATTACTAGGCCTGTAATGTCATATCGTTTCCAAATCACCTGAACTACATACCTGAATACACGCTCTGCTGATTTGCTGAGTTGACATATCTGAATTATGACGACTAACACCCAGGAGGCACCTGTGCAAAGAGCCTGCCAGAAGACACGGCTGTGACTCATCAGATTTACAATCTCAGAGCTTCTCTTTGCCATAATTCTTTGTTAATCCAAGTTCATGTTCATTCAGGATCTTCAGTTCAGCCCAGACTCAGACATTTTTCAAATCTTATTTGGCTTTGTTTCCTTTTTCACAAAGACTGTAATTGTGATATTAATCTTTATCGACACTACATCACTTGTACAATTAAAAAAAGTACAAAAAGACATATTAAAAATCTAATATGTAATGTCTTGTCATTACTAAAATTTCAATACCTAAGGAGTTATTCTCATCAGCGTCAGTGAGCCAGTAAGCATGCAGCATGCTTGCAAGATCGAGCAGTGCTGGTGATTGGCTGTCTCGAGGCATGCCGGACAATTCTTACATATTGCACCTTTAATGCAAGCACCTGAACGCAACAGTCGTCAGTGTTTTGTTATATCAATTGGTGATAGCGAGTAGCTTTACAAAAGAAACCATATGATGATATTATTGTTATTTACAATGAAACATTAATGGAATATGTGGTGAGAGATTAATTTTATTTTTCATTTTTCGCGCAGATTCAAAGCACGAGTGTATTGAAAGGTTCGGAAAGCAGCCCAACGGTCGTGTAATACATGATGACGACCAGCTCTGCACCACAGAATACTCACGGATCGTCCCTTTGGAGAACGGAGAGGTAAAACATCATATCGAGCTGCTGTATTGTATGAGGTATCAAAAAACAATCTTTGTGAAACGAATACATGTTGTCTAGATTGTGGTGTCTCTGGTCAACGGTCGGCCGGGGTCCAAAAACTTCACCTACTCGCCGGTGCTGCGAGACTTCACAAAGGCCACCAACATCCGCCTGCGCTTCATGCGCACCAGCACCCTGCTGGGCCACCTGATCTCCAAGGCCCAGAGAGACCCCACCGTCACACGCAGGGTGAGGCACATACTGTACAACCTCACACATAGGTGTCATGCTGGCACACCCTTGTTCCCCATTTGGGAAAGCCTGATTTACAGCTCTGCATCACCTACCCTCCAACTTCCTTTTTGCTGACACAATCACACTGAGCTGCTCCCTCCTGCTCACACATTCATCTTTGTCAAGGCCTAATGCCAGATCCGTCAGTCTGTCCTGCATCATGGTAACTCATGTGGTAGAGACAGCGGCTTGGGACGGCTTGGACGGCTCCCACAGGCTGCAGGTGCAGTAGTGGCTATCCTGTAACACACTGCTTTAGTGCAACTATTAAAACTGTATGGAGATAAAATTCACCTCCAAAACAGCTCATTAATTCTTCTTTATTTGACATTCTGAGAATAAAATCAGTGATGTCAGCTGTTCTTATCGTACTTATGTTCATATAATGGACTTATTCACCTCATGAAACTAGCCTCAGCTCATGGATCAGGGTTTAAGCTTGTGCTTGTCAAGATGTGTGTCTGACTTCTGTTGCCAAGTGAAACCAGACATTTGCTCAGGGGGCGGGTGGTGTGGCAGCACATAAACCCTAACCCTAATGATAACGTTTACTTTATTTTAGGTGAATCATGTATCAGGATAACTCAATGTTACCAGAATCAAAACCAAGCAAGGTGAATCAGCTTTTAGTTTCTATGCTCTCCACCTGGGCACCACACCTCCTGAATACCTGAGGTCTGCTAAAACTGCCAGCTCATTAAAATCAAGGCTTACAATGTTAGTTTACTGTGGCTTTCAAATAGGCTTGGTCTGTTTTGAAGTCTTTTTCTAATGCATCTCTTTGTCTTTGTAATGTAGTTTGGATTGCCTTGTGTCTGAATGGTGCTATATAAATAAACTTGCCTTGCCTTATTTGTTGGCAGTATTACTATAGCATCAAAGACATCAGCATCGGTGGACGCTGCGTGTGTCACGGGCACGCGCAGGTGTGTGGTGGGGGGCGTAACCAGGACCACCCAAACAGGTAAGCAGTGCTCTTTATCTCAAGCCATACAATAAATATTTGACACGATTCCTCAGGCACTTTTCATCACTTATTAATTACAAACTAAACTGTTTCCTCATAAGCTTTTCAGAAGTTGACTTCAAAGTATAGCTTTAACCATTCACCCCATCTCCTTGGTTTATTCATTTACAAAGCTGAATAGTCCTATTGTACAATGGCATCCTGTGTGTAACCAGTGTACTGAGATGACTTAATGCTGAAAACAATGAGGCGAAGACAACAGAGATGCCGGCAAATCTAGTGATTTGAGTGATAGGGAGTTGTTTCAGAAGACGGTTTACCTCATATGTTTGAGTGATAGGTAGTTGTTTCAGAGGACAGGTTACCTCATATGTTTGTACATAGGCATCAACATTGTAAAGGGCAGCACATTGCTTCACTTGTTCTGATTACAGCCTGTGACACTGTAAGTAGTTGGTCAAAGGGAGATATGTGTGATACAATGCTGCTTTGAACCACAGTTGCCTTCTGTATTCTGAACAAAGTAACAACAGAACAACATAGCATTTGTGTTTTATTGTTTGCGAGCAACTTGGGCATTTTAAATAAATGTTCCCATTGGCTTAAAGAGACAGTTCAGCCAAAAATCAAAAATACATATTTTTACTCTTACCTGTGGTGCTATTTATTCATCTACATTATTTTGGCATGAGTTGCAGAGTTTTGGAGATATCAGGATAGTTCCCCTGAGCTCTACAGAGCGTTTTAGTGTCTTTCGGCTCATTGTTTTGGTTTTACACTCCTCTAGCTTTACTGTTTTGTTTCCATCTCACTCCCAACAGAGTCGTTTCCCTGTGCTACAATAAGCCGTTTTGAGTAAAAATCTCTGATAGACACCATTTAACAAACAGACAAACTTAACACTAGCTAGCTTGCAAGATAGAGTTGGAGTTGGCGGAGACCAAAACAGATTGAATGTTGGACTTAACTCATCAGGTTGTCTGGAACACGACTTGAAATGAATGCGTGTTGCTCTGCATCTTAGGCAGCTTTTCCATTTCTGTTTCTGACAATTGATTTACTGTATGTAATTAATTAGGTAATATCTCAGTGGTACAGTTTGTTCTGCCGTCCTCAAGTGCTGGTTCAAAGAAAGTTTTGTGATTTCTGAGAGTTACTAAAACCAGGTGTCTCATCTCCTGTCTGCAGACTCCAGTGTGAGTGCCAACACAACACCTGCGGTGAGTCATGTGACCGCTGCTGCCCGGGCTTCAACCAGAAGCCATGGCGTGCCGCAACTGTTGACAGCCCCAACGAGTGTCATCGTAAGTGTACACGTACAATGCTTCATTCAGTGTGTAAACACATCCACACTCTCTTTCTTCCCACACTCCTGGCTCCTTGAATTACGACCCCCAGAGTGGACTGAAGTGTCCTCTGATATTTAAACCCTGTTGTTGGATGCCCTCATATGGTACTGTGGAGAGCCTCAGTGAAGAGTTGAGAGGACATTCCTCATATGGTATGTGTGATGAACAGCACGGTGCACAACTAGCTCCAGGATAACTGCTTTTCGTCATCTTAGCCAGCTAGCCTAGCCGGGCCCGCGCCAGCCCACCAGATAGTCCCCCATGCCTGCTTATCGGCGAGCCATCCAGTCAGCCAGCAGAGCCCGTGTCAGCTGGGATCTAATTGCTTTGGACTGTTGACAAATTTTCCCTCGATGAAACACGACCTTGTAGACGCCACAAAAGCAGAGAGAGAAAGATGAAGAGGACTTCACCAGTCATAAACATTAATGAGAGACAGGGGTGGTGTACAGGAAGAGGATGTGCTGTCTTGTTTAGTTTAGATTTAATAGTTTCTCTTAGCACTTAACCACCAGACTTATAACTCCTTTTTGGAGAATTAGTAGGTTAAGGTGCTTAAATACAGACAGGGGAGTCAAAGGTAATTTGCTGAGGCATATAGAATAATTCTGTGTGTGTGTCTCGGGGGTTTCCTCCTCAGCCTGCCAGTGTTTCTCCCATGCCTTTGACTGTTATTACGACCCAGAGGTGGAAAAGAGAGGAGCAAGTTTAGACACCTTCGGCAGGTACGACGGAGGAGGAGTGTGCAGCAACTGCCAGGTATGAAATGCACATCAAGTCTAAACTGATTCCCGTGTGTGAATGTGTGTGGTTGTAGGGGAGGAGGAGGGTATTAAAAAAGAAAAAAAAGAAGAAGAAGAAAAATTCCATGTTGTCTGTGTGTGTCTGTGGAGCATTTGATACTCCACCGTTTACTCTGCAACTTGTGCAAACGGGTTCGTGAGGCCAAACAAATTTTACATTCACACATTCCTCCTACAAGGCCAAAAAATGTATTTTGTGTTGTTTGCCAAAATAAAGGTTGTAATGAGTGTTATGTTGATACAGTATCCCTCTGGAATATGATAATGATGCAGAGGGTATATGAAAGCATTACATCCTGTTATCAATGTGCATTTGAAACAAGAGATTCTACTTCAGAGAGCAAAGAGGACCTCTGCTCATCCAAGGACGTTTTGTATTCTGTTCTCCTTGCTCAATAATAAAGGACTTAAAGCTCATAAATTTTTACATGTTTTTCTGTAGCACAACACAGCTGGGGTGAACTGTGAGAGATGCATTGAAGGTTTCTTCAGACCTTTCGGAGTACCTCCTGAGTCTCCCACTGGATGCATACGTGAGTTGCGTTTTCTTTGACGCCTTTTATTCCACTTTTTGATTGTTCTTGCTGCTAGTTTGTCCTTTGAACAAACTTTGCTTGAAAAACATCTGAGTGTTTCTGGACTATTCAGGTAGTGTCAGAGGGGAATGTTGGCTGAATGTACGTGCAAACTTGCCAACCTTGAGACCTCAAAAATAGAGAGGATTTTCAAAACCAAAGCGGGGTTGTGGGGGTCGTATCCCCCAAAAATGTAAGATTCAAGGACTGAGTTTCCTACATTTTGGTGAAAAGATAACAACAAAATAATTTTTAAAATGCAACTGCATTTTTATTTCAAATAATTTCATCATTTATCACTTTCAGTCATTCAGTCTTTGTGCACCACTGCTCTGTGTTTGTCAGCTTCTCGATGGGGTTTGACACAGTGTGACCCCTGTGATTGACAGAAAAATCCACGTGGCAGATGTAACAGCCCCTTTTCTTTTAAAACTTCACACAGGAAATGGGAATACTTCTCTCCAGCGTGTTCTCTCCAAAAATGCTCGTTGTGATTTATGTGCGAGTGCTGCAGTCATTTTTCATTTCGCATCTTTAAACATACGGGGGTGGAAATTACGGTTGAGTAAACAAATGAGTATAGAAACGACCATTAAGGCTGCAAATGTAGAGACGTGTGAGAGACATTCAGCAAAAATGTTGATGTTAAAAATGTGTTGCCGTTAAAACTCCATTTCTGAAACTGCTTTAATTAATGCAATGAAAGCATATTACAAAATTGTTTCTTGTTTCTGTTTAACTTTGACGTCTGTCATATTTCCAAAGCAGCTCTAGGTACGTTTGTGAACTAAATAATGTCTCACCATGTAGTTATTTGACCTGCAGTATTAACGCTGAACAAGTGAAGCCAAAACAGGGTTATATTCAAACAGAGGCATCAGCGTCTTGTTTGAGCGAGACACAAATGGCACCGTTGCACAAGCACCACTGGCACCAAGCGCTTGTATTATTGCTAAACTGGGCTCCACTCCTGTTTACATTACTTTAATGGTCCGTGGCTGTTCCCCGCCGTATAAATAGCCGCCACTTGTGTTTGGACATTACAAAGTAGTGGAATTAAACCGGTTGCCCCGAGCGCTTTGAAAAGTAAACCATAAAACCCACAAACTCAATTAAGTGAGCTCAGTCAGAGGAAGGTGTCTGTTTTGGCAAAAACAGTCGGTAAAAGTTCAATAACCATTATCTGCTGCTGGGATCTCTCATTTTGAGATGATGGACGGTTGAAAGCTTTCTGTACTTGTTACGGATGTGTGCAGTAAAGCCTTACTGTCAATAATTCTGTGTCGTATTTATACATGTCCACGTTAGTCTACATCAAGGAACCTATTAAAGAAAGAAGGGACATTACGTCATGGTGCCAGTTTTATTGTAGTCAATGGGAGATGCATGGACAAACAAACTAGAGCCCAACATATCTGTGTTGTATGACCTTTGATAAGAGACATGTCTCTAAAAAACAACAAAAAACACTTCAGATAATAGGCTAATGACTTAGTTTATTTGCTGTTGGTCTCTAAATAATGTCCAAACATGATTATTTACAGGGCTCAACGTGAGTGTCCCTTGAAAATGTTACAACATCTGTATTCCTCATCCCTTCTCTCTTACTTTTATTTCAAACGGAGGCGGCTTTATGATGATTGACAGGGCAAAAAAAAAAAAGAATATCACATATCCAAATGAAACTTTCCTCTGATTATTAATAGTGCTTTAAACTAACTTTTGCTATAAAACGACAGATCTATCCAGTATGGCAGTTAGAAACTTCAGTAAATGATGGGTTGTAGTTATGAATAAATCAATCTCAAATCAACATGTGGCTAATACCTAACGCCTGGTCACTATATCAAAAATTGTAGATTATGTTACTTAGCTTTTGTGCTCAGAGTTATGTTATCACAGTTTGTCTAATTTACCAGCTTATGTCTGTTACAACAAAAATCAAATGAAATGTACCTTGAAAACATATGAAATACTAGCTAACGAAAACACCAAAACACAATAAAGGTTCCGCCAATCGCCTAGATGGATCACCTGTCAAACTGAGAGGGAGATGAATCCACTCCTTCTTTTATAGCATTGATTCCCAAAGTGTGGGCTGTGAAGTTACTGCAGGTTGGCTGCGAGAGGTCATAAGAATGCATTTAAAATAAATTGTCATTAAGTTTGAAATTACCACAAAATATTTTGATGATTAAATATTTACATATTATTTAATATACAATATGTTGAATTACATTTTATTCATTTAGGTTAAGTATTTGTATCCGTAACCTGCAGAAATTCAACATACATTTCTAACATTATTTGACTGGGGAACAGATTTTGACACTGGAACATACCTTATATCACATCAATGACGGGGGAGTTGTAACTGCTCGTGTTGTGATCGCATGTGTTGAAAGATATGCCAGTTTACAAATTGCTCTGTGTAGTCTGGTGCATTATTAATAAGCGCTGAATTGCCTCAGGCCTGCGTTCACATTGAATTGTTCTGTTTATAAAATAATGAGAAAAGCTTCCTTGGTCTACATCAATGCATCTGTTGGCATGTGAGCACATTTGTCTGGATATTCCAATAAAAACAAACATGTTACTCCACCAGCCTGCAGGTGCGATGAAAGGACTACGGCCGGATGTGAAATGGGGTCCGGAAGGTGTACCTGCAAGCCACAGTTTACTGGAGAGAACTGCGATCGCTGTGCTGACGGATACTATTACTACCCTCAGTGCATCCGTAAGTTCAGTGTTTTCTTATCACATACTGCGTACCAAGTTTACCTAATGGATGGCTGGATGAATAAATAGGCAGTTGGGAAACATAGGGGTGAAAATGCAAGAGATGTCATTCTTGTGTGCATGAATAACATCTGTGATAGCTGCTAGTAAAGGCCTTGTCGAAAGTGGAAGCTGCAGTTAACCCTTCCTTGACCGTTTGAATCATGGGCAACACAGAAAACTCTAATTATCAAACTATTATTTGATGAAATGATGAAAACTGAACCCACCCTTTGATGGCAGGAGTCAGTTTCATGTTCACCCCCCCTTTTTAACCGTTTGTGTTTCAGTCTGTCAGTTTTTCACCTCGAGGGAAGAATAACACCTTTTTGAACGAGGCTTATCATTATTATATACGCAGCAAAGTATGCCTTTAATGCTGCAGGGCTACACGCAGAAGGATGTATGCACGTGCTACAGTACTGACTAACACACATTCCACATGCCGCACCTCCATCTAAACAAATAGATGCAGATATTAACAGCACAAAGAAAGTTTCCCCGTCTTATCTCGCTCTGATCTGGCTATAGACTCAGGAGTCTGCTGGGGTGTAGAGATAAGCCAGCCCGTCTTTCATCTTTCAGCTTTTTAAGTCAGCTTTTTTTTCTTCCAGTGTTTTTTCTGTCCTAAGACTGACTGACACAAGTCTTTTTGAAGGTTCTCTGCATCAACTTGCTCCAGTATTCAGCTTCTGTGTACTTGGAATTTCAATAAACATCCAACTCACATTCACTTGTTTTTCTCACAGGATTAGTTCAACCAATAGAGAGGCATCCTATCCATGTACAGATGTACATTAAGTTTGCCTTTCACTTTAAACCACTTTGATTGACTTATGGTATCATCTTGAACTGCCATGTTCGTCTTATTCAGTCACTAATGAAGAAAAACCAACAAATCTCTTATCTTGTGTCATATAAATTACATATTGATATGATACTAATTTTGGACGGATCCTTTCAGACATTTCAATATATGAGCAAGAGAATGATTTATTACTAGAAGTTATTATTAGAAGATATTTCTGTCGTCTCCAGGCTCTTAGCACTGACGAACTAGTCTAAACATGCTGGGAGAGTCATTAGGAGGCTTCAAGAGATTCTTCTCTGCAGTTTTGTGTCACTGTATGAAATTTCTTTAACTTGTGGTCATGATACAGCAGATCAATGTCAATCACAAATCCATTCTGACTCCAGCATGGCTACTCAAAGAAGTAGAGCGTCCTCTTTCTGTATGAATTAATGTGATTTGGTCATTTGTTGCATGGGTTAATGTTCAACAGTTGACATCAATAGCTTATTATGCCATATTTAAAAGTTTTACTGATCTATCTGTAACGTTAACCTAGTCTGACATAGATGTCAGACTGATTGTCTAATGCTACGTTAGCTAAATAACGTTAAAATTACATCACAACACATTAACAGTGATCAGTATCTCTAAGCTCACCTCATAAAAACAAAATCACCTCTTTGATTCGTATCCGAGCACGTGTGTTGAATTATTTTGGTTAATTCATTCATCTCTGAACCCAAATGAACCCTTTAGTTTATTGTGGGCAGAAGGTTCTGGTTATTTACATATAGGGGGTTACAATTTTTAAGAACTTGTTCGGGGAAAACCCTTTTTTGTTTGAAGTTAAATGAGAGGCTTGATATTCTTCAACAGCTAGCGGGACTCTGTTCAGAGGTACCAAAAGCCACCTACCAGCACCTCTAAAGCTCATGAATTAACGTGTAATATCTTGGTCGTTTCATCTGTACAAAAATGATAAGTTGTGTTTCTTACAACATATTTACTGTACAGACAAATAAGCACCATGACTGTCTCATCTGACCTTTGACAAGAGAGTGAATGAGTGATTTTACTTAAAATGTTTGCCTCAAACTGCTTTTCTTCCTGTTTTTATTGGTTATAATCCTCCACTGCAATAAATTTGGGTGGTTTTACTTGATCACATTTTCCCATCAGTGGAGGTCTTTATTTTGTACGCTTCCTTTGCAATCAGGATATCCCGTATACCAGACGACCACCAAATCCCCTGCAGGACCTATTGTGGGTACGTTCGTTAAACAAGATTTTGCAGTCTCTCATACCGCAATTTATCTCCACAGAAGTTTTCAAACAGTCATTAAAATGCTGTTGCTCTCTTTTTTTCCTCCATCCTTTTCTGTTCAGTACCCTCCGCTTGCCCTCCGGGATATTTCGGCTCGCCAAGCTGTCAGCGTGAGTGTGATTAGACCTGATATGTTGTGCTACTATAGAGTCGTTTACACGGCTGCGCTGTGTTAACTGCTTTTATTGCTTCTTCTCATTTACATTTACTGTGTCTAAAAAAGTCTCTGCTGATACTGTATCCTCTTGTAGAGTTTTTTTACAGGGAAGTCCTTGACTTTTTTTTTGTCACCTGAGTCCCATTTACTTACAGGAATCCCAGGTTGTTAAAAAGGGCTTTAGAGGACCATGTAAGGCACCAGTGAGTCTGACTTTCTGCAGAGTTCAATGTTAAGAACATGTGACAGGGGTCAGTCAAGAAAAGGCTTAATGCACGTAGGCACGACATGAGGTCAGATCATGTTTTTATTACTTGCTGTATAATGGGGTTGGATTTGATGGGATGGTTAAGATACTTGTATATCGTCAGAGACAGAAGATCTCCAGCATTTGTTGAGCCCTGATGATATTAGATTATCATGTGCGTCAGTGGGGATTTAAGTCCAAGTGGTCTCTGTTCTCTCCTGATAGCAGTAGTCAGTTGGGACTGTTCAGTGAGAACTAACCAGTCTATTATTAACTATGGGCCCTGTTCAAAATGTCCTTTTCTGGTTTCCTCTAAGCTGGGAAACAAATTATTAGTATGATGGAATTTCTATTTAAACAAAGACCTCCACCCCTTGGCTTTTTCTGTCTTGTCGTTTGTTAAACAATAACTGAGAAGGAATTTTTGTCAGCAGCCTCTTTAAATCTGATTTTCATGTTTTGGAGCTGCAGCGGGGCAAAGAAAACAGTGGCAGCCTCTCTGGTGGCTGTTTCGTCTTAGTGCCAAGTCTATTCACATACCGATATCAGGCGAGGCTTGGCAAGACCTGACCACCAGTGTAGCTGTACCACTGTGTGCCACAATATGAGAACAGTCCAACTGGCGGAAGTATTTGTCATTCCTTGTTGTTTAGCTGGACCCAAGAAAGAGCTCAGGCTCATTTATAAGCAGGCTTTAGGGTTCAGCAGGGTTACTCATTTGAATATCTATTAGTTAGGCTTTAATTTGTTTGCTTTAGTTGTTAGAATTAACATTTCTACTGTGTTTGTGCACAGGGTGTATATGCGACTACAGAGGGACAACGTACGGGGTGTGCGATGCTTCAGGACGCTGCCTGTGTCATCAGGGAGTGGAGGGGGAGCGCTGTGACCGCTGTCGACCAGGATACCACTCCTTCCCAAACTGCCAGGGTGAGAAAGAAGAGTATTAATTCCCCACAGGCTGTAGAAGCACAACCTCGTCAGTGTTATTTCCTGGATGATTACGAAACATGACCTTTACTTTGAAAGAGATGGCCATGGGATGCTGAAATGTAGTCTGTAACCTGTTGTGATATTTTGGACTAACTGCAGTTACAGGGTTGTTGTGCAAAGAATATTAAAAGTGTGTCAGGCTTTACTCTTACTGTTACTTTTGTGTACAAAAATCCCTTTGTCTGCATGCACTTTTTGGTCATTTTTGGACTTTTGACATTTAAACCTTGACTTTCTTCCTGAGAAGCCCAGATTTGCTTTATTATCTACTATGTCATCCTATCCTTTTTAAGTTATTTAGTAGTTGTTTATGTTGACAGTGTTTTGTTTGGATCTGAACCCTTTAAAACACGTACAAATGAACCAATTGAGGCAGCAAAAGGCCAGCGATACCTGTGTTCTGCAAGGTAAAATTACAGTTTTTCTCACTGGAGTCTGGTGGCTTTGAACTGAGTGATTTGACGGCTGTTTCCAGTTAAACAAAGGGTCGTACCCTTTAACAAAAGTGTAGTGATCTCTTCCATAATGTTGTTAAGGTTGTCAGACACGTCAGTGGCAAAAACAAGCACTTTAAGTGGACGTACTTTGACGGGCGCAGTTGCCCCTAAGGATTATGTTTCAGACATTGTAGACCATTTTGCACCTGTGAGCTGAGATGATTGACTGGACCAGATTTTGTACCTATTAGTTTTTTAGACCTCAAAATATGTAAACATAGGGCCAAGATTTAAAGATACCCTAGTAACCCTTTAAGGAAACCTGCAGTGCTGTACAGATAGAATGAATGAGTTGATTTGAATATCTAACCAATGACCCTCTCTCTCTCTTCCTCCAGAGTGTCTCTGTGATGGCGCTGGTGTGGTCGAGAGCGTGTGCAGTCCAAGTGGCCAGTGTGTTTGCCTTCCCAACTATGGGGGGCAGGAGTGTGACGAATGTGCACCCGGCTACTATGGATACCCAGACTGTGCTGGTGAGTGGTCCTGAACCCTGTATGTCCACCAGTGTAACTACAATAGACAAACCAGTTGGATTCCATGTGATCTGAGTGCTGATGGAAAAAATGTTTGCTGGTTTCACTGGGCTCACTGTGGCCTCTTCTCATGACTCTGTGGAGCAAGCATCCTCATTCTCCCACAGTATGTTTAAAACCTTTTGTTCATGTTCACATTGATTTATTTACAACATTTCAACAGGGTGCTGGAGCATGAGATATATATGGACCTCTTCCTTATATGGAATCATATTCCCAAGAATAGACAACTGGGAATCACTGAAGGAAATTCTGATTCTGGAAATAAAACAAGAAGTATGATGACGACACTACAGGCTCACATTTGTCGTTGTTTCCTGTCCCCAGCCTGCCGGTGTTCACAGGAAGGCTCATATAGCAACATATGCAACCCAGTGTCGGGTCAGTGCCTGTGTCTGCACGGGGTGGTGGGCCAGCAGTGTGACCGCTGTGCTTCTGGACTCAGGTTCCCCCAGTGCTCAGGTAAACACATCAGGAACCATCAGACTCAGAAATGAAGTCATGTTGGGACTGAACTGGAGCAGCAGTGAGACCAACAATCAGTGGTGGTCGAAGTACACAACTCAATTACTTTAGTCAAAATGTAGATAATCCTGGTCAAATATTACTCCAAGTGAAAGTTGGTGGGTACATTTTTTACTTGAGTTAAAGTACTAGAGTACTAGATTAAAAAAAAATACTGTAGATGTCTATGTGTTGTGTTGCAGAAATATCTACTGAGGTTAGCATGCTAACCAGTTAGCAATCCAACCAACAACACTGCACTGGTGCTCTGAGTTCCCAGCCAGGGCAGAGTCAGCTAATAGGACTGCGGCTAACTGAGCTATGTAGCTAACGGCCACTACTGTTAGCAGCAGATAGCTGTTACTCTAGTGAGATGCTGCCCCTTATCTGTTTGGATTATGGTTTCTACAGGTGCCAAAACTTACATAGTGCACCTTTAACTCTGCATTTTTGCTAGCTAACTATACGTATACATCAGCAATGGACCCACTATGACAACTTGGCGGGAAAATCCATGAAAATCCACAAAAGGTCATTTGATTTTATCAACCATAGCATAAAAAGTGTAGGCAACTCTGATTAAGCTTTTTGTGTATTTTTAATTAAACAAATGTTTATCTCACCATGCTTTCTCAGGTCAAAGTAACGGAAAACTTCATAGAAATGTACTGGCGTCACAAGTACAATATTTGTCTTTTTAAATGTAGTGGAGTAAAAGTTAAAAAAGTAAAAAAAAAAATACTCAAGTAAAGTACAGATAACTGAAATATGTACTTACATATAGTAGTCAAGTAAAGGCACTTCGTTACTGTCCACCTCTGCCAAAAATTTTGAATGTGGCAGTGTTATTTTTTATAGCGTCGGTAAATGACATCATTGAAGGATACAATGTCTTTAATGTGTTGATTCTTCTCTCTTTAGTCCCTCTCAAAATAAAATATTTGACTAACTTTGTGCAATATTTGATAGTACACTATCAAATAAAACTATAAAATTTGATGTACTAATGTTTTTCCCTTTGTTCTGTATCCATTTTGTGCTTCCAGAACCCATCAGTGTGTGTAACCCAGCAGGAACCGAGGTTGCTGATCCTCAAACGGTGTGTCACTCTCAATAAACCTTAGTTTTCTGTTGACCAAAGCTCCACCTTGGTCATGTTTTTATTAGCCTTGATAACAGAAGTGGTCACAGGGTCACAGTCTAAATCCGGTGCTTTGGGTGTGGATTTACATTACCTCAAATAACTGATAACACAGCTGTGCCGCTAAAACGTCTTGCAGGAGATTTTTAAACGGAAGTGTTTTTTTCCCCCTGAAATGTAAATGCAATTAAAAGCAAGGAAAAGAGACTTCCTTTCATTTTGAAGAGGAAGAAAAACAACAATGAGTTTCTGGAAGGTCGTTTTCACCTCTGTTTTGGAGCATATCCTACGTTTGAAAGAATGAAAAACTGCACATTTTCACACTGTAGTAGAATATGCAACAGCATGTGGTTGATTTCCATCTATCTGATTGTAAACACATCTCTTGGCTTTGAACAGTAGCTAGCAGTCTCAACAATCCTTTGATTCCTTATCTTTTGTTTCAGGGCTCCTGCCGCTGCCTACCAAACGTGGAGGGAACGCTGTGTGACAGGTGTAAACCTCTCTACTGGAACCTGGTTACAAACAACCCTCGTGGTTGTATAGGTGAGACAAATCTGGAAAAAAGAATGGAAACTATTGTTGACTGGAAAAAGGTGTAAGAAATAGTTTCACTTGTTGATCTCCTGTCAACCAAAAGTCCCCCAGTCTCATTTTTCATCCCCAGAGGTATTAGTTCTGATCACTGACCCCATTTTTGTTCCACTGGTATTAAATCACCAGTAGCAATCTGACAAGGTACTGATATGAGGCTTGGCCCTTCTTACCCAGAGGATATGTCAACATACCGCTGTCAGCAAGGCCAGATCTGCCTTCCTGTCGCTCAGCGGGGAGCTGAAGAATAACACATACATACAGGCAAATTCCTGTTAACCGCTCTGAGCGTGGAGCTGCAAGTCAACCTTTTGAGATTTCATGCTGTGACTCTGCAGTAATGAGTACCCAGCGGCACATTAAAAACAATAACTCTGGACTACTTTGTGCCTTCTCCAACCCCCACGGAAAATAACTCTGTCCTAATCCACTGGAAATACCTAATATGAGAAAAATAAGTCAGCTCCCATTATCCAGCCAGTGAGAGAACAGCGTCAGGCTTTGTCCAGATACCTGTCTAGTGTTACAGTCCTGCTCTTAAGCAAGAATGTTGTCACTACCACGCTGCCTGAAGACACAAGAAGGAGGGGAAAAAAGAGCTTTTAATATCCTAAGAATGCCTCTGGTTGACTGTGGCCGGACATTAAGGGGAAGTTTTTTTCACGGGGTTGAAAGCGAGCCGTGGCAGTAAATCTCCTCTGGACCTTTGATGTGCAGATGTCTGAAGATTGTGGGGTTTTGTGCTGCTGCGTTTCACCCATGAAAGTGACAAAATCCTGTAATCAGAGTCTATTCACCGTAGATCCTCCTTTATATTTACACAACCTCTCCCCTCTCTCTCATACCAGAGTGTCAGTGTGACGTGAAAGGGACCCTGAGTGGTGTTGGAGAGTGTGAACAGGTGAGAATTTCAGTGGCCGATACACATCTATTAATCAAACTGTGATTCAGATCAGACGGTACAGAGTTTTGTTACATTTATTTTCAGTCTCATATTCTCCTAATTTATCTGTATGTTTAGAAAAGTGGACAGTGTCACTGTAAGCCCAACGCATGTGGACATGCATGTGACACCTGTAAGGACGGATACTTCCTGCTGCAGAAAAAGCAGTATTTTGGTTGTCAAGGTAAGACATCCTCCTCGACTAAACTTGTAATGTCACATCTCACTTACTCTGTACTCACATGGATTAAGACGGTCATCAACCTGTGGATGGAGCAGGAAAAACAAACAAACAGTCCAACTGTAAATGATGTTGCGGAAGACACCAAAAAGTTGAAATATTACAATTTTACCATCGCTGGCATTCTTTGATGGCCTCACCTAATTTTACCGTCCTGCTCTCGTTCACAAAAAAGACATCCGGATTGCCGTCTACCGTCTGCCTGAATCCATGTGAATATGTTACTATAGCATCTGATATTCAGTTCAACTTAATTTACATAGCACTTTACACACAACACAGTTCATCCATAGTGCTTTACAGCAGACAGGACATTAGTGTGTGAGTGATGATAAAATACTAATGGTGAAATAATAACAGCAATACTGAATATATGAGGAAACTGTTATTTAACCCACACATATAAATAGCAGGCTTCATTAAAGACCAAACTTTCAACCAGAGCGGGCAGGAAACACTGCTTTGAATAAAAAATAATGACTTTCCGCTCTCTGTGACAGGTTGTCAGTGTGATGTAGGCGGCGCCGTTGGCATGGCGTGTGATGAGATGTCGGGACAGTGTCGATGTCGGGGGAATGTAGTCGGACGTCAGTGCACCGAGTGAGATATCTACATTGTCATTTTCCAAGGTTCTCCACAGTGTTTGCTGACCTACAATACATTTTTTTTAAATCAAAATGTTCATGTATCTTGTCAGGCCAGCACCAAGCTACTATTTTCCTACTCTCCACCAACTGAAGTTTGAGATTGAGGATGGCACCACACCAAACGCCAGACCAGTGCGCTTCGGTTATGACCCCAGAGAGTTCCCAGATTTCAGCTGGAGAGGTTATGCTGTAATGTCTCCTGCACAGGTCAGTACATATTAACATCAGGACCTTGATATTGATGAAATGATTTGAATAAATCACAATATGGCTGGGGAACTTGACCTCAAAACGCTGTAGCTTTCTTTTCAGTCTATTCTGATGCCACCGTGATTGTTTTGCTTTTGCCTCTGCACTCTGCTTAAAGCACACAATCACCAAGCTCATGTGTGAATGTGGACACCAGCTTTTGTAGAACTACTGTAACACTTTCTCTCTTCAGCCGGAGGTGATCCTAACGCTTACCCTCGGCTTTCCTGGCCCTTTCCATATTGTAATGCGCTACTGCACCCCCAAACACAAGGGGAGAGCACGAGTGAGAGCGAGGATCTTGGTGGTGGACGAAGCTGGCTTTCAGTCTTGCTGTGACTGTAAGTGAAGGGCCTGCCTTCCCTTGGCTTTACCTTCCTTTCCTCACCTCTGCTTGCTGTCTGTTGATTAACCCGCTCTGTTTGCTCACGTGCCCGCCTGACATGATTTCTAACCCTTTTTCTAAACATTATAACCCTCATCGTCTACTCAAACCTGTGCCACTGCAGTCAGCTGTGTGTCACTCTCATCCCTGCAGAGTGAGGTCAGAGTAACAGTGCATGTTGACCCAAAAGATGGGAGGCAGCACTTATTCCGTGTGGTTCTGCGGTTCTCTAACCCGAGCAGCACCAGTGTGACAGGTAGCATCAAGGCTACCAATAACAGAGGCGCTGCAGGTAAGGCTGCCTCTGACATTCAGTCAGCTCCTCATGTCCATATCATATAATCAACTCTATCTCATCATTGAAGAAATCAATTAAATAACTAATTTCCTTTGTGACATTTACATGTAAGCTAGTGTGTGGTGTGTCTAACTGTTTGCTGATGATGTCCCGCTCGTCATTTGTTTTTCCGTGCTCTCAGCTGTGAGTGTGTAACATTTTTGCTGCTCGGCAGGGTCAGATCAGAGCAAGGAAGTAATATTCCCTGAGAGTCCCTCCCCGTCCTTCCTCACTGTCCCAGGAGAGGGCTTCGCTGAGCCCTTTGCATTGACCCCTGGGAAGTGGCTCTTTCACATTCAGGCAGAGGGGGTTCTGTTGGTGAGTTTATGAGGAATACTAAAAAAGTAAAGAGGACAACAATTAAAGTCTTCTTGTGTGATATTTTTTATTTGTTTATTAGAGCGAAAAAGCAAATGTGTAATAGATTGTACACTTTGTACACAAGTTCATATTGTCCCTCTCACTCTCCAGGACTATTTAGTGCTGCTGCCACGGGATTACTACGAGGCACCTCTGCTGCAGGAAAAGATCACCCAGCCCTGCACGTACTTACCCTCTGCAAACAGGGATACAAAGTAAATCTCTAAGTTTTCTGTGTTTTTTTGGTGTTTTTTCTAGGTTTTTAAGGTCTAACCCTTATAATAAAAATAAAATAATATTAAGTACTAAAAAGTTATTGTCCATTGCAGCCCTAATGACCGTGAACCTCTAATCATTCTTGCTCACTCTGCCTGTGTTGTCTCTGTCTCAGCTGTTTGTTGTATAAGCATGTGGCCATGGACGGCTTCAGCTCTGCACTGGGCTCGCAAGGAAAACTCTCTAACCGCAGCGGACGCAAGAGGAGGCAGGCTCGTGTGCGGCGTCTCACCCCAGATCACCCTGAGATGGCCGCTATCAATGGCAGACAGGTAGAGAAGATGGCCTGGATATTGAGTTGGTTTCACCTTTAAAGGATGAACAGGTTCAACACAAAGCTATAAAACAAGCTGAGGTCATTAGGAAGGATCTTATCAGCTGTTTCAGAGTCCAGATTAAAGGCACGAGATTGGGCTTTTGGCATCCGAACTGTGGAACTACTGTTCAATTAACTAACGCTTGAACATTCTTTTATAATCGTATACTGATTGCTTGTCACCTCCCTTAATACGTTTGCCCTTTCATCAAAATAAAATGTATGATCTGTGTCGTGTAGTCGCAGCTCCAACTGAGTCTACGTGTGCCTCGTCCTGGCCCATATGTTCTTGTCTTGGAGTATGCCAGCGAGGTGGACACCGTACAGAATGTCAACATACTCATCAGTGGCCAGTCAGGTGGCCAGATCCCAGCCAGGGCCAACATTTACAATTGTGCCTACAGGTGAGTCTTGTATCTGTCGCTTCCAGCATTAAAAAACATATCTATTTAGTTGATTTATGTCTTTACAATTAAAACGTTGTAGAATCTGTTTCTCAGCTGTTGTGTGTCTTAACGCTTGCAGCTTTTTGTGCCGGAGTGTTGCAGTGGACAGCAGTAATCACGTATCAGTGTTGCAGCTTTCTCACAAGACAAACGTCCTTCTGCAAACTTCCACTGCGTCATTCCTGCTGGTGAGGGAAATGTTTCCACAATGGTTTCCAGACAGCAGCATGCAATTTGTAATACATTTGTTTCTCTCTGTAGTATAAAGTGTACGCAGTCCCTGCAGAGGAGTTTTCCATTGAGTACGTAGACCCCAAGGTGCTCTGTGTCTCCAGTCACGGCCGCTTCACTGAAGACAGGTACGTCACCTTGAATGAACCCCATTGCATGCTTTTAATAACAGATCATTTTGAATGTAAGCTGCAGTTAAGGAGACAATGCTACAAGACACGAACTCCATGCTGTGTTGTTGTGTTGTTGTGTTGGAGTATGCAGACACACATCTGTTTTCCAGGTGTGATGGCATTCCTCCAGTTGGAAAAAGTCATACACCTGAGGCTGAACTTTGGGTCACGACTTCTCTTTGACCCAAATAACCTTGTCACACTCAATTTACTCTCACTCCCCACCTCATGACCTTGTTAGATGTTACAGATACACGTGCACTGTATTTACAGCTGTCAGCATGCAGTCCTGTCACTTACTGTGTAATTTGCCTTGAACAGTGTAGAAAAAGCTTTCCTAACAGGGAAAAAGATGTCAACGAAGAAATAGTTGGAACTGCAAAAGTTCTCTTGTTTGTTATGAGTATGAATTCGACAGGTGGACAATTGCTACATATTGCACTTTTAAGATCTTCTTAAAGTTAGAGCCTAAAGGTAGGGATCAGTATGAAAAATGGTACATGATTGTGCACCAATCTGGAATTTAAAAATAAAAGAACATTTGACCAAGAGGTGCGGGATAAGTTGAAGTAAGTTTGTCCAAATATTGGAGTGAAGACGGAGCACATGCAGCCTGTTAACCTGTAAAACTACAGCTTTCCTCAGAAGTGTGTGTATATTTAGTGTGTGATGTCAAGATTTCTGCACATTGATGAGAGAGAGTGTGATAACCAGAGGATTTCAAGGTTTAAAAAAGGATTATTGGAGATTAAGGTCTTTTCATTGGTCGCGGTCTCTGACTGGCCGCTGACCCCTCTCCTAACAGCTCACATTGTTCTGCTACAACAGTGCTTGGCAATCATCTCAAACACTGTCAACAGACTTTGAGTAACAACATCTTGTTGCTCTTTAACGTTTTCAGTCGACACTGCATTCTGAGGCAATTCGACAAGCCGGCCTCAGCCTGGATTTTGTACGCCGCCCGTGATGGGCAGCTATCTTCGGCGCCAGCTGCTTCTCTCCAACGAGGAGAGAATGAGGACTGGAGACGGAGACGACAGACCGGGGTGTTCCCTGTCCGTGAACCTCAGAGTGATGGGGTACTGCTTAAATTCCCTCAGGTAAAAACCTTGAATAATTTGAGCTTTTCCGAACTTGACGTGCAGCTGGGAGACATTCATTGAGCAACCTCTGCTCTGACATTAATTTCAATTTCACCATGACTGTTTGACACACCTTCATTTTTTCCCAGACGGGGATCACTTTCACGCCCAGGGAACCCCTCACGGGCACGTATGTGGTTGTGGTCCATTATCACCAGCCTGAACATCCCTCCTTCCCCGTGGAGGTCCGAGTGAACGCAGGGCGTGAGTGGAAGGGTAAGTGTGGGAGGGAGTGGCAGGCTTACTCCTGTCATATGAAATAGATTAAAGAGTTTACTGGCTCCTATTGGATATAAGTGAGGTTACTCATGCAGTGAGAAAAAGACTGATTCCTCCTTAAGAACAGATTAACTCCTGGGGTTCATGACAAGATGATCAAAGGCCTTGGACAAACTTCCCTATATGGCTGTAAAGGAGGAATGGATTATTGTGCAGCATGCTTGTGTCTCTTCTTCTTTTCCTCCTCAACTTTAACTCCTTTAACATCTCTTGCAGGTTCGATAAATGCATCCTTCTGCCCCGCGGTCTCAGGCTGCAGGGAGGTTGTGATCGCTGATAGGCGCATTGCCCTCGACTTTGACCAGAATTCTTGGCAGCCGCCCACCATCTCTGTGATCGTGCCACCAAGGAAGACACTTATTCTGGTCAGTGATGAGTTTAGGGTTGTTCTGATGCCTTTACCAGTATCGGAAATGCCTCAGATACCGGCTAAGATGCGGCCTAAAAGTTAACTACCCCTTAGGGTTTTGCGAGTTAATTTCCAGGTGTTGCCAGATTGTTGTGGCGAAAAAAATAAAGTTATTTAGAAATTTGAACACACACAAAAAAGATCCTTTGGGGGTCGGGAGTAATACGCAGCTGTTTTTAAGCGCACTGGTATTGGATTGTTACTCCGTATCGGCCGATAAGCGAGGTATTCAGGTATCCAAATCAGTATCAGGAAGGAAAAAATGTTATTTGGACATCTTTAGATAAGTTTAATTTATTCAATTATATGAGAATTAAATCATAGAAAAAAGGAGTCTTCGCTTTTTTTGTACTGGAGTTGTTCAGGTTCAGTTCTTGGCATGCTGAGGTCCTCTCTCCTCAGTGTTATGCCATATACCCGAAAACAACAATGAAGGGCCTGTATTCTACCTGGCAGCCCCACTCAGCTTTATAAAAGCTTCCAACCTCTGTGAGGCGGGGGCAGGTTGGGCTTTGCTTGCCTGTTGTTCACCTACTTTATTTTTTCCTTTTTCAGATAAAATCAAGCAGTACAATGTGGCTAAAACATCTCAAATCCTCAGTTAATCTGTTTATAACTCTCTCTATCCTACTGATGTTTTGATCATTTCTTATGATTTGTATCTTTTGTATAGGATTATATCTTGCTGGTTCCTGATAGCAGCTACACCCCAGATCTCCTGAAAGAGAAGCTGCTGGATAAATCTGCAGATTTCATACAACAATGCAGAGGAGAAGGTTTCTATATTGAGTAGGTATCCACCGTGTCCACTTTAAACTGACACTTTTAAGATGTGATCACTTGTTTGTGGATTTCTGTTGAAGCTGTTCTCTCTTCTCTCTATGGTATCATGATGCTGTGTTTGATTTAGTCATCAGTGCCTTACAATAATAAATGAACAGTGGAAGTTTGTGTAAATGCTGCCCTCTAGCTGTGATAATGGAGAACAAAACCACATCTGCATCTAAAGAACTTTTTATTTTTCTGCCTCTTCAGTCCCAGAACTTCTTCCCAGTTCTGCAGAGACTCAGCTCGCTCTCTTGCGGCTGCCCATAACGACGGAGCTCTGCCTTGCAACTGCGACAGGTCCGGCTCCACAGGGACCGCCTGTGATCCGGTTGGAGGACAGTGTCCCTGCAGGCAGCATGTCATCGGACGACAGTGCACAAAGTGTGCCACGGGATATTACGGCTTCCCCTACTGCAGGCGTGAGTGAAAGTGAGAGCTCCCCACTCGCTGACATCTTGTTAGTTTATTTGTCCAAATGAAATCTCCCCTCTCTCTCCCCTCTGCAGTGTGTGAGTGCGGCCGCCGACTGTGTGACGAGGTGACGGGACGCTGCATCTGCCCTCCTCAGACAGTCAAACCAGCCTGCGAGGTGTGTCAGACTCAGACGTTCAGCTATCACCCTCTGCTGGGCTGCGAGGGCTGCGGATGCTCTCCAAATGGCATCAAAACCGACGCAGGGCCCGAATGTGATCGCATCACCGGACAGTGCAGGTCAGTGAAAAGCTCCTACCAACAAGGCTGCACAATTTTTAAGCTGGAGGTTAGAATTACACCGTATATGGCAAGGCTGCAGCTAAAGATCATTTTTATTTTATATTAATCTGCTGATTATTTTCACAGTTAATTGATTAGTCGTTTAGTCTATGATATGTCAAAAAAAATAAAGGGACGTCTTCAAATTGCTTCTTTTGTCCAACCAACAGTGCAAAACCCAAAGACTCTTCATTTACTGTCATAATGACAAAGAAAAGCAGCAAGTCTTTACATTTAAGAAGCAAAAACCAGCAAATGTTTGACAACTTTGCGATCAGTTGATGATCAAAATATTTGGCATTTCATTTTCTTGCGGTCGACTAATCCGTTAATCGTTGCAGCTTTCGCATGTAGGTTTTTTCTTGGTTCCTGTTTATCATACAACCAATCAGGGCTGTAAACACACGTATTGCTGTGTCGCTGAAATTTTACCCGACTGAAAGCAAAAGGTTTCTGAATTTCTCCCAGTTAAAACACAAAGTACAGATCAAACCACAAAGGACATTATTTTAACTTCAGTTTGCAATGACAATGACCATCTATTATATCATTATAAAACTCAATAATAACTTGCAATGTTTCTGTTTATTTGATGAGCTATAGATTTACTGCAGTCTTCTGTACAGTTGATGTTTCACTTACATATAACAAAAGGTGCTCTAATATATCATTGTATATCATTTTTGACTAAATCATGTACAGTTCTTGTAAAAGAGCTGCAAAAGTAATGGATATCCTTTTCCAGAGCGTTCTCTCTTTCATGCCCTCTGTCATGATTTTTGAGTTGATGAAAAGGGCTGGTATGTGAGGCCTGCAGCCTCTTAACGGTGAAACTGAAACACAACTCCAAGCCACTTAAAGTGATTGACGAGGGGATTAGTCCACAGTCCAGTCATGTTGATATAGCCTGTCTTTTCTGCCATGTCTTGATTTTAGTGTCAAAATCAGCTCCAGCACTCAGTTGATGTCTCTGTAAATGAAGAAACAACTGAATGCATGAAGAAATAGCAGCATAAAGCACCAGAATGTGTGATTGTGCTGTATTTACCTATTAACAAAAATCTTATAGTTGTACGTGTAAATGTTTTTTGTTTGTTCCTTTTGCTAATATCTGACTTTATAAATGTATAAACCACATATGACATCCACAATTCTACTAAAGACAATGTGCCTTTTTATTTTAATGTAGTTGTAAGCCCAGGATCGGGGGGCGGCAGTGCGATCGCTGTGCTCCAGGTTATTATCGCTTCCCTGACTGCCTACCATGCAACTGTAACCAAGGTGGTGTCACACCTGGCATGTGCCATCCAGACACAGGGCGATGTCTCTGCAAGGTGAGTCCCATTTCATCAGCTTGCGGATTCAAAACTCCCTCTCACACATTTCTGTTTGTTTGGTCTTTTCTTTCTCTGACTCTCTCTCTCTCTCTGGTGTTGCTGCCATGTTTTGTAGAGAAACGTTGCTGGTGTCAGGTGTGATACCTGTCGGGAAGGTGCCTTCTATTTTGACCCCTCCAACCCTTACGGCTGTACAAGCTGCTTCTGCTTCGGAGCGACTGACCAGTGTCAGAGCTCCAGCAAGCGCAGGGGGAAGGTGTGTTTGCTTTTCGTGCCCGTGCATGTCTGTGAATGCCTTTGGAAATGTTATGCCTGCAAAGCTTTTCTGGCTGGTAGCAGTTAAATGATGAATAACATCATTTATTAAATTAAGATGAGTCTGTTGTTCAGGAAAACAGTTGATTCTTAATACACAGTCACTTCTGTTGTCAAGTGAAATTAAGTTGTTTGCAATATTATGCGTATATTTATAAGTTATAAGCCAGTGGAGCCGCATATCACCTGTGTGTTGTAAAACTGTCCAGGTTTTAAGATTGCTTTTTCAATGAATGCCCCATTTATTCGCCGTTATTAGTACGTTGACATGCAGTCCTGGCGTTTGGAAAGCCCCGACAAGGAGGAGGTTACCTCTGTGCTGAACACGGCCAGTAACACAGTGGTGGCAGACATCCAGGAGCTTTCTCCCACAGTCCAGACTCTACACTGGGTTGCACCATCGTCCTACCTGGGAGACAGGGTGAGTCCAAGATGGGGGGAGAATATCATGACTACAAGAAAGCTGCTGTCAATAAATACTAATGCAAATGTTTAAACATGGAAGCAGACACAGTTTTTCCAGAGTAAAAGCTTTATGGTTGTTTTTATTGAGAAATAAAGCCAAAATAAAAGGGCAAAATTTCAAGAAAATTCAGTATTTTCTTGGCTTATTTTCCTTCTTTATACTTTATACATATATTTATTGTATATTTTTTATTCTCAATTGTTCCATACTACTTACTTGTTGGCATCATTGTTCCATTTTTCCCAGTTCCTAGATTGCTGCTAGATTTCTTGGCTTATTTTCATTCATTTTCATAGCTTTGTCCGCATTCCCTGTTTTACTCTCTAACTTACAATAATTGTTGAGATCTAAAGATGCAAAAATCTGCCTTGTCATTTCAGACCAATAATTTGTTGGCTAATACTGGTATTTTTAAAACCTAGGGCCTATTTTTTTTTTTTACATTTCTTTTATTTTTTACATATTTTAGGGCCTAAATGACTAATTATTAGTACAAACTAGTTTGGGAATTGGTTTGGTTAATCTCATCAGGCTCGGGCTGCAATGGCAGCAAATGTGCCCTTCAAAGTATGTTCACTAACATTTTTTTTCCCAATGACATGCTCAGATTACTGTTAAAGTGTCTGACAACATTATGGAAATGATACCTACAGAGATAGACCTTTTTATTAAAGAGTAAGATCCTTTTTGTTTAATCAGAAACAGCCATTAACTCACTCTGTTCATAGTGACCAGACTCCATTAACAAAAACGGTAATTTCTACCTCGCAGAACACCAGTGTTGCTGGCTACTGCAAACTAATCGGTTAGTTAGTTTGTGTTATTGTGTGACTTTGGTGTTTTATACGGAAGCCCTAAAGGGCCATGCGTTCATACATTTTATTTCCTCCGTTTTCCCATGATAACGAGTTAATTTCATTTGTTTTCTCGAGATCTCGAGTTATTATCTCGAAATAACAACTGCCGTTTTCCCGAGATAACGGGATAATTTTCTCGAGATCTCGAGATAATGAAACTTTGTTTTCCCGAGATAACGATATAATTAATTCGAGATCTCGAGATAATGACTGTGATATGATAGGCCGGAGATTATGGAGAGGCCCGGGACCTCGTAGCTGGTCAGCTATGTAGTTAACGACGACATCAGGCTCACTTAGATTGCGCCACCGATATAGCTGAAGCCTTGCTTACCGTCTTTTTAGATTATGCACACTAATGTGTATATTATCTGTAATAGCAAGGCATAATGCTATTTCAGCCTGTGTCAGGCCTTGATTGAAAAGATATGTGATGCGGTGATCGATATGCTCCTGCTCCTCACTGACACTGCTACACTGCAATGATTTAATATACTACACTATCGTTTTGTTTTCTCAAGATCTCGAATTAATTTTATCGTTATCTCAGGAAAACAAAGTTTTGTTATCTCGAGATCTTGAGAAAATTATCCCGTTATTTCGGGAAAACGGCAGTTGTTATTTCGAGATAATAACTTGAGATCTCAAGAAAACAAATGAAATTAACTCGTTATCACGGGAAAACGGAGGAAATAAAATGTATGAATGCATGGCCCTTTAGGGCTTCCGTAGTTTTAACATGTTAGTTGTCAGTTCAGAATGATTGTGTAAATATATAATATACGTTACGTAAAGATATGGGGGCATTTGGGTTCACCTCCTCGTCACACCTTTAGGACGTGTTTACTTCTGAAAACATTGGTTCAGATCTTTCAGTTCAACTGGGTTTTTTGCATTATCTAATCAAAGTCTTTTGCATCTATGGGCTCGTTTTTAGAACTGTTGCAACGTCCCTAAAATCTTCGTAATTGGTTAGATAGGTAAAATGCAATACTAATATAACTGATAAAAATGATGGCCTTAATTATTACTGCCACGCTGTGAAATAAGACCTAGGTTGCTCTGAAGTCCTTTAAAGTTAAGCTAACAGATAGTTCTGCTTTCCCCTCATGTCTTAGGTTTCATCTTATGGTGGTTTCCTCACCTACCAGTCCAAATCCTTTGGGATTCCCAGTGAGGGGATGACTCTGATGGACAGAAGACCTGATGTTGTGCTGACTGTGTGTAGTGCTACTAGTTTCTTCACTATCACACATATCTTTTTTTTCATTGTCAGAAACACAGTTTATTTAACTCATTGTATCCCCCTAGGGTCAGGATATGACTCTGATCCACATGGCTTCACAAGTCCCACTTCCAGACAGGCTGTATCAGGGCAGAGTCCAGCTCCTGGAGGTAAAGCACACACCAGTTCCTCTGTTCGACTTCAATTAAGACATCACTATGTATTGATTTCAAATCTACCACATGATATGAAAGGGGATGAACACGGACTGAGTATTTCTTTGTTCTTAAAGCCTTATCAGTTATGAGGTATTTCAGACCAACAAGTTGAATCCTGTACAAGCTGTTTATTCGATGATAAGATATGTTTGTGTGAAGTAGATTTTCACCTGAAATTGGGGTGAGTGAAGAGCTTTGAATGTCGAGAAGGAACTCTAAATGTGATTTCTTTTTAAGTTCACAGAAATCTGCTATTAGATTTTGTTATTTTTGGGTATGATTGAAATTTTCTTATGATAATGGTGCTAGATGAAAGTTCATTGAGTCATCCCAACCTTCAGGAGCATTTATTACTAACACCAAGTTAAAAGAAAGTTTGGTTCATTGTTGTTGAAATATCCACGTGTTAAACAGCTGGACAGATACTGGTCTTTTATACCATATTAAAGGTCCCAGATTGTAGAAAGTGAGATTTCCATGTTTTTTTAATTATATTAAAGCAGGTTTAGATGCTATGTACGGAAGCCCTAAAGGGCCATGCATTCATACATTTTATTTCCTCACGTTTTCCTGTGATAACGAGTTAATTTCATTTGTTTTCTCAAGATCTCGAGTTATTATCTCGAAATAACAACTGCCGTTTTCCCAAGATAACGGGATAATTTTCTCGAGATCTCGAGATAATGAAACATTGTTTTCCCGTGATAATGATATAATTAATTCGAGATCTTGAGAAAACAAAACGATAGTGTAGTATATTAAATCACTGCAGGAAACATCATTCAGTGTAGCAATGTCAGAGGAGCAGGAGCATATCGATCACCGCGTCACATATCTTTTCAATCAAGGCCTGACACAGGCTGAAATAGCATTATGCCTTGCTATTAGAGATAATATACACATTAGTGTGCGTAATCTAAAAAGACGGCTAGCAAGGCTTCAGCTATATCGGGGGCACAATCTAAGTGAGCCTGATGTCGTCGTTAACTACATAGCTGACCAGCTACGAGGTCCCGGGCGTCTCCATAATCTCAGGCCTATCATATCAGTCATTATCTCGAAATCTCAAATTAATTATATCGTTATCTCGAGAAAACAAAGTTTCGTTATCTCGAGATCTCGAGAAGATTATCTCGTTATCTCGGGAAAACGGCAGTTGTTATTTGGAGATAATAACTCGAGATCTCGAGAAAACAAATGAAATTAACTCGTTATCACGGGAAAACGGAGGAAATAAAATGTATGAATGCATGGCCCTTTAGGGCTTCCGTAGCTATATAAATACTGTGAAAGTATCCAAAAAATGCTCAATCCATTGAGAAATCCAAAATGCCTGTATTCAGAAACTGTTGCTTTAAATGAGCAGTCAGGATTTGCAAAAACCCAGACAGAGCCGATGCAGATGCATGGTGGAAGGTTCCTGCTCAGGCCTGTGAGAGCTGACCAATCAGAGCAGGCTGGGCTTTTCTGGAGGGAGCCTTTAAAGAGACAGGGTCTAAAACGTGTTATCAGACAGAGGGTGAATAGAGGTGCTGCAGCAATGGACAGTACAAGAAAAATATTATGTTTTTTTGACCAGTAAAGCACATTTTTTAATAGACACCCAAAATATATGTATGAACCTGAAAATGAGCATAATACAGGACCTTTAATATCACAAAATAATGTATTTGTTATCTGCAGGGAAACTGGCGCCATGCTGTCACCAACAGGCCCGTCTCCAGAGAGGAACTGATGATGGTCCTGGCCGGTCTGGTCGGCCTGAGGATCCGAGCCTTGTACTTTACTCAGAGCCAGAGACTGAGCTTAGGGGAGGTGGGCCTGGAGGGGGCGACCAACACCGGGACGGGCGGTCCTGGAAACACTGTGGAGGATTGCTCCTGCCCCCCTCAGTACACCGGAGACTCCTGTGAGGTGAGGAGTTTATCTCTCAACACTGCTGCTCTTTACTTTTCATTGAATTAAACAATGATTGCATGATTATTCACCTTCAACCCTTTGCGTCTTTTTCAAATCAAAAATTCAGTCTTTATTAAACTTGATAGGTTACAAGCAGATGTGGTTAAAAGAAACTCAAACAAGTGTAGCATCACTGAAGGCTTAGCATGCTCACAGTTATTCTTGTCTTGGGTGTGGACAAAACTTGGAAGGAATCCAGCTAACATCGGTATTGACATACCGAAAAAAAACTTATTTTTTCATGTCTGAAATCTGCGCAGGTGTGTCAATAAACTTGAAAAATATAGTTACAGGGTGGGGAGATTTATATTATATTGTTGGGTGTGAGGAGTGGTTAGGAGAGATTATGAGCAGGGTGGAGCAAGGCCTCTTCTCATCTTCAAGAAGCCGGACCTCCTCCTCATATTTTTAGGGTGTCCTGACACACCTGAGCAAAGTACCACACCCTATTCCTAGAGGAAAAATTCATCATCAGAGGACCCTTGGGTGGAATGTACTGGAAAATACCAGCCAGAGAGCTACGCAGCTAGATTGTGTAGCCCCAGGCTGGGATATGTTGCACAATCACGCAGACATAATATTAGTGATTATACAGCTATAATCACTGGCATGGCTACAGCTCATAGTGCAAACAACCGTGATGTAGTTGCTAAGGAAAAGCTTTACTCAAATTCTTTTTATCCTGGGAATGTTGCCGGCTGGACTGAGCATGTTTGTTCTTCTCAGATCTGATTTGTGTACACATGATTGACGCAGCTCTAATTAAAAATGAGAACAGAGCGACCACTTATCTGAGGGGAGTTCCTCTTGTAACGGATCATTTATTAGTGGAGAGAAACCGTAATATCAATAAAACTTTTAAATTAGTTTTTTTTTCCAGTCGTCTCTGTTGCCATAGTTGTGGTTAGATGTCTGTGTATCCGTCAGCCATCATCAGACGGGGAGTGTTTTAAAGGAAGTTTGATTATACGCAGCCCGAGGTGGTATGACAAGGCGCCGCGCCTTGACACGTGGGGTGTGGCAGCTGGCAACACACTGTTACTCATAAACCTGAGTGTTGTTACCTCAGTGCGGGTAGAGTGTGTGCGTGTGTCTGTGAGGACAAATGACACACCCAACTGTGTCTGTTGTGTGTTTGGGGAGCGTGATTCAGGTGTGAGTTTGTTGTCTGAGGAAGTCAGACTTTCCTCCCTGTCATAAATGCTTGCACAAACCCTGTTATAAACCACATATGCACATATATGAGTTTTATATTTGGATTTGTTTTTTAATAAGGATAGGCACTTGAGATGTAGCATCTAATGTTCGAAGAGAAAAGAAAGAACCCAAAAGTCATACTTGAGTAAAAGTAAAGATATGCTATTAAAATATTATTTTGGTAAAAGTGAAAGTCACCCATACGAATAATACTTGAGTAAAAGTCTTAAATTGTCTGATATGACATGTACTTGAGTATTAAAAGTACAAGTAAAAGTAAATAAACATACATTTACATGTATGTATAAACTGTATGCTTAGTGTTGACTTGGCGTTATCGGCGTCATCATCAACCTGGACAATTATTGGATCTGATATTCAGCATTTTGCTGATTATAAGAATCAGCAACGTTTTTTTTAAATCTGATTGCGGTTAAAATAGATAAATTTAAAAATGTGCTGCTTTGGCTCTGACGCAGCATGTAATCTACAAAGTAACTAAAGTTATCAAATAAATGTAGTAGAGTAAAAAGTACAACATTTGCCTAAAAATGTAGTGGAGTGGAAGTATAAAGTAGCATAAAATGGAAATACTCAAGTAAAGTACAAGTGCCACAAAGTTGTACTCAAATACTGTACTTAGTTACATTCCATCCCTAAATTAAACACATACAAACAAAAACAACATTACACACACCTACACAGATAATATTACTGAATATAAATACACTGTTATATTTTCATTCGATTTGTCAAGTAGAGGCTTTATCGCCACACCCTGCAGCTTTAAGCAAACACAGCAGCATTTACAATATTGTGATTTTCCTTTTCTCTATTCAGAAATGATAAAAAGTGGATTTCCAGTGTGTCTCAAGCTATTTTGATTGTGTGTGTGCGAGGGGGGAGAGGAAAGGTGAGACAGCGAGCATGCATGTGTGTGCTTGTGCGCCTGAATACACTCATGCTGATCTGCAAGGCTGACTCAGGTGGGTGACGGGGCGTGTCCTCTCCGTGAGCATGAGCGTGTGTTTAAGAGGCTGAGGCAGGGCAGAGTGGAGCATTATTTCACACAGACTAAACAACAGGAATGTTAGAAACGCGTATGGATAGACGGCGGCGCACAGGGATTTCGTTACAGATCCTGATATGTTGGACTTTGATTGGACTTTGCTGCGCTGGCCACAGGCCCTTCACCAGACGGGAGCGTCTCCGCCACGCCAGGCATCATGACAGATTGACTCAGAGGGTCCAGTACCCTTCACCTAATGACCAGGGAACTCAGAGGATAGTGTATCCGTCAATGAACGATGAGGGTACCCAGGAGCAACGCTACCCCTCGGTACATGACGGAGGACAGAGAGTTCAGTTTCCCTCTCTTGATGACAGTAGTGCCGGTTCTCAGATTCAGGTAAAAGTCTGTTAGGATCCTGTTCTTAAGAGGATGTTGCTTCACTTTAGCTGTAGGATACACTTTTCAGGGTCTCAGGTGTGGCTTGTTAGACTGTTATCTCTGAAAGCAAAGGGCGCGCTTCGGCCCTTCACTGATAATTGTTAGTGACACTCACTTCAGGTCAAGTTCACTGCTGTGCACTTAATGACCAAACTGAAGTGCTGTCTAGGTAAAAAAAAAGCTTTTAATTATCCTCCTGGTTTTTTTTTTTTTATAGCTAAAATAAAACAAATTCTGTGTTTACAGTTCATAAATATGTCTGCTCAAGTAGTAAAAAGTCAGGAAAACAGATTACCAAGTAAAGTAGACTGTTGCGTTTAAATTGTATGAGCTAAAAAGTTGTAACAACTTAAAATCATTAGTCTACCAGTGTAGTAACAGGCAAAATAAGAAACCTTTAAACAATTTATAGGATTTTTACATCATTGTGATGAACAACCTTAGTTTTTTTTTGTTTTTTTTTTAGGTATTTAATTCACTGGATTAGCCAAAAAATCTATAAAATGTTCCTCAGTTGTAATTTCCAGAAAGAAATCATGATATTTTTATAACATTGCTTTAAAATTCAGATATTAAGTGGTACAACTGGGTGTACGAGTTAAACTTTTAAGTAGTAATTTAAGATCGGGTAATCGGGTAACATGTTTTTTTTTATTTATGTGTTGTTGGGTTTTTTTAACTTATTTTTTTATTGCATAACATCAAAAGGGTAACTCCCAATATATACACAGAAACAGAAGACGACATTTTAGGAAAGAGAAAGAAGAAAAAATATATGAAGACAAACAAACAACGACAAAAAGGAAAAACATATTTTGCTTTATATGTCGTTGTCATTGCAGTGCATCTAAAGAAGCAGAATATTTGTGGAAAGAGAAAGAAGAAGAAAAATACAGTCTAACAAATTAACAAACGACAACAAAACGTTTCTTTTCCTTCATATTTCTGTTTTTTCTTTTCCAGAAATGTTCTCCTGGATACTACAGAGACAACAGCGGGTCTTTCCTGGGCCGCTGTGTGCCCTGCCAGTGCAACGGTCTGTCTGATGAGTGTGAGGACAGGACAGGGAGGTGCCTGGTAAGAAATAACTCTTTACCCTTATTAATGGCATCGTGACCACAGGTAGAGCACAGATACCCTCACACACCTAAAACAAAGAGTGATTACATCATCCCAGCTGTGAGCCACAGTTTAGTCAGAGTCTAGATCTCTTACCTCCAGGCTACATCTGTGGGCCCACCACTTTGTGTTTGTTATATCACCATATCAAAAGCATTACTTGATATAGGTCCCTGTTTTTCTGTTATGGCTCCTTATTTTCCTCGATGGGACGATGCGCCTCACAAAATCTCAGCCATCTCCTTTGTGTTACTGTTATGCAAGACACTCAGGACTGGGCCTGTGTGTGCAATGCATTCATGAATCCACACCCCAGCAGCTCAAAGCAGAATGGACACTAGCGGGCTGAACACACTCGCTCTGACGGATTGGCAGGGAGATGTCTCAGTTTTTTTTGCCCCCAGATGTTTTCTTTTCTGTTTCAGTGCAATGAAAGACTGGTCGAGTTGGTACAGTGTGTGTGTAAAAGGCTGGCTGCAGTGAGCAGACAGTACTTGAGTTTTGTTTTTTATATGTTCTCTATCCGGTATTTTGCCTGTTTGCTCCCTTTATTCTTCACATATTGTTTACAAGTGGTTTAAAGAGTACATCCCGTCTTTTCAGAACTGTCAGTACAACACAGCTGGAGACAGATGTGAACGCTGCAAAGAAGGTTATTATGGAAACGCAGCCCAGAGGACATGCAAAGTTTGCCCATGCCCATTCAGCGTGTCCACAAACAGGTAGGTACAAAACAGCTCCAAACAGCTTCAATATAATTAAATCAAAAAGTGCATGTCAGGAATTAAATCATGATCCTTCTATCAATGTGCAGTTTTGCAATAGGTTGCAGAGAGGTCTTTGGAGACTTCCAGTGTATATGCAAAGCGGGCTACACCGGAGACAAGTGTGAGAGGTGAGTCAGTCGAACAGTTAAGCTGTACTTTGGAATAATGTAGTCTTATTTCTATTTTGCCAATATGTCTTATTTCTCTTTCCCATAGCTGTGCTCCTGGTTACTATGGTGAGCCACTGGTGCCAGGAGGAAGTTGTCAGCCTTGTAATTGCAATGGCAATGGAAACAACTGCGATCCCAAGACTGGAGGTTAGATTCTTGACTGAACAATTCATTAATCCACTGTTAAATCACTGTAATTCTTCAAATAATGACCAGCTCCTTTACTATGGAAGGTCGTTGTTTGAGGCAGGCTTGTATTAGAGCCTTCGATAAGTACAATTAGCCTCATTTTGAGCAGCTGCCGTGTTAAAGTTACTGCTTTACTCCGGTAATACAAACTCAACACTTCCTGTATCAATTTCAAATTAAAAGCCCTTGGAGTGGACAGAAATCCTTCATTTCTTATGCAGGCTTTTATTGTGAAGCATTTGCAGGAACGTGATGTAGAAAACAAGGTTACCATACTGCACTTGAAATGTAGCTACTGCCATCTTGTGGCATGTGTATATTAGTCCAAAATACAGTTTGGCTGCAACATTAACACACATACACCTGGAGTGAAATCGGACAAAAATACTTAATAATATTACAATACTTTACAGATAATATGGCAGCCATCGGGAGGTCCAGTCTTGTTTTTTCCTAGGCTACTATTTGGGACCATGCTAATATTTGACAAGCGGTTTTTAGTTGTGGAAATATGGCATTTCAGTTCAGTCATACTGTTTTTAAATTCGTATGCACCATCATGAATTTCATTAAAATGTTCTTTTTTTTCCAGTTTGCAGGAACAGACTGGAGCCAGGAGACACAAACACTGATGAGAACTGCCAAGGTAAATTGATAAAAAAAAAAAGAACTGAGGCCTGACGCTGTGACATGTAGTTTGCAATAAATGGAACATGATCCTTTGCTAATCCAATCGTCTCTTGCTTTATTCCAGAGTGTGACAACTGTGCCCAGACTTTACTACATGATCTGGAGAAGCTGGATGATGAGATGCAGAGGATCAAGGCTAAACTGGACAACGCTTCTGCCAGCTCCTCCTCTCAAGAAAGGCTGAGGGAGCTGGAAAAGGCTGTGACGGACACCAAGGTACTGTGAAAGCCATAAATTCAGTGTAGGCACAAAAGTCAAGAAATTATGCCAAATCCTGATGCAAAATGAATGACCACAGGCACAATGAGATACAATGTTTGATTTTTTTTATTATAACTTGCACTCTGCATGTCTGCTTCCTACACACAAACAGTTTGGCACAGGATGGGTGTGTGCTTGTTTAAACATTTGAGATTCCTGCTGATAAGCAATCTCGGTGAATTTTGTCCCACAGCCTGTGTGTCGACACGAGTTAGGGACCACACCACTGCATGCCAGCGTTTGTTGCTCCGATCCGTCGTTTCTCATTCTCTCATAATCTCAGCTGTTACATCCACTTCATTTGAGTGTGAATCCATGAGACACAAGTAATTCCAACGGCACCATCTGAAAAAAGAATCAAGCTCTGACACTCCACCTACGGCATCCCATTTTGACTTTGTGCAGCTTCATTTACATTTCTGCTACTGCCCTTTATTTGCAGAATCTTGTCAACAAATTCAGCTCTGCCATCAATGACGAAAAGTCCAGAGTCAGCCAGCTGGAAGAGGACACGATCAATCTGTCAGATGACATCAGCACCCTCAAAGACAAGGTAGAGTACTGGAGACAAGGCCTCAGCATTTTAATAAAATGTCAACATGCAACAATGAGGGTGTAAATGTGTGTTGTCCATATGTATTCCTTATTTAGGCAGATAAACGGGCTAGTGAGGCCGACAAGGCAGTGGAAGGTGTTGAAAAAACCCACAAGAAGGCTAAAGATCTGGACTCTGAGATTCGAACCCTACTCAAGAAAATCCAAGGTAAAGCGAAACCTCAATTCAGCACCACAACACTGTCTTTAAGTCTTTTAACCTCAGACTTTCCTTTTTTTTGCATGTATTTAAAATTCATCAGCATATGTAGTATGTCTTGTCTCCAGTAAAACCTGATGTCACTGACTGTCACAGCTGAAATATTTGTTTTTGTGTGTTTGAAGCTCTGCTGAACCAGCTGAACGACGCAGACGGCAGTGGTACCAAGTTGCCCAACGAAAACATGGAAAAACTGCTCAAAGATGCTGAGCGCATGGTGCAGGAGATGGAGGACAGGAACTTCACCCCCCAGAAGACGGCGGCTGAGAAAGAAAGAGATGAGGCCAAGAAACGTAAGATACTTCAGTAAATTCCTCCAAAACCTTATGATCCCCGATGCTGATTGGAGAAAAAGTTACTGGTCAATAATATTTCCATTCACCTATTCTATTCTATTCTATCTTCCAGTGCTTGACTACATCAAGGCCAATGTGAGTAAGCAGTGTGACCAGAACGAGGCTGCGGCAGAGAAGATACGGGGCCTTCTGGAGGGTTTCGAGGACAAGCTGAAGGACCTGGACAAGGCTCTGAAAGACGCGACGAACTTGGTGAAGAAAGCCAACAGCCAGAACGGACTCAATGCTCAGGCACTGGGAAGTCTGCAGGTACTAACTCTCAAGTAGTTAATCAGTTATGAGCAACACGTCGGCTTGTTGGTTAATAGTTAGTAAGGAAAGAAATGGTGATGAGGATCGTATGTGCACACACAGTAAGATTTTACTGTGGTTTATATAAAGTAAACAGCGTCCTGCGGTACTGTGTAATCTGGATTGACTCGTTTTCCTCTTACAGAAACGTATTGAAGACTTAAAAAAGGAGCGGAAGAGAGTTGAGGACCAAATGACCTTGGCAGAAGATGAGCTGCAGAAGACAGAGGATTTGAATAAAATGCTAACCGACAGCAAAACAGTACGTATGACAAACTGCATGTTCATGAGCCCAAACATTTTGACACACATAGCCATGATATAATGAGCGGCCTCATCTCTGGTCCCGCACCAGCGAGCCGTCGGGTCCTAACATGCCGTCTACTCAGATAACAATCAGGGTTTTTTTGCTCGTTGTGCCCTGAGGTGATGTAAATGGCATTTCCTGCTCCTATAGATGATGATATAGATATACCTGCCCTTCTCCTCTATAGGAATACGAAAAGCTGGCAGCACAGCTGGATGGTGCCAAGACTGACTTGACCAAGAAGGTGAATGAGATTTCCAAGGCGGCAGCCAAGGAGGACATTGTGGAGGCTGCTGAGGAACACGCTAAGAACCTCAACAAGGTGGCAGAGGATCTTGAGAAGTAGGTCTTTTATGCACACAATCTCATTACAACCTGAGGTCTAATGTGTGGATTTCAGCGATATGTCTGATTGTTCAGTGCAACTCAAAGCTGAGATTTTGTACATCTATTCTCCATGTGTCTTGGGTTTTATTTCCTCTCCTAATTGTGTATTACAGTACTGTTAAGAACGCAAGTGGACGTCCTGAGGTGCGTAACGCCAAAGACGCTATCGATGCCTACAAGAACATCACAGATGCAATCAATGCTGCTGAGGCTGCAGCTAATGAGGCCAAAAAGGCAGCAGACACCGCCTTGAACGTAAGCCACAGACTTGATGCCAAAAACATGATATACTTATGATTAAAAAGCCTTGGAAATATATATATAAAAAATGTTTAACCAAGTAGTTTCTTCTTTCTTTAGAATGTAAAAAACCAGAAGCTGACAAAAAGAGCAAAAGACCTGAAAGAGACTGGTGAAGACCTACTGCAGAATGCAAAGGATGCAGATAAAGACCGTGAAGGTAATTCAGCCCTACTGTTAAACTCTTGTTTTTAAAATAATCCAAAAGCTCACTAAGTCACTAATTCTTGATTTTCTTTGTTAGCTGCTGAAAAAGACCTCACTGACCTGACGAAGCGCCTGAAGAACGCTGACAAGAAGAAGAAAGCTCTTCAGACAGACCTGCTTGACGCACAGAACGAATTAAATGACGTCAAGAGAGGTAGAACTGGTCCTTATAGGATTAGCATGACTATTCAGCTGTCTCTCAGTCGATTGCCAGAGTTCATATTTATTTTTCTTTGTATCAGATGACATCGCTAATATGATTGACGAGGCCAAGAGGAAGGCAGCTGCAGCCAATGGCGCATCCAGCGACACTATGGACAAACTGAATGACATCAAAAATGAACTGGACAAGATCAGTGTCACTCCTGGGAACTCCAACCTGGGTGGTGTGTTGAATGATGTGGACCAGACAGGTGAGATTTTAAAAAAAACAAATGTCTTGAGACATATCAAGCTTGTTTTTTAACTTTAAGGTACAGAATAACAAATGACATTACCGTGTGCCCACAGTGAAGACCTTGCTGAACACCATCCCATCTCTTAACGATAAGATCTCAGAGGTGGAGAACCTCACCTCGCAGTTCTCCCCCATCAGCAACATAACTGAGAACATCAAAAAGATCAAGGACCTGATTGAACAAGCCCGTGACGCAGCGAACAGGGTGAGGTCCCACTCTCTGAATACATCCATCCATATGTACCCTATTTGTCCTCCATGGGTCTAATTTCCATTTTTTACCCCTCCAGGTTGAGATCCCGATGAAGTTCAAAGGTGATGGTCACGTGGAGCTGCGTGCGCCAAAGAATATGGATGATCTGAAGGCCTACACAGCTTTATCTCTGTCGCTGCAGAGACCAAAAGGCAGGGGAGATGGAACACGCAGACGCAGACAGACAGAAAAAGAAGACATGTTCGTGTTGTACCTCGGCAACAGAGATGTAAGTGACGGCAAATGCGTATGTGAATGTTTTGATAAAAGTTTGTAATTGCACACCAAATTAACAAACTGTGTCTTGTAGTCCACTAAAAACTACATTGGAATGGTTCTGAGGGACAACGTGCTGCACGGTGTGTACAAGCTCAACGGAAAAGAGCACGAGATGAAAACGGGTTACATCACCAAGTCTCCGTCTGAGCCGGCCACGTTCGACAGAGTGGATCTGTACAGGTAAACTGAATTCAGTATAAAGTTCATTCTCACTTCTCAATCTTCTGTCACTTTCTACGTAGCCCTGTCTGCATTTTAAAGTGATTTGTGAAGAGTGTGATTTGATGACAATGTGGATATTTTTTCCCCTGTTATGATTTAGAATTTACCAAGATGCAAAGATGGTCCTCACCAAAGATATCTCCTCAAACAAACCCGGTATACCAGTAGAGAGCAGCAGACAAGGAGACGAGAGCAAGAACCTGCTGGACCTCACTCCCAGTGACATGGTTTTCTATGTTGGAGGCTACCCTTCCAACTTCACTGTAAGCAGCAAGGAAATAACAATAGCAAAGTTCTTATTTCGTTATATTTTTTACTTTTAATTAATACCTTTCTCTGTTTTGCTTCTCCTCAGCCACCACCTTCTCTCAGGTACCCAATGTACAAGGGCTGTATTGAGTTATCCTCATTTAACGACAAAGGCATCAGTCTCTATAATTTCAAAAAGGCGGAGAAGATCAACGTGGAGACTCCATGCAAGAGGTAGGTGCTGTTACGACTGGTGTTGAGAGTAACTAAAGTCTAGACATTATAAACGTGCTACCTTCCATGCCTTTTTCTGTTTTTTCCCCCAAAATATTTGTCATTACGCTTTTCGATATAATACAAACAACTGCAACACATCGTCACTGAATCCATGTAATTACATACATGCGGACACCTTTGAGGAAACGCTGAATCCCTTTACAGTTCACAGTGATGCAACAAATAAACATATGGAGAGAAAGAAGGCAAAGCAAATGATAATTTCAAAGTGTATGGCTTTTCTTTTATTATTATTATTGTTGTTATTATTTCAAAAAGCATGCTGTCCTTTAATTGTACCTCCATCTGGTGTTTGACATTTTCGGCCTCACCCCACCCCAGTAGTTGATGTCATCCCTGTGGCATGAATGGACAAAAAATCTCATCCCACCCGTCTTTGTTAGCGGCCCGAACAAGGGTGTTAAACTTTGCACTGGTCTTTTCTATGTGGAGCGTGGAAAACCTCCCTGTTTTGTTTGGATTGTTATGTTCCCGTAGTGATTCGGGTGTTTCCTCTCAAGATATGTAGGTCAGTTTGTTGTAGCTTTTTACTGGCGAGCTCCTTTTCCTTACCTCTTGTCCAGTGGAAGCCTGAGTGGGCCCCATCCCCACAGTGATCCTGAATATGTAGGGATATTAAAATAAATCTCTGAAGTCAAACAGACTTCTGTAACTGACTTGTTACAGAATAAATGTGTTTTAAAATATTATTTTCTTACTTTTCTTGCAGATATGTAAATCAAGTAGATGCCGACTACTATGAAGGCACTGGATACGGCAAAGGGTATATTGAAAGAACGACTCAATACATCCGCATTAGTATGTCCATCAATGCTCGTTCAGAAAACGGTCTGCTCTTCTACACCGGAAGTGAGGTAAATGATCATTCATGTGGTTACTTTATAAATGTTATGTTTTTATGCATTTATACATGTACTATTTACAAGAGTTTAAATACTGTTTTTCCTCTTCATTGTAGGACTATTACTTCACCGTGACGATGGAGAAGGGCGTCATCTTCATACATAGCAATTTGCTTGACACCCCAGCGACAAATGGCAAGAAGCTGTTCCCGGTAAGAAGCTGTTCTTGTTTTCTGCAATCACTCAGGTTCTTCCTTGATAATTTCATTGCTCAACAAGATAACATTTGTAAATTAAGCATAATTTCCTGCTCCTTCCTTCAGACAAGCGACTGGGCAAACATTCTCATCCTTATCAGTAACAACAAAGCATTGTCAGTCCGGTTTGCCCGCGATGAAGCGGCCAAAGCCGACGTTTCGTTCACTAACAGCGATTTTAAGGAATACTACATCGGCGGTATCCCACAAGACTTGAGGGAGAGGTAAGTGCTGTTCAATTTTCCTCTTGATCAATGAGTGTGGTGAATTAGATGGTCAACCTTTCCCACTTTATCAAGAATAACTTGAGTTTCTGTTCCTCCCTACAGAAATAACATCACCATGCAGCCGTTCAAGGGATGCTTGAAGGATCTGAAGCTGAATAATAACCATGTACAGCTTACTGAGCAAGTGGGCATCAACAGCAAAAGTTGTCCCATGGAATCCTTGGTAAGTTCACCTCACATGTCGAAAACCTCACTCAGACTTATGTGTGTCAACTAATTAACTGATGCATAACGTCCATGTCCTCGTCCAGGTCACTCGTAAAGCAGAGTTCAGCTTGGGAGGCTCCCTGTCATCCGACCTCACAGGCTTCAGTTTGGCTAACGACTTCACTGTGTCCATCGGGTTCAAGAGCACAGAGAATCAGGGTCTCATTCTGCAGGACAAACAGCAGGTCAGTCCTCACATTTACTTTGAAATATGATGTTGTAATTGTGTCTTTTGAGATCTGATTTGTGTGAGAAAACATGTTGAACTTGCACAGACTTTAAAACCTTTTATTTTTTTTACTGTTTTCCAGGCTAACGGGTTGAATCTCATGTTAGAAAATGGCTACGTGGTTCTGAATTTCAACGACAAGATCTGGAAATCAAACAAACGATATAATGATGACCAGTGGCATTATTTGACTGTAAAAAACAGTGCTGCAAGGTATGAAGGAGGCAAACATTTTACATTCAAACATATGATAAATCTGTACATACTTAAAGATGTAGTATGCAGGATTTGCTGGTAAACACACCATTCAAAGGTGTGAAGACTTGACTTTTGAGTCACATTTCAGTCTATACATTGTTTTTTAGGAAAATCGTGCATAGTATACCTTTAATATAGCAGGGAAATGGGTTCCGTTACACATAAATAAAAGTGGACATTGGCATGAGTTGTCCAGCAGTAGAAATCAAACAGCCAAATACATTGCTCAAAAATAAAGTCTTGCTGCATGAATCTAAAGCTGGTGTACAAAAAAATACAATAACGATTTTTCCAAACAGGATTGAGGTGGTTATCGATGATGAGGACAAGGGTCAGCAACAGAGTGGCAGCGCTAACCTACCTGACACAGGCGGCTCCATGTTCCTGGGAAATAAGAAGTTCAAGGGCTGTGTGTCCAACCTCTACACAAGACGGTAAGATTTCCCCACTTTACGCTGCATAGCTGCATAATTTCACGTAATGCACAGGTTTTATGATTTGTTATTAAGTCACATAATGATTGTTTGTCTCATATCTGTTATGTGTTCTGTTTGCAGGCCAGGCAATCTCTACAAAGCTGAGGACCTCAGCAACTTCCAGGCTTCTGGAGATGTCTTCCTGGATGTGTGTACAGCTGACAGTCCTGTTCAACAGATGCTGGACCGCATCTCTAAGAAGGTGAGTGTTTGTTTTACATGCGTGTTAATACTCTAATCCATATTATAAGTAAGATGATAATGAAATAATTGAGCAATGCTTTTAATTATTGTAACAGTGTTGGCTAGGTAATAATGTAATAAGGCTGTTATAAGGTTGTTAACATTTATAAACATCATTATGTGTCAATAAGACAACATAAGTGTTAATAATAGCATCATAACCACTTTATCATTTGATTTTAAGACATTTATAAGCTTAAACAATGACATAAAAGGTATGTAAGTTAAACTTAATAAATATAATGCTATCATAAACAATTATAAGGAGCTCATAACATTTTAGTAACGTTCGTAAGCAGTTAAACTGGTAACACGTTTGTTACAAATGCTTGTGTTTATGATGCTATTATTAACACATTTAGTCTTAGAACGCATAATAATGTTGATAAGCATCTTATAAGGGCCTTATTACCTATTAATTAACATTTATAAGAAGGAGAAGAATATGTGAAACTTAAGTGACATTATTGCTTGTTAAAATATAACTGTCAACACTATGAACATGGTGAGTTGAAGATTGAGTCAGCTCACCAGCAGTAAGTCATACCTACCTTTGTCTTTTCTTTTTTGTAACGTTTATACATTTTTGCGGTGAAACTGCTATTGTTGAAGGCGAGTGAATAACCATCACAATGTTTGTCTGGTGTTGACACCGTTTACATTATATTTTGCTGCCTTGTTTCCAGAGATGAAGAAGAAGGAGCCCTAAGACCTGCCGATGCTGACAAGAATCTAATATTGACATGACAAAACTGGCAGCTCGCACCACAATGCTCTGTTGCTCTTTTACAAGCTCATTCATCTGCAGTGTACTTGAATAAAATAAGTTGCATGAACATTCCCAATTATCATAAGAATCATTATATGTATTGTATCTCTATTGTCTATTCTATTTAAAAATCCACTCATTACAAACAAAAACTTGTGAATAACAAGCTTGAAATCAACTCATGTCTCTTTTCTTTCTTTGAACCACCTTCTAACAGTCATCCACAAGCACGTGTCCTCTGACTCACCATTGTCAGACCTAATCATAACACTCACATGCCTGATTGTAATAATGCTATAAATGTTAACTATTGACTTAAATTACTAAACATTACAGCTAATCAGTGTTGCACAAAGTACGCAAAGGTCATACTTGAGTATGTAAAGCAAAAAGATATTGTGTTAAAAAATGACTTTGGTAAAAGTGAAAGTCACCCATACGAATAGTACTTGAGTGAAAGTCTTGAAGTATCTGATATTAAATGTACTTAAGTATCAAAATTACAAGTAAAAGTAAAGTTAGGCATATATTTGCATATATGTATATGCTGTCTACTATAGGTCAACTCATAGTCGGCCTGGTTGATTATCGGATCCAGTATTTAGCACGGAAATCTGATTGTTAATAAAATAGATTAATATACAATACGCTACTTTGGTGTTATTGGCATTGACAGTATTGACCTGGTTAATTATCGGATCTGATATTCAACATTTTTCTGATTATCAGTATCAGAATTTTTTTCTAAAGAGTGCAGATGAAATAAATTAATTTAAAGATGTGCTGCTTTAACTCAGCAATCTGCAAAATAACTGGTAGCTAAAGTTATTATATAAATGTAGCGGAGTAAAAAGTACAATATTTGCCTCCAAAATGCGATGGAGTGGAAATATAAAGTAGCACAAAATGGAAATACTCAAGTAAAGTACAAGTGCTTAAAAATGAGCAAGTGTACAGTTGTTTCATCCCATTACTACAGTTAATATCCAATAAACACAACAGGGTGCGCATCAGAGTTTCTCAATATTGTCTGTCCTTATTTATAGCTTTATAATCTACCTTTAAGGAGAAAGAGGAATACAAATGATATATATTTCAAACTTATTTAATCATTTTGAATTAAAACAAATGATGATAAATGGCTCATATGGGCCAGTGAAGCCCTGTGATATTTTGTAATAAGAGGCTACACATACATGTCATGACTTAACAAACGAATTAAGATTGTCAGTCTTCCATCTATTTTTTTTTTTTATGATTTATCTTACCAATAAAAAGTTTGGAAGCATTTCCTGAGCACACCATGTTCAGACACATCTTAATTCTGTGTTCTCGAAAGTGTGATTACATAACTTCTTCAGATCGCTGTTGTCCATCATAATTTAGTAAGCTCTGTGTAGTTGTTCTGGAGCATCTGACTGAAAGAGGCTGGATCGCTACCACAATCTATCCTCCAATAACCCCGGAGATTAGAACGAATAATAACAATGAATGCTCAGCTGCTGCACAAGTTCATACGAGTGCAATAATCAGTCGACACTACAGAACACTATCACAAGACATGCTGTGAAATTCAAGCGTGATTCATGGGGCTCTCATGTTGCATCACGTAAAATCTGTGTCATAAGACAACCGTCCATTCTTTGTGTTTTCTGTGAGGGCTGCATGAGCCATTTCAAAAAGGTTTTAGGTTCTATAATCTCAGCACTTTTATTACTAGTTCATCCCTGTTGTCCTTGAGTGTGTGCCAAACTGAATCACCTCACATAAGCAAGTAATTTCCTGCATGGTGTACCGAACAAGCCGTATTTTAACAAAGTTGAAATCAAACACACCTCTGAGTAGACAGAAGGTTTGTGTTGTTTTACTTCTTTAGTATAACAGAATTAAATTATCTGATGTATTATTTTGCAGCTGTAATCAAACAGTCAATGCTGCCCCACCAGTTAACATTGATTCTAGATATATGAGACAACTACCAGGTTATATGTGGCTATTTATCTAAGCTACTAAATGTTGGTTAACGCTGTTGTGTTTCTGGATTGCGTAACAGCATTAAATAAGTAATCCACACAACACAAATTTGATTGTTGGACTATTGGATAGACAGAACCTAACATGGGTTTTGGGAAGTTCTGATGGGCATTTTTCACAATTTTATTGACATTTATTGGCTATTAAATATTTGTTAGTTGAAGTCTTGCTTTCATTTATTTAATTAACCAGCACATCCTCTCATCTGTGGGTTAAACTTTGGTCAGAAAATCTTTCCTTTCCCTGTCTTTTGTCGAGCCGCAATTGAATACAGTATAGAAATTTTTTTTATATGTTAAAGGAGACATAGACTTATGCTTTTTCATTTTGTTTCTTTCCTTCAGTGAGTTATATCTGTTCTTGTGCATGTAAAAGATCTTGAAAGTTATAAAGGTCAAAGTCCAGACCAACAGAAACTCCTCTCTCCCACAGAAAAAACTGCTCCTGAAACACCTCGTCAGTAGTGCCGCCTTTAATTCCGTGACTTTGTGACATCACACTATGTCACAGAGTCACACGTTTGCATAATTTATACCTCCAGGCTAGTTTGGCACGCAAGACGTGATTTAGCACAGCTGCTCTGTTGTTGTTAGCGGTGCTGGGTCAAGCGTGTGTGATCTGACCAGTCAGAGCAGACTGGGTATTAAGGAAGGGGGAGGGTCCTAAAGTGACAGGAGCTAAAACAGAGCATTTCAGACAGAGGGGGAATACCACGTATTCAGTGTGTACAGTATGACAGTGTTTTTTAAGCACTAAAGCATGTAGACCTATTCCAGTAGTACATGTGCAGCAGAAAATATGCATAATATGTCTCCTTTAATTACGTTGTTCTAACCACTAAACACTGTTGTACCCTCACATGTTTATTTACTGACAGAGTGGAACCCCTTTGGAGACTCCCAGTGATTCAAGAGCCATCTTTTTGCCTTGTGTTGAGTGTCTGTTTATTTTTGTGCTTTTTTAGGATGCTGTGATGCAGGCGATAAATGAGACTGTATCAGCGTGTCCGTTACCAGCCCTGGTTCAAAATTCTTATCGCATGGGTGGCCCTGTTAGCAGCCTCAGCTACAGCCTCCCACTACAGGTCCTGCAGCCCAGGTGAGTAACCTGTCTTACCTCACCGCACCATTTCACAATGCATGCACACACATGAAACTTACAGTGGGGGATTTCTGCATGAAAAGTGTGCTTGGCTGAATCCATCATCTCGAGAACAATGCTGCAGTTATAGTCAGAACCAACACACACAAACATTAAAGATTATGTTGTTTTGTACCCTCCCAAGGCCCCATTTTTCTCTGGATGTCAGGACTCGAGCTGCTGAGGGTCTGCTGTTCTATGCTACTACCAGAGGAGGGCGCTCTCATCTCGCTTTATACATATCTAAAGGCAGGATCAGACTGTCTGTGGGCAAACAGAAGGAGATCTTCAATAGGGAGAAGTACAATGATGGAAAGTGGCACTCGGTCAGTGGACTTGATGAAATCACTCAACCCACATTAACTAACAAAGCTAAATATTATTATTTATCAGCATGGTGACTATGTTGTTGTAGGTCATATTCAGTTTGGAGAAGAAGAAATTCCGATTGGTTGTGGATGGGATCAGAGCCCAGGATGGCCAGCTGACAAATGCTGAGTTGACGTCCATGCAGCAGTTTGTGTCACCTGTGTACCTGGGCAGTGCTCCAGAGCCCTTTCACAAGGAGCTGAAGGTAAAATAAATCAAAATAGTGACTGGACAGTTCACACAAACAATTCATTCACCGGCTGTAATGTCTATATTTATGTTTTTTTTGTTTTTCTTTCAACTTTTAGTCCAAGGCCCTTCCAAAGCAAAGTGTGTCCGGCTGTATCCGCAATTTCAAAATGAACGGAGCACCGATGTCAAATCCAGCCACAAACCACGGTGCTGGCCCCTGCTTCGAGGGACAGACACAAAGAGGGGCCTATTTCTCAGGGAATGGAGCGCATGTCATTATCAGTGAGTACAATCTCATAATTCTGCAGAGGCATTTCTAATGAATATAATAGTCTCAGTTTGCCTCCTCCTAATAAATAAAAACACTTACACAGATCCAAACATGCGCTAGAATAGGCATGGACATTCCCTTCTTTTTTTCCCCCCAACAAAGGCAAATTTGTCCAAAAAGAGGGATGTAATTTCTCAGAAATATTCTTGTAATTTTCAGTAATGACTTATTTTACCGGTCTAGTAATTTCTTAATCATATTCTGGGAAAGGACAATGTCTTTCTGTATAATTTAACCTGATAACAATTCAATTTTTTTGAGTGGAATAAATTTACATTCTGAAAAAAGAAGAGCGAAACCGTTGATATTAGAAGCAGTTGTGAAGATATTTCATTGAAAAAACTGGTAATGTCTTTAAAAAATGCGAAATAACAGAAATCCATTTAACCTAATTTAATATTCATGTATTTAAAAATGTTTATTGTACAAATTAACATATATTTGTTAAATCTTCTGTATGCGACGAATGTACAACTTGCAGTGCACTGGCTAAAGCACCCGCTCAGCTATGATTAGATATTAATTGGGACTAATTAATTAAAAAACACTTGTCTCCATTTTCTCTATAATTAGTACCAAAAAAGAAAGTCCTTTCAAGGACACGTCCAGGAAATTAGTTACATGTCAGTTCCTTCTAAGAAACTAAGAGACATGTAAGAAAGAGTCTCCTTGATATGTTAATTTCATGGCTGTCTCCTAATTATTTTTGATACAGTTGATCTAAAGTTTAATATTTATAACAAGATAATATCTGTTTTCTGTTTTTCAGATGACTCCTTTGTTGTGGGCTCCGGCTTTGAGCTGCTGTTCAACATTCGTCCACGCAGTCCGACCGGACTCCTGCTACATGTCGGTGATTCCAGCAGGAGCCAGTATGGACTTGCGATGGGCCAATATCTCAGTGTGTACATGCTCGGAGGAGAGGTGAGGCCTGGCTCAGTTGTTCTTCCTGCCCAGTCTGGATTGGAAAAACACATCTCTTGGTTTTTGTGTCTTTCAGTCATTATTCTCAGTCAACTGCTTCTTTAATGTTGTACTCCATGTCCCCCTTTTTCATTGTTTTGAGGACAGATTTTAAGTTTAATGTCGAGTGAAAAGTTGTCTTTACCTAAAGCTTGTTCTCTGTGCACGTGATTAAAAGTACTGTGTCTGGCTCCTTTTTACAGGTGGTGGCACAAGTGAACAACGGAAATGGGGATTTCATGGTGTCGGTAAAGCCAAAAGCTTCTTTATGTGATGGGATGTTTCATAAAATTTCAGGTAAAATGCATAAAGTCACTTCATGAAAGACGTCATTTAACACAAAAGAAGCTATTTGAACATGAATATAAAGGAATGAAATCGCTGTCTGTTTGTCTTCTAGTAATCAAGAGGAAAAATGTTGTGCAGCTTCATGTGGACACAGTAGACAACTACAAGATTGGACCACCATCTTCCACTCCAAATTTGACCAAAGACTCCTTGTATGTGGGTGGCATTCCTGGTGAGTGTTAATCTGTTAATCTGAGAGTTAATCTACTCAGTGAAATTTTGGTTAAATTTATTCACTCACTGAAAGATATAAACTCCAAACTATGGTGGTTTTAAAATCAAACTATTTATAAATGTAAATTACTTAACGATAAAATAATGTAAAATACATCATGAAATGATTCTAAAAGCTATAAATTCAGGATTTCTCTATGTTTATTTCTCACAAACTCTGAGGAAAAGTTTAAAAACTGAAATGATTGAAATGCTCACATGGTAGTTAAAGGGACAGTTCAACCTAAAATCAAAAACACACATTTTTCCTTCTTACCTGTAGTGCTATTTATCCATCTAGATTGTTTTGGTGTTAGTTGCCAATTTTTGGCAATATCAATCGCTTACCTGTTCACCACCATCTACCTTTCTCTTACAGAGATGTTAATGCAACAGATGCTCCCCGTCACATCGTCCTTTGTGGGATGCATCCAGGACCTGAGGATCAACAGCGACCCGATCTCTTTCGACAGGCTGTCTGCCGTGTTCGGTCCAGTCAACCTCAGAGAGTGTCCAGGCTGAACGAATGCGTCTCACTGCATCATCAATTGAACAATCCTTGGGACCACGTCCACCGCCAACCATGTGCAATCTGTTACCATGACAGAGAATGTGTTTGTGTGTAAGAATGTGTACATTACGGTATGAGGAGTGGGTTTCAGTGCGAGAGAGTGTGTGTGTGTGTGTGTGTGTGTGTGTGTGTGTGAGTCTGTGTGTGAAATAGAGGTATGAGCAGCAGCTAACAGGCTCATAATATTTGCTGCTCAGATATAAATTTCTGTATTTATTTTCTGATAAAATCATGTATCGAAATGCGTATTCTAACAGATGTTTTACAGTCCGATGTGTTGGTCCATTCATCTTCTGTTGACAATCAAAGGCTACTGAGTATGCTTGTGATTGGTCAGGGCTTCCGTGTGAGCAACCCAGCACTTTAAGAAAACAAATGACACCTTTTGTAATGGTGCTTTAACGGAGATCAACATTATAAGTTGATTTTGTTTGTTTCTTTGTCTGTTGGACTCAAGCTAGAATAATTATGTTTACACCCACGGTGCTTGGTTTAGTGACATTTAAGGGGTTTCCTGGCTATTTTATAACCATATGCACATGTCAGCATGTAGAAGTCTGGATTGTAACTGGTTGAATATAGATGTGGAGTCTTCACGCAGGCCATGCAATCACATGGTTTTCCCACTTTTTTTTATTGCTGTTGTTCTGAATCCAATTTCCATGTTGCATTCCTTTTTCATGCACGAGGACGTCTGTGTGGCTTTATACTGTGCAGAAAACAACATGTGGAGCATTGTCTACGAGCTGAAAACCAATTTAGAGGCCGTAAGTCTCACAAGTCTGGTCAGTCATGTTTGGGACCATTCAGCCCACATTTCTGTAAAAATTGCAAGAAATATAACAAAATGTATTTGATGTATTGAAATTCCCCAGAAAGTGTTTACTTACCTGCATTTGTGGAAACGTGTGAAAAAAATATGCATGATGATTGGTGATGCATTCCTGTCTCGTGACCACTGATTTGTAAACCATTTTGTAATCTGTTCAATTCATGTTCTTTATAAATACTTCTTAGTGCCATAAGTGCAGCTTGTGATCATGATAACAACTCACATTATTATGATATATGTATTAAGACATGCATCTTCTCAGACATCCAGGATTAATTGTTGAATTATGCTCAGCACAATGTGTATACTTTTGATTGTGAGATAAGACAAATATAATGTTTTTGAATAGGTCTCGTGTTTAATATTTGGTGCGACAAAATGGTGATTCACATCTGTTGTGTTGGAATACAGTACATAATGTTGATTTGTCTACATATGCACACATTTAGCTTGAATGGGAATAAGTTGAGATGGTGCTCAGAAATCACACTAAACAGGATCTACTGTTTACTGTCATCGAGGAGCAAAGAAACCAGAATATATTCACATTTAAGAAGCTGGAATCAGAGAAATTCATTTTTTTGGGTTTATTTTTTTTTAAAGAAACTACTCACACAGCTTTACAAAATAGATGCTGATTAATTTAATAGCTGACAACGAATCAGTTAGCCATTGCAGCTCTACTATAACACACATCTTCTTTTTCAAAACTGACTTAATAGTTTTTGGAAGGACTATATTTAAATTTGACTTTTTTAAGATGGAACATCAATTAAGAATTTAGGGGGGGAAAGGGAAATTAAAATTTCTCCACCATACTTAAGATTTAAACCATCACGCAGGGAGATAAGATTTACAAAAAAACCCCCAAAAACCCAAAACCCCCAACTGTTTAATATTATTTTCTGCTAATTACCTGTTTGAGAACTATTTAAATTAAGTTAAAAACCTCTAAGGGGTAGTTTGGACGCTACTGAGAAGGAGTAATATAAACTTGCTGGATCCTTTGGTCCCCTCTTGGTCAGCTGTCTCCTGACTGCAGCTATCCTTTAACTAGCTCAGTGTCAGAAACAACCACGCCCCCTCTGATGCTGCCTTCACGGACCTTGTGAAGTCATGAGTGAAAGTTGCAAAGTCGTGCAGACAGGTGCTGCACCTAATTATTTGAGAAGTGAAGAAGAAGAAGGAGGTGTTTTAGTTATCCTGTGTTACCAGATTCAGGTAGGCTACTGCCAGCTGTACAGAAAAAAGACTGAAAAATAATTGATGTAATAAATTTGACAGCTGTTAAGAAATACATTTGGTAAAAGCTATCAAAATAAAGATTAAATATGAAAGAAAGCGTGTAGCAGAAATACTGGCCAGGAGGAAATTTCTAAATTGGTGACAGAATGTGATGGGTCACAGAAATGGGTGTAAATGCCTTCTCAATGTCATAACAATTTAAATCACAAGGTAAAATAAAACATTGCAGAGACATAGCTATAACAATATTAAAGAAAATGAAAATGGATGAAAACTTAGCCATGATAAAAAAATAAGTCATAATTACAAGTCATTATTAATAATTCTAGTTATTGAATATATATTTTACAATTATGACCTTTTTCCTCATAATTTCAACTTTTTAAAAACTCATTTTTACTTTTTATCTCATACTTCTGACTTTTTATTCCATGATTATGATTTTTTTGGTAATGTAATAACTGACTTTTTTAATCTCATAATTTAGACTTTTATCTCAGAATTTCGATTTTTCATCTAATAATTTTTGACTTTTTGTCTCATTAGCACTTTTATATCGTAATAATGACTTTTTTTTTCAAATCTCATTATGACTTTTTATCTCAGGATTTCCAGCTTTTTTATTTCATGATTATGATTTTTTTTATGTAATATTTTTTGTCTCATGATCACTTTTATCTCATAATAAAGACTTTTTTTTAAAAAAAACCTCATTATTACTTTTTATCTTACACTTATGACTTTTTATCTCATAATTTCGATTTTTCATCTGCTAATTTTGACTTTTTGTCTCATTATCATTTTTATCTTTTAATAATGACTTTTAAAAAACTCTTCTACCTCACAACTATGAATTTTTATCTCATTATTTTGAATTTACCATGGGAATATTTATTTATTTATATTTTTTGCTTGAACTAGCGGAAGTGGGCTTCCACAGAACTGCGTTAATTCCGACAGCACCTGAAGGCAGCACATTTCCTGTCTGCGCAGGAGCACACGAGCCGACGGTCAGGCGGCAGAATACGGAACCGCTGGATGAACGACTAGCAAAAACACTCATGTTGTTAGCCGATAGTTTCTTTAACCCGTCCGCTCACTAGTCTCCTCATGTAAGGGTAAGAATATGTCTGTGTTTGCTTTAAAAAAAACCCCGCGCCACTGGCTGAGACTATTCTACCTGTAAGTAAACTAACGAGACACACCGCAGCTCCACCTCCCTCCTCCTTTGGCTCCTCCGGTATCGGGTATCAGAATGGCGGACCCGACAGAACCAACCCCGGGGCTGAGCAGCGTGGAGGATGAGAAGACAGAGCGCATTAACGACGCAGAGCTGGCACTGAAAGGAATCAATATGCTCCTCAACAATGGCTTCAAGGAGAGCGACGAGCTCTTCAGGACATACAGGTACATCAGTCTGTTTTTTTAAAGACACATTAAACAATCTTTGTGCGCCTGTTTTGACGTTTCACTGATTGTAAATTCACAGAGTCTCTCCCAGGGGCTGTCAAATGTGATGACAAGCGTAGCTTATGTCTCCAAACTACAGTGGTCACCCAGCACGAGTAGACGCCATGAAGACATTAGTTCCCCTCTGTGCTTAGTTTGTAAAACAAAACCTCAACATCCTTGTCACGCTTGCACGGTAGCACCATATGATCAGGTCACAAGCAGGGTGAATCGTGTTTGAATACCCTGAGCAAATATCCACACCCAGGACAGGACTTGTGATGCACAAACATACAGTCAAATGACTTATTTGATGTAGTGATAATGCTGGCCACCATCAGTGGAGATGTGCACAAAGAAGAAATGCTTGTTCCAGGCATGCCAGCTGCATTTGTTAGATGTGATGTACTGTCATAATGTAAAGATAAAAACCTGCAAATTATCCTCCAACCTATTCATTCCCATCCTGGGGGGGCTGGGACCCCCCCAAGCTGAGGAGCTGCCAGTCAATCAATAGCATAGGAAAACTAAATTAATAATTTACGCCATGCTCTAACATTTTTTTCACACGTAATTTTACTTATTCAGGCCTTTTCTGCATATATGTTACTGGATATTTGTTTTTCCTTGTAAGTTCTGTTCAAATACATTTAGGGTAATAGATAACTGGTGTGGTTGAACTCATTATAAGCAAGCTGTGATGGCTCGCAAGTGAAAAGGGCTGTGAACCTCTGCTCTGACCGTAGTCCACTCGCTGGTAACCATATGCACTTATACAAAACTGCAGGATTTTGTACAGTCCATGCTGTGATCTTATTATAAGGACCGGTTATCTCTACGTAGGGTTTGCTTTCAACTAGAGTGCAGATGCCACAGAAGGGCAACCCCCCTATGTGTCCTGTCCCCTGGTGAAAACTTAAATGTCACCTCTTCCACTAATTGCATTGAACACTTGGTGTCCCCCTGCTTTGATTGCCTCAGAAACAAAGATGGAGGGAAGTGAAAGACATGTACACAGCAGCTGACAACGAGCTTGTGACTTGTTTTAAAGATGCATTATGTAAGAACTTTACGGAAAATGAAAAATGAAGAAACAGCGACTGTCCAGCTTGCTTGCAAACAAAGTCAATGGTACTTGTAGGCAGTCCGACAAAAAATGTGAGGCACTCTAATATAGTTAAAAATCCTTACTTAAATTAATGGATACACCTACGGCATCCATTATGCCCTGATGATAACTCTTTGAGTTGAAACATTCTTTCATTTGCATTCCTCCTGTGTCCTCATCCTTGAAAAGCACCTGATATTTGACATCTACATCCATTTTTTTTTAATCCCGACCCTGAGCAGCACTTGATTTAATTTTTATGTGTAAGAATTTTAGTTTAAAACATTCAAGCAAAAAAAAATGATCAACAGAATGTGAAGAAATAGCAGTTCTGACATGCACAGTGTTATTTCAAAGTGAATACTTCTTATTCATCTAAAACGCATGGTTTAGACTTCTCAATAATAACAACACTTTCACTAACATTGGTTTGGAGACTGTCGGCCCTCAAATTAAAGAAAATGACAACCTGAGTTTATACAAAATTAGATTGCTCCAGGATGTTGGTGTCCAGTAGATATCAAAGGCACTGGTGGGCTCCGACTGATGCCCAACTTCCTTCCTGCACCTCTCCTGCTTTACTCCTCTCCTGTTCCCCTGCCGTGTCTTCATTGTCAATGTCCCGGAAAGCCCATGTAAATCACCTAGGCACTGCTTTTTCTGATGTCAAACTGGCCTCTATCGGTCTTGGAAGATGTGTTCAGTTCCGGTCCAGCTGTGTTCACTGGGAGGCTGCTGAGCCCGCTTCTGTTGTCTGCTTGTTCGGCTACGTTTCTGGTGCCGATTCAGGCACCACTTCCTGCCACCATTCCCCACTGGGTCACCCCTCTCCCAGGACTAACTAGCTCACAGCAGCTACGGTTTGAGTTCACACCACAGGATTTTAGCCCTGATCTTCAACTTGCTGACGGTTTTTGGATTTTGCTGACAAAAAGTCCCAGATCTTGTGAAGGACGATTGGCATAGTATGTGTGAACTGTTCGATTCAGGAGCTTGTCGATGCCTGCTGGATATCTAGCAGGCTAATGGCTTGGTCACATTACATGACTTTCAAAGTCGTCAAATAGCTGTGCTGTTCACACTACACTACTTTCTTTGGTTTGAACACTACATGACTGATTGGTGACAGGGGGTCACACATTACAAGATCTCACAGAAGAGTCGTGACACGGGAATGAAGCGATCCAAGCAGTCAACATTGTTCGTGCAGTGGGAAAAAAAGGAGAAAGGAAAAAGACGATGGGTAAGAGGATGGATTAGGATGAGTGAGTAGCCAGATTAATTTGCACTAAAAAACATATAATTGCCTGCTCGTATTGTGGCTCAACAAATGCTGAAAAGACCTTTCAGCATAACAAGATGGTGCAGTGTCACTAATACCCTTTTTCCACTTGTCAAAACTCCCACTTAAACCCGCTAAGATCAGGCTTTAGTGTGCAATGGGAATGTGTAAACGTGTAAGGTATAACAGCAGTTAGAGGTTAATCTGGTGATATTCTGCCTCCCATTTGTTGTGAGTATGTAATTGACAGGTGTCCAATTTTTACATACTGCAGTGTAGTAAGAAGTGTGACCACATTAAAATGGCCACATTCCTTTTGACTCAAGTTGCTTTTGTTCTGGCAGTCATCTTGTGCCGCACCTTGTTCATGTCTCCACAGCGAATCAATCCAGTGCGTGATGCATGAAACAGGCTTAACACATTTTTGTCACTTCACTCCACCCATGAACTGCTTTAATGCCTCTAGATATGTCGCCTGTTCACTCAGCAGGTCTCTCAGTCTGACGTGTCACCTGTTTTTCATCTTCTGTTTCAGAAACCACAGTCCTCTGATGAGTTTCGGGGCCAGTTTTGTCAGTTTTCTGGTGAGTCCAGAGGCAACCTGTTTTTGCAGCACTCTGCTGTTTCACTCATACACAAGTGCTGACAACAATTATTGTAAATGTCGCTTTAAAAACCACATCTGTTGCATAATATAGGTTCAAGGAATTTCCCTGCTGGGCACAAAGGCAGACTTCTGTTTTTTTAAGGACAAATATACCTTTTTTTAGCAACAAATTAGCCTCCTTTTGACTGCTACGTGGTGTCAGTTGATGTCATCACCACCTGTTGAACTCTTCTCTGTAGCTGTTGAGATCTAAAAGTCATTCAACAAAGCTTTTCTTTATTTAAGCTTATCTACTTGCAGCTACCTTCAATGTTGTTCTGTGAATCTCAAAACTCAGTAGGACTTGTTAGATCGACCCCTCTATGGCAAAGGGAGCAAATGAAGAATGACGTACACACAAGGGGTACAACTTAACCAGACTGTGATGAGATCTTTCATCATTTTCCTTACTGTTTATTTGTGTATACCTCTCAGCGTAACACTATTTACCAGAAACACAATCAGTGCAAAACATATTTTTTTACAGATATACTTTTACACTCTTGTAGTTGTCCTGCATATTGCACTGAATGTGTTTGTACTTTGTTTCATGTCATATTTTGTACCTGTTTGTACATCTTGTTGTTTTCACCTTAAGTGTAGTCCGTTTGTTCTCTTCACTCCCACTGAATGTTGCATCATTTATATTTCTGTTTTTGTACCAGAGTAACACAGTTTTGTTCCTCTGTGTACTGTTCTGTACTGCACATCTTATCTTTAAAAAAAAAAATAACCCGTTTGAGTTGGCTAGAGTTGCCAGTGCCCCGGACCTCAGCATATTCAAAGAAAAACTCTCAATAAAATCCTAAAAATTAAGAAATAAAGCAAACGTTAGTGCAGGCAAAGTAACAGAGATGCCCTTATCTTGATGGATAATTCTTTCCCTTCTTAATGTATCACTTAGTGCAACAATAGTTGGAGCCTGGAGTGTGCACATGGAATAAATATGGACTTTTACAGTGTCTCATTAAAAATTAATTCAGGTCTATTATAACTTGATTGATTAAAAAACTATGTAAATGATGCACTATAAAAACCCAAAGTAAAAGAAGAATGCAAAAAGTTCAGTATCTTTGCCAATTAACAATGTTACTTATTTTTGTGAATCCAATCCACCTACAATGCAGTACTGAGTTATCTCCCCAGACAGCTTAACAACCATTCACACCTGGGCTCACCTAGCCCTAGCAAGCTACATGAAGGCCGGTTAAGTCAACGACCCACAAGTGGCCCTAACGACTCTGTAAGGACACTCCCACACATAGTTTAAACGCCTGCAAACTCCCCTCCAGTTAAGTTATAACTGAAGAAGCCTCTTGGATGAGAGGTGAAACCAAAAACTGAAACAAGTCCAGTTGCCTACGATACAAAACTTAGAATTCTACTTCCTTATTCTGTTAAGTCATGAATGTATAATTGAATTTTTAAAATGTAATCACAAAAATTTAATTTACTTACTTGTATCTGCCAGCCATTTTTGACCTCACAGTACATTTCTCTCCTGCTTTAACAACTTTAGTTGTAAGCATTTTTTAGTGGCCAAACTGACCTGTTTTTTTGGTTTTGTGGCTTCATGTTTTCTTTAGCGGTTAAAAAAAGAAGGTCATGGCAAACTGATCTCAAATAAAGCACTCCTACACATTGCGTGTTTGTATGAAACCTGAAAAGTAAGAAGACAGATCAGTACAGTTTTCCTGTTTTCTGGAGTCCAGGGTTTAATCCAGGATTAGACTTTCTGCTTAACTTTGAAAACCTGTGGATCACCAGCATTTAATTTGGAGTAGTTGTAGTAGTTTTCATCTATCTGCCTTTTTGCAGAATGCCATGATGACGTTTGAAGAAGAGAAAATGCAGATGGCCTTTGAGGACCTCAAAGCTACAGAGAGACTGTGTGAGAGTGAAAACACTGGTGTCATTGAAACCATCAAAAACAAGATCAAGAGGAGTGTGAGTAACTTCTTTAACACATAATTTCATTGACGATAATTGAATGAACTGTATACCGTATATAGAACAAATGCATCAGCCTGTAAAGGAGCGTTTTATGTTGGACCATAATGTCCAGGTTCGTTAGCCTGCCGACATGTTTTCACATCAATCTGTAAGTGTGAGTTGTTTGTGTGGGCAGATGGACTCTCAGAGGTCGGGGATGGCTGCAGTGGACCGACTCCAGAGGCAGATCATTATTGCAGACTGCCAGGTTTACCTCGCAGTGCTGTCTTTCATCAAACAGGAGCTGTCATGTAAGGGAACCTTTAGTAGTTGTTGGTTAAATATGAAGACTGCACATTAATTAGTGTGGATTTCACCTTCACTAACCTCAACTTCAATCTGCTGACAGCCTACATCAAAGGAGGCTGGATCCTCCGTAAAGCCTGGAAGATGTACAACAAGTGCTACAGCGACATCACACACCTGCAGGAGGGCAGCAGAAGAAGAGCGTCGGAACAGCAAGCAATGGCGTCTCAATCTCTGTCCTCCTCCTCTGACCTCTCCCACCACAGCCGCTCCTCTTCGCCCGGGCCGAGCCCGTCTCAGAGACTGGACTGCGTCAGCCAGGAGGCTCTGGATCGGCTAAAAGGTTCGGTCAGCTTCGGCTACGGCCTCTTCCACCTCTGTATCTCGATGGTTCCGCCGCACCTGCTGAAGATCGTCAACCTGCTGGGCTTCCCTGGCGACCGTCTTCAAGGCCTGTCAGCGCTCACGTACGCCAGTGAAAGTAAGGACATGAAGGCCCCCTTAGCTACGTGAGTATGTGAGTGAGTTATTTGTGCATCTGTATTCTGGCTGTAACTGAAACATGATAATTAATTTGTAAACATTAGGAGAAAGTAATGGATTTCTTTGTGAGACGTCTTTTGTTGGTGGCTACCATGAATTATGTCATAAGTAAAAAATTACTGATTGTTGATAACCAGGAAATTCATTATCCATCTGTTTTTTGAGGTATATGGAATTTCAAAATTGACCAGAATCTGCCAAATACATACCAGAAATGTAGTTAAGTTATTGCAAATTGTTCCCTTTTTTTGTACCAGATGATGCCATCATAACAGTTAAAAGAATACTTTCTTTTTTGCTGTACAGTGTCCTTAATGTAGTGCTTCCCTTACAGCTTGGCCCTCTTGTGGTACCACACAGTAGTGCAGCCCTTCTTCGCACTGGACGGCACAGACACACAGGCAGGCCTGACGGAAGCCAAATCCATTCTCCAGCAAAGGGAGGCTACATATCCAAACTCCTCCCTCTTCATGTTTTTCAAAGGCAGAGTTCAACGCCTTGAGGTAAATACATGTTAAGAATAGATCTTATTATCTATGTGGCCTTTTCTCCTGACTTAGGAAAGTTTTTGTCTCAGCCTGTAACTCACACCACAAAGTCTCCCTCTCTAGTGCCAGATCAGTAGTGCCTTGACGTCCTTCCGAGATGCCTTAGATCTGGCCTCTGACCAGAGGGAGATTCAACACGTGTGTTTATATGAAATAGGTAGCTACTAATTTACCTCTCACATTTCAAACCGCCTTGCTCAGTGCTAGTCTGCATCATAATTTGTGATTGTTGGATGTTTTAGGTTGGTGCAGCATGATCGAACTGAACTACAGAGAAGCCTACAGAGCTTTTGAGCGACTGAAGACGGAATCTCGCTGGTCTCAGTGCTACTACGCCTATTTAACTGGAGGTGGTGACCACACACGTTTAAGGCTTTAAAGGCATTTTGCATGAGTTTGGTATCGACTCCTAATCCATAGTATGTGCTGTTGTGTAGTGTGCCAAGGAGCAACAGGTGACCTGGAGGGAGCGGTCTCTGTGTTCAAAGACGTTCAGAAGCTTTTCAAACGCAAGAATAATCAGATAGAGTTGTTCTCCATGAAGAGGGTGAGTGTTAATATCCAGCTGACTTTCTCATGCAAAGTTTTGGTGCAAAATAAAATCAGTGAAGTGTGTATGCATGCATTTTTATCAGGCTGAGAAGCTGAGGACCACCAGTCTATCCAAAGAACTCTGCATCCTGTCGGTGATCGAGATTCTTTATCTGTGGAAAGCTCTGGCCAACTGCTCCACCGCCAAGCTGCAGACAATGACACAAGGTACTCGAATTTGAAAATGTTTATATCACCAAACTACTCTTTTGTGTGTTGTTTAGCGGTGTCATTTGGCAAAGCTTAACTCACTTTTTCTTTCCTCCTAGTCCTGCAGGGGATTGGCGATGCCTCATGCGCAGGCCTGAAAAACCTTCTCCTTGGTGCCATTAACAAATGTCTTCATAACACCAAAGATGCCATTCAGGTACTCCCGTGTCTAATTAGAATGTATAATGCTCGGAAATATGAGTCACTGCAAAATACACTGCTGAAACAATGTACTCATCACACAAAAGTCAATACTGTGGTGATAAGAGCTTGACTGAATTTATCTGGTGTGTCATCACTCGTTATTTCGCAGTATTTCCATCTGGCTGCGAGGGATGAGGTGGGTCGCCTGAGCAACTCTTACGTGCAGCCCTACTCCTGCTATGAGCTGGGCTGTGTGCTGCTGAACACCCCAGAGGCAAGTTTTTTTTGTATGTGTGTGTGATAGAGAGAAGAGAGCGAGAGAGACTGTGTTGTGTGAGGTGGTGGAGAAGTCACACTGTCTAATAAATATTTCATTCTGCCTGTTTTACAGTCTGTAGGGAAGGGCCGCATGCTAATGCTTCAGGCCAAGGTACAGTAGGTTTCTTTATATCATTTACATCTTCACCTAAGTTCACCCAAACAAGAAAATTCAGTTATTATCTACTCAACTACATGCTGATGGAAAGTCAGGTAAAGTTTCGTACTCTACAGGAACATCTCTGGAGCTTCACGACAAAAACAACAAAGTAGATGGGGACTTGTTTTAAAATTTAGAAAAGCAGCAGAAAAAACACACCAGAAAATGGCTCCATACAGCTCATCTGGCATAATCAAACACTCCAGAAGCCCCGAGATCCCAAATCGAGTTATTGTTACGCGTTTTAAAACAAGCCCCCCATCTACTTGTTTAGAAGAATGCTGCAGCTCTGTTTTGCTGTGAAGCTCCAGAAATGTTTTGTGGACTACGAAACTTCACCCGACTTCCCATCAGCATGAGGGTGAGTAGATAATGACAGAATTTTCATTTTTGGGTGAACTTATCCTTTAGTGCTTTCAAATGACTTGTACTTGATACTTGTTTTCATTTGTTTATTTACTGTATAAACTATAAGTAATTGTTCGCATGCTTTATGTATTGGTTTTAGCCTCATTAAATGTATCTAGAGTGTATGTATCTCGTCTTATTTCTGCTTTTAGTCAAAGGACTTATAGAAGATGTTAGGATGTGCACACTCTGACGGATCAATACGCCCACTGCCTGATCAGGTTATAGCATACCAAATAATGGAACGGATAGCCAGCTGCTGGATTCTTCTCAGAGTCAGTGAACTGAGTGCAGTTCACTGTGGGTTGGCTGGGCTCTGAACTGGAGGGGGGAATTGATGGTTTCACTCCAGCTGGAAAAAAATCATGGATGTAGACTGGGTTTGTTTGGTCTGAAAAAAAAAACCTGCCTCCATACCTAAAGAGAGGCTTGTTTTCCCCTGCCTCAGATCAAAATAGAAAACTCCACCTTAACAAGGGGCAACGCTCATTCTCATACTCCTTAAAACAATAAGAGTGGCTGCCTGAAGCTATGCCAGGTACCTGTCTGTATATCTTTATGGAGAGGCAAGTGCATTGGGCGTCTCCTGTTCTGCATACTGCACTCTGTTGGTTTAGGTAAGGTGTCTGACCTCAGCAAGAGGTCATGACACAGATGAGCGAGTCTCACCTCGTGAACCCGTTTTTTTAAAATTATTATTAGAAATGAATTGCCTGGTTACACCCTGTTCCATATGTGGTGAAGTAAGTACCAAATGGCTGTGTTACTAAAGTACAGTGAATGGTGTCTGCACTGCCTGAGGTGCACCGGGTGCTGCCTCACCCACCTGAATTTGCCTCAGAGACATCTGGCGCAGCGTTATTGACTTTGTTAGTGGATGCGCAGCTGACATTGACGGAGCACAGATCTCTAGCTCTCTGCTGTTGCTGTGACGGCTGACATGCATGCCTGAGCAGATGCAGCAGTGTCTGACAGGAGCACAGGAGGAGCTGGGCAGCGGGCTCTCCGTTTATCTAATGGGTATGCTGCTGCATGATTGGGCAGCGAGGGCATTGATCAGTCCAAGTGTGCTGACTACATAGCTTGTTGGAGGGCAGAGTGCAAACAAAATAAAACTTTATTTTATTAACGCTTCTTTTTTCATGGATTATGCAGGAGGACTACGCTGGCTATGACTTTGAGAACAGGCTCCATGTTCGGATTCATTCAGCTCTCGCCTCCACGAGGGCTGAAGTTCAGCCTTGACTTTTTTTATCTGCACCTCAGAAAGAAGTGGAAAACATTTCTTCAAGACAGCCACAACACCACTCTGGGCACTTATGTTACACTGTTTTATTTGTTTTAATTAATTTATTTTCATATTCTGAGCCAATTTATCATTTTAAAATCTGTGCAGTATACTGTATATTGTAAATGTTTTATGGGAGAACAGTTACAAGAGGGTTTTACTTTTTTAATCTATATTTCACGATAAATTAAACACATTTTGCTTTATTGTTTACATGGTTCGTTTCAAAACTGGATGGCATTTTAATGAGATGGAAATCTATGAATTAATTTGAAAAGCATCAATCATATTGCTTCCACAGAGGGACAGTTTTTCCTCTGATATGGAGACGGGTCAAGTAGAGTAATGGCACATATCACGTATTAACTGAAAGCAATTGAAATGAATGACTCAGTCACTGATTTAGAGAAGCTGATGTTCTTACCACCTCCAATTTGATTGTTGACTTTGAGATTTGTGCTGTAAAGACTTTGCTAATCCATTGTTTTTGTTAGTGTAGCCTTTTTTAAGCAGAATTGTTTTTATCAGTGTAAAAATGTCTTGCACACGAGTTTTAATAGATGCGCCAACATCAGGTTGTGCCACTATTGACTGTAAACTGGTTCTCCTTTATATTGTTTGTTTTAAGATAATAAAATGAATATTGTAAAACTGAATATTATTTAATCCACTTCACTTGTTTAGGGTTATCATATTGGAGTGAGACACCAACATGCACATGATAAATACACATTTTAAGATCTTTAATACATTAGTCTTCCCTCAATCATATTAATGGCATGGACAAAATATAAGAATCACCTTTCACTCCGACTGCAATACAGTTCAGCTGCATCACACCAACACTTAATCAACACCTCTGAAAGAGTTCAAACTGAACCTGAATATTAAAACCTCTACGAAGGATAGATTTATTGCAAGACTGCTGTATTAGGCTGTATTCATTTTTGACCAGGTGCACTCGATAAACTAGTTACTGTGTATTTTAAAATGGCAAAGAAATAATTCTTCATACAGGTAGGTTGAACCTCTGCCAGGAATTTCGATCTGGGTTTTTCAGATCCCCGAGGGATCCATGGATGAATTTGAAAAAGAACAGTCTGCATAATTTGGAGGTGAATCACTAAAACAGAAAGGCCAAGATAAATTTTATGATGGGTCGCTAGGGGCATGATAAGTAGGACATGGCCTGTGGTAGACAAGGCAGTGGGGTAGATGGCATACAGTAAAATATGTGCATTAATCTAGAAGACAGACAATCGCACAAAACCAAAATAGTTCAACTAACATTAAGCTTTTATTTAGCAACAATAGAAATTCTGTTTTGATACCCAAAAGAGTGATAACAGAAAAAAAACTAAAACTTATAGCAGCTATCCACAACATGAGAAAAGGTATATTCAGTGCTTGATTGTGAAGGAGGTAAGGCTTGCATAGTTATAGTGACGCACATGCATTTATTGTGAGGGTTAGATTTCAATTAGATCAACAGCACTAGGAATATAATTATACTTTAACTATGGCAAGACCTTATAAACACACACACACCCACACACACACACATCTATAAGTGCAGAGCCAGTGTCCCTGCTTCAGTAGAGTAAAAAGTGCTACAGTATCTACAGTCAGGTAGACTTATGTGCAACGCTGTTAGTCTTATACACTTCTATACAGTACATAGTTGAGGGCTTAATGATGATTTAAACATTCATTTTGTTGTGAAAACCTAAGTCTTATTTCTGTGGTAGTGTCCATGATTCTTGTCCGATGTGGTAACATTTTACTTGCCATCATCAGCTTTGAAGAGAAATGGCAAGACAGAGATTAACAATCAGCTGCAAGCAAGCAGATTTTGAACACATCCAGTTAAATACTAATTATCTGCAACACTCATTGTACTTAAAGTGAAAACAAAGGCAAGTATTCCCAAACTGTTCTCTTTTTTAATACTCTGCAATGAATTATAGAAAGAATAATAGAATAAGAGTTAAATAAACGTCTAATCAGTATGCTCCAGATGCATCATGCACTCCATTGTAGCTGTTTGCAGTGGCCTCGCTGCACTGAAGCCGATGAGTAAAATGTTTTCATCACCAGCAGGAATTACGGACAAACTACCAGAAACAAAACCAAGGTTGTTGTTGTTTAAACACTCCATCTATCTAACATATATATTTATATAAATATTTCTAAAATACATTCTAGTTTTTCCAATACATGCCTATACCATACTTAAGTGGTCAAGGACCATAATAAATAAGCAAAAGAGAGTTTTTGTGCTTTTTGTTCACACACATCTATTTAAGAATATATGCCTCTGGGTCCGTTCAGTGTTTTAAAGACACCTCAGAACAGCAGATAAAGTCCAAAAGGTGGTAAAAGTAGATATCCGATTGGATGGATCTGTGGATCTGAGTGTATTTCTACTTATTAGTAGATGTCGGGCAGGTGAGTGTAGTTCCTGTCCCAGTAGCCTTTCAAGTAGAGCCAGTCCTGAGCTTTGTTGTGAGGGTTGGGTCCTTGCTGAAACCACCTGCAGAGTTTGAACAACGAGAATAATCATTTAATATGATTACAGATTTACGTAATGTGAATACAGCTTTATTTAATATGATTACAGTTCCATTTCTTATCTTTCTTATCTTGTTTTTCCCTATCTTTTTACTCTTGTTTTCTTATATTTTTTATCTTCTCTATCTCTGCTGGTCTCTGGGAGCTACCAAAAAGAAAGTTGTTGTATGACAACAATGACAAATAAAGTGTCTTATGTCTTATTGGAACCACAGATGAGTCATAACAAGCACAGACAGCATAACACAATTCTTCCTCGTTCAAACAAATTATCCAGTATCAAACATCAGCATAGTCATGACTGCCAGAATCTTGACAAACAGACAGTTGCAGTTGTGCATTTTGTCCTGAGGAGGGCGGTGTAGTGCAGCACTTCACACCAAAGAAAACAACAGCAAAAAAGCAAAGCTCTGAACCAAACCTTGGGCCAAGTGTAGCATTCCTTCTCAAGTATAATAAAGGGGGCGGCATAGTTGGCAAAACGAGACAATAGGGAGGCAATTAGTAAAAACGTATCATTAAGGCAATGGCATTACATCATATTACCCTGTGACTGACCTCGTTTTCCAGTCCTCTGATGATTTGGTGCGGTTTTTCCGGGCCATTCTCTGTTTTTCCTCAAGTCTCTTCTTCTCTGCACTTGCCGAATCTATAAAGCAGAGCATGGATACAGAAAACTTGGATACCACCACAGATGGTATTTAAGCTGGTGTGGCAAAAAACAAGGTCATACGCTGTACCTATATCTCCATTCTCCATGGCGCGAATGTCAGGTCTGAGGCGACTATCTGTTAGAGGAATAACTCCCTCCATGCTCTTCTCCAGCTCATTGAGGTGCATGGCGAATGTGGAGAATGCATAGAACTGCCACACAGAGAAGAAATTACCATAAAATATCAGCTGGCATAGAGGGCACAATGATGACAAATTGACAAAATAATACAAAACACCTCATGTCCAGCTATTATGCCGGATTTTTCTTTATCAGAATTACACATTTTTCTCCCTCCACCCTCTCCTGTCTCCTCGTACCTTGGCTGAGTTGTCTGGTCGAGGCGTTATCTTCCAAACGAGCTCGCTGCCTGGGATGACCTGGACTGTCTCAGCATCAGGCGGAGGCATCTCTTCTGGCTCCTCATCCACACTGCTCTGAGATACACACGACCACACACAAGTGGAACTAGATGGCACTTTGTGCTCAAAGAGCCAAAAACTAAATGGCAAAAACTCAACAGCAATGTCCCTTTTCTAGAAATCATGACCCAGACACAAGAAAATCCACAGACCTTAAATTACACCTGCCAAGCCTATCACTGCCCAGAAGGAAGCAAGCATCTACTCATGAATGGCATTAATGTTTACACCCCACACTGTCACAATAAGAAGCCTCTCATCCATGAGTAGATGCACGCTTTCTTCTGCGTGGTGATACCGAAAGAAACCCAGTTCCTACATGAAACTGCTCACAAAAAGTTGTTGCTATCGGCAAAAATCAGCAACGCACACCAAAACATTCTAGATGTATAAATGCACTACAGGTAATAGAAAAAATATGTATTTTTGGGTGAACTGTCCCTTTAATTTGAACCAAATGGAGACAGAACATACATGATTTTAAAAGCATTAAAACTGAATACCTGTTTATTTCCCTTTTTATCATCTGAATTCTTCCTGTCAGTCTTTTTGTGGGCATCAAAGGAAGCACAGTCTACTGTGTACAAGCATTCAGTCCATTTGCCGTATATTGCACAGAGCTTCTTTTTGCTGCAACCAAAGACACAAATATTAATAAAACAGGTTTAGATACATCATCACTGAGCGTTAGTGCTCCGACAATTGTAATGGGGAAAGCTCCTTTGATAGAAACCGTCTTGTTATGTAACATAAGATAATTAACAATGTAGCAATTATGACAAATGTACATAACTTTCAGGCAATGTTAAACATCCAATTAATAATGAAATCACTGTTAATTAAAAGGAAGAAGATACCTTTTATCTAGAATATATCCCTCCACTTTATGGAGCTCTTTTCCAAAGAGGCCACAGGGCTTGAACGTCATGCTGCATCTCTCTCCGGTCCTACCACAGGATGACAGACTGTTAACGAATTCTCTTTCACTATTCTCCTTCTGCGAGCTGAGGCTTTCAAACATTAATTATCCTGCTCTCCTATTCTAACGGCAACTGTCCCAGTTCTACTCCCATGATCAATAAGCTGAATCTGAAAGTAGAACAACACTGCACTGCGAAGCGCAGAAGGAAAGATATTCATGCACGCGAGTGCACCAGGCAAACACGCATTTCCAGACAAACAGGACAGCACAAAGAAAAGGGAGATTTCTAATTACTTGTGATTGATCACTTCCACGTTGCCGTACTGCTCAATCCAAAGCTGGCCAACAATTATATTGTGGACACAGCAGGTGGGATTTGTCCAGGTGTAGGCTTCATTATATCTGCATAGACAAAAAAGCAAAAGGTACACAAGTAAAATAAGATGATGCAAACCCCAAAGAAGGGATCAAATCAGACTTACAAAGCAGTCTGAAGACATTACACTCACTTGGGCAGCTCCAGTGTGATGAGTCCCTTGGGCTCGGCTTCTATGCTCTTTCCCCAAAACTTGAGTTTGGGGTAGATGGAGCCGTGGAAGACAAAATCGTCCTTGAGGCCTTCAGCTTGAAAGGCACTGACTGGAGGGTGATGGCTTACTTGCTCTGACATCCACCTGAAGCCCAAATCTTCTCTGATGGACAACAGGGACATTATACGTCATTACTAAAAGTGAAATGTTTTGTGTGTAGGTGTGCTCATTGAAGGCATTTGTGCATTTAAGGTACTGATCAGCCCACTGTCTTACCTGATGAGCTCATAGGTTTCTCCAAGTAATGGGTTGAAGGGTTTCCCAGTCCTCTCCCACTGCGATGCTACAGCCGACACAGCAAATGCTGCAACACACTACAGAGCAGCGACTTATGATAACAAAATTACAGTTAACACATTGTATATTTTATAATGATGGAAAATATTGTGTCTCTGTTATTATTTAAGAAAGTAAAGGTGGGCATTGTGCTACCTTCATCCTCTCGACAGAGTCTGTGGTGGCATTGGCCTGGTGGATGAGGTGGGTGTGCTCCATGTATTCAGTTAACCGCTGCAGGAAACTCAGAGGCTCATTAAATATCACAGGCATGGCAATCTTTGACAACTCCTGAAAAAGATGTTTGAGGAGATAAAAGAAACTGTGAAGACACAGAGGCACAGGCAAAGGACTGTGTGCATTTCTACTCTGAGTTTCCATGTAATTAGGTGCAGCTCTAAAATCTAATCTAACTCAACAGAGTTGAATGCCATCTGTCAAACGTCCAAATGTGGAGTAAAAATCAGTTTACTGACACACATATACACAGGTAAAGATAATAATATCAGAAGTGTCAGGTTAAAGTGTTTCTTGGGTGTTTTAGACTTAAATATATTTAGGGCGTAATCGTTCACATCATTAAAAGCTCAATTGAATGTTTTGGTTGTGTTGCAAAAAATGTGCTGAAAACAACAACATGACTGCATTCTTCAACACTCTTCATGCATACCCCATGTGAGTCTGTATATGTATCTAACTGTCCACTGAAGTGCTGATGTATGAATCATTAGCCACATTCAATTGGGGAATAAAACATTAATAGACATTATTAAATGTAATTACATCCAGGCAGGGCGTGAGTGAGGACTGCAGCCCTTAGGACTCAAAGACACTGATACTAATGACTATTATACTCCTAAAGCCACCATAAGTTAAGGATGAAGTACAAAAACTAATTCTTCACAATTACCTACATTTATATCTGAAGTCAGCACAACAAATAAATAAATCTGTCTGTTCTCACCATGCCGATGCATTTTTTCAGGATACTCCAGATGCTGACATCATTCCTGGAGAACATGGGAGTCGGTAGACATGATCTGTGGGACAGCGAGGGAGAAATACCGTCAACTATTTCCATCAGTGCCGTAATATCCATCTACGAGTAAATACAGCAATTTTCTTCGATGAGAATCATTGGATTGTTTATTTTGTGTCAGGTGTGCAATTTATAGCAGGCGGACGCTGAAGCCTGAGGGCGTGTGATCTCATCTCCTCCACACTCAAAATTATTTACTGTTCTAATATGACACTGAGCAAAAATCCAATACCTCATCCAAGTATTGGGTAAACCACACAGTAAAACCAGTATTTTGTCTGCTGCATGCTGAGAAGACAACATAGCTTGAACCACCATTTGGGAACAATGTCATCTGACACCTGTAAGCTAATGAGCTTTCAGCTGCTCTGATCAACCCTCATGCAATACTCATGAAAGGATGTACAACTGCATGTGTATGTTGGTTTTGTGGTTATAAGAGCTCTTAAATTGGTCTTTTTGCATATGAAACCGGGCACATAAACACTCACTTTTACAAGATAATTACATTCACACCAAACTTCCTCTGCCTTTGCTTCATGACTTAATCTGCTCTGTTATGTGACTCAGTTTATCTTCGAGCCTCGCTAACTGTAGTGTGGATTGTTTTACAGGTATGCCGGCTGGAGGCAGATGGTGTCCTTGTTTAAAATTGAGAGCTGAGGCAACAACACAGATAAAAGCCATTACTTCAGCTAAATAAACAAAGAGGAAGGAGGGGGGGGGGGGTTGCTACATCTGTAGGATGAGCAGAGCACTGATGCATGGCAGACTGTACTTCTGGCCTAGTTTGTGTTCCTTCAGCTTCGGCCCCAAAAATGTATTTTTACATGGATTTCTTTTCCCGGATTTTGAAAAACTGAAATATGGTAACAGGGTTTTCTATGTTCTAACGAAACGCTCCTTTCTACTAAACTTGTACGTCTAGAGATCTTTGGTCATTGGAACACAAAAATGATGATCCTCATGATTTGTCATTCTCACATTTCAGGCTTTCTAAAAAAAATAAATGGAAATCAGATAGGATTTTCCATACACGTGAACATGCTTTGCATGTATTTCTTGAAGCAAATACTGTCTATGGTTGAGCTCTTCAAAACATGCATAGAATAAAACATGGCACTGTTGTACACTTGTGTCAACAACAAGTTATTTTGTGGTTAGGTGTCATCATAGAAAGGTAAACATTGAGAGAAATGTTCAACAACTAGACTTAGGCCTGTCTGCGGGCAACCAGGGACAGACTTTGAATGACAGGAGTAATTCCAAATAAACAGACACCTCATAAATCTTTAATGCACAAAACACACACGCACACACACACACACACACAGAACTAGCCGGCCAGTCAGTCCTCTTTCCTCCAACTCCTACTCTGAGCCAGCACATGCTAAATTATTCATGGATCACTTGTTGGATTAAGGAAGAGAGGACAAGCCAGAATCAGCATCCGCGGAAATGAAAGAGATTGTCAAATCTTCACAAAACCCCCACCAATACCACCACCGAGCACCGAGTGCTACTTGTTCACTTGGAGAGTTGGATCTAACAGGAAAAACAAAACAGGCTATTCTCTGTGGATTGGGTGCTCAAACAAAAACCCCTGACGACAAAAACAGACCGGAGTGGAAAGGTGGTATCTCATTACACAGACTCTGCCATTCACTGACCTATCGTCTTGCTGATTGAGGTCTGCAACCTGTCATCAACCACACATGCTAAAAAGTCACATGTATGATTTTTCAGTTGCTCAGCAATGTAAAATTATATTCTAATAGTTGTGATAATCATCTTAAAACAAAGCTTTGCATATAACAAACAGTGAACAGGTTGTCTGGAGAGCACTCAGCATGGCCGACATTACATTTCCACTCGGCTCTTTCCCTTCATTTAAGCCAGTAAACAAGCATGACATCATAACTGGAGCGTGTCCCACCTGTGCTTCTTGACTCCATTGTACTGGGCTGGTTGGTTGCCATGGTCACCCTCCCCTGACATTCCGGTAGGCCCCCTGAGTGCGCTGGGATGGCGGAGGCTGCTGAGAAGGGGGGTGTCTCTCCCCTCGTCCTCTTCACAGGAGTAGCTGGCCACAGACAGGAAGCCGCTCACAGAGAGCTCAGACTCCGACTCTGTGGGATGACGACAGGGGGCAGACGCCAGGTCATGCCAAGTGTGCCAGGTCAAGAACACTCACACATACATACATACATACATTACATTCATACATACATACAGGTTTGAGTAGCCTGGCTCAGAAAAGCTGCAGCTTGAACAGTACACTGTCCGCAAATAAAGCACTTGAGTGCTTGAGTTCCTCTCTATTCTCCCCCTCCCTGCTGCCAGCCAAACCCCACCTGAGGATTGTGTTCCAATGAGAGGCCACACAGAGGCTTCATTTCCTACAACATTGTTTGCTCTGTGCTCGCTGAATGCTACTCCTCCCACTATCCAGCCCTGTCTTTGACGGTATAAGTATTGTCACATACACAAATAAAGGGGGGAATAGTCTAGTGTTTGTATATGCTGGTCTGAGTGCTTATAATGTATGCACATGTATACAGAAATAAAAAATTCAGACAGCTGCATGGCTCTACCCTATGTACTGTGTTCGAGATACAACACAGCTTCATAAAGATCCTCTCTACAAACAGAAACACGTGACTGGGTTTTACACACTCAGCTCAGTGTGTAATTCTATGTTTGGAGTCTACGGGCAGTGTGTGTCTGGCTAGTAGATAACTCAGAGCTATCTATGAATAATGCAATAATTCCAGAGAAAGATCGGTCCACAGTGGGTGGCTGTGGCTCAGGATGCAGAGCGGGTCATCCAATGATCACAGGGTTGGAGGTTCAATCCCCGACCTCCTGCTGTCTACATGTCCAATTGTCCTTGGGCAAGACACTGAACCCTAAATTGCTACAGTTGGTCAGGCCAGCACCCTGCGTGGTATCTCACTGCCATCGGTGAGTGACTGTGTGGGTGAATGAGCAGCAAAGTCATTATAAAGTGCTTTGCATGAATGTGCTATATAAATATTTACAAAACATTTTGCAGAAGGAAGTGTACTACACACTATAAACAATACTGTACATAGTAAACGTACAGTGCTGTAAAAACTGTCAAATAAGGGTATGGTTTAATGGCAGTGAGGCTGCAGATTGCAACTAACTGAATACCCTTCACCTCACCCTCCCCTACGATGAACATTAAAAACACAAAAAACACTTAAGGCACACATTGGACCTTTAACTAATGACTGTACTTGAACAACTACAGCAGTAAGAGTGTCAGGCTAATCACCATCTCATTACCCTTGAGGATAAGAGAGGAGGACAGTGGCAATGATGTCTGGGCAATCTCAGAGACAGACAGAGTGCCAATGGACGTGGCATCCTGTACAACCACACAAACACACACACAGTAAAGCTATGCTTATTATTACTCTGTAAGTAAAGTGAGAAATGTATGTAATGACAATTCTCGAAGTTATGTTTACATTCAGGCCTGACAAAATTGTTGTTGTGCCCATTTGTTTAAAATTTAGTTTTGTTTACATCCATATTTGCAAGCTACCAAGCATTTTTCTTCTTCCCTACCTTTTTTTGCACATTGCTGGGCTTCTTTGTGCTTTGCTGCAACAAATCAATTCAGCAAGAATATGTTAGAGTTATGTTAGGGAAGAAAAAATGCTGTTATGGATATATCACCTGTTCAATATCTAAGATTTTAGTTTAACAATAAACTTTATTGTCCAAAATGACATCAAAGCACTGAAACAGTAAACCTATTGGGAATTTAGTAATTATAAATTAGCCCAAGCATCTTTTTTTTCTGCATTATAGTTGGTAACAAAAAGTCTTCATGTCATTGCATGTCAGACAATATATATGCGAATACCGATATACTTGCGATAGGCTCCAGACTGTCTGTCGTCTGCATGTACGCACGCGCACATCACGGTATGAGCAAAATGGGACCTACATGTAGAAGTATTCCTTGAGACAACAAAATCTCTACACTATACCTTAAAGGAAAACTTTGCAGTGGGAGAAACAAGCACTACTCTGTGAACAAGGCATTTAGCTCAGCATGTGAAACATTAGTAGAAGAAGTAAGAGGCAGAAAATTACTTGAGAATAAAATGCTTCAGATGCTGCTTCAGACTTAATTTGTCCAATTTATGATCTGGCACGGACACTGTATGAAGCACTGTAATGATGGTCTGATCACCCCAGTAAGATAAAGACTTCTTGATTACTTCACTGACTGTCCACCTCAGAGGCTGCTGACCTGACACAGCGTCATAGAAGTCATCTCCAGTGAGGGTAGTGAGACTAGACGACCTCGTTCTCTTACACAGGGACTGCTGGAGTTCGTGGTGCTCGGTTGCCAATGTCTGCAGAGCCTCTGTCAGAGCTTTGTTCTTCTCCTCCTCCTGCTCCAACTTCAGACTCCACCCCTGCAAACACAGGACCACCAGTCAGATAAAACAGAGAGACAAGATCAGTAAATGAAGCGGATAAGCTAATTTATTTTTGACCCTACATGCATACAGCGTAGACAGTATTGCTGGAAAATTAGTGACTGACTGATGGTTTGATTGATATGAAAGTATTGATCTGCTGCTGTCACTACCACATTGTGTGCGTCTTTGTGGTTCTGATGGCAGGTCATTGTTCTAACCCTGCCTACAGATCTGGTTTCCTCCTGTCGGAACCAAATACCCCAGTCTCCGAGAGCTCTGTAGCCCAGGATTGAGTGTCCCTTCAGAGCAACCTGAGCTAGGCCACTGTGGGACAGACCAGATCAGTGTTTCCTATTGTCAAACGCTACTGTTTATGCGTCCTTTACTATCTAAACCGAAGACGGGCAACGTAACACAAATCCACAGATGCTACCAAAAACGATTTAGAATAAGATAATAGCTATAACAACAACATTTTCAAAATGATATCTATGAAGTCAGTCCAATATCTAAGTTTTAAAAACAGAGCAAAAAAGCATCTACAAAGCAAAGAAAAGGCACTGATCATAAAAATGGAGCATAGCCTCCACGGTTTAGAGAAACTACCAGAGTCACCTTGAGGAAGGCAGCCAGCGTGAGAGAAACAGGAGCTTGTAAATAACACTGTACAGTAAATCTGAGACTGCAAAGCAAGGCCTATGTCTTCTATTAAAGACGAAAAGTTCATCCTCATCTCTTATAATGCCTGAAGAATTATGTGCTGTGTGCACAGCTGCGCATAAAGAAACACCTGCCATCGCATCTGCTGTGTGCTCTAAGCAGATTATACAACCCTGATTTAAAACAGAATGTGATAATTTGCTAAACCTTTTTGACATATACTCAGTCTAACGGTACAAAAACAATATATTTAATATTTTACCTCATCAAATTCACTGATTTTTCAGTAAATATATACTGATTCTGAGTTTGATTCCAGCAAACAAATTGGGACAGGGGCAACAAAAGACTGGGAGAGTTGTTTAATGCTTAAAAAACACCTGTTTGGAATATTCCACAGGTAAACAGGCTAATCGGAGGCTGATTGGTAATGGTTGATAGTATCATGATTGGGGCATCCTTGAAAGGCTCAGCGAGAATGGGCCGAGTTTCACCACTTTGTGAATCACATGATTATATAAAGGATATTACCACATGGGTTCACAAACTGTTGTCCTGTAAACACAATTCATTTGCAAATGATTGCATTCCATTTTCATTTACCTTTCGCACATCACCCCAACTGTTTTGCAATCTGGATTATATATAAGGAGTTTGATTTAGCAATGGCACAGCTGGTAGAGCTCTACTACTGTTGATCTGATTGATTGAAGTTGGTGTGTGATGGACAGTTACAGAGAGATGGTTCATCCAATCACCTTCCAAGTATTTTTTGAGAGCGCCTACCCTTTACCAAATAGTTTTTTGTGGCTCTTTCCATGATGGAACATAAACTGCTTCAGATTCCAACCACACATGATGGATGAGGCAGTGAAAATATTGAGACACATAATAACATATTTGCAGTTTTGTTTTTCCGGATCAGCAAACTTCAAAGGCTGTCAATACAGCCATTTTTTTTAAAGAATATTGATTGATTCCAATCCATTAACATCTGATCGGCACACCTCTAATACCAGCTGAAGGTTTATTGTGTGAATTAAATGATTTAAATACATAATGTATAATGTGATTTCTATTGTGCCCAAGGGTTGACTCAGCAAACCTTCATTATACATACAGTACAGAAAGGTGAGGATGACTCGTGCTATATGCAGATCCTAACTCTGCAGAGAGAAATGAAACGCCTTTCATCAGAACATTTCAAGCTACATTAACTTTATCCCAGCTGATGCATTCATGACCTTGCCACATATCACCATTTTTCTACAAAAACACACGTCTGATGTAACCAGAAAACCACAATCACACTAAGGCTATCCATGATCACTTTACATAGACCTCTGTACACTTGAAATAAGACAATGTACTGTACACACCGGGGAACTGTGACAGAAGCCAATAAACAGCTTCGTTCACACAAGGTTTGACAGCTGTCTAGCACCTACAGTCAAGGATGAACTTCACACTTGCTCTTGGTGTCATCACACTTGGGATACTGTATTTTCCTCTTTGTTATGCGTAAATATATAAATACAGTATCACTCAAGATGTGCAGGTTCTGTGCAGAAAAAGTCACGTTTCTGAGAAAATGAATTAGCAGGTTAATGCTAAGGAAAACACAACTAAGACTGCATCTAGTGGTTTGAAATTATTTGTTATCCTATTGTTTTAAAATCTGTTACTAACTGCCAATGTGGCAAAATAGGACTTCTGACACGTTTCCAATTAACAACAGCAAAACACACAGAGACTGGCAAATGAGAACCACTTGACATATCTTGTGTGTGTCCAAAAAAAAGGGGGATCATCCTTGCAAGCCTCTTTTTAAATGTATGGTGTGAAGTAAATGAGCTCGCTGTGTCTGTCCCAGGCACTTGGCTTAAGAGCCCATCCAGGGACAGAACACTTTGTTGTGTAACTATCCCAGCTCTTTTGCTCTCACTGCATCCTCTCGTCTGAGCACAAACAGCGCTATTTTAAGCCCTGCTGAGGCTGTGTGCGATTGCTGTTGCTGAAGCCTGGGAGGGAAGCTTCTCCTTGGCCAACACCCCATAGGGTAGAGCTTTCACTTTGTTCCAAATGTTGTTTTCTCTGCTGAAGGGGAAACTAATCTCGGAGGTAAATTTATTATAGCTCTTTACAGCACTCTGTAACTGTAACAAACTGTATCAAACTGTACATGACTCTATGATGGCTGGGAGCTAAAAAATGATTCCATTCGAGCGTGACGTGAGAACCGGTGCAGCAAAGAGACCCAGAAACCAATTACACAGAAATACTCGCAGGTACCTCTCTATCCATACACGCCTAGCTGAAAGGTCAGAATTCAAAGAGATAAGGTTGACACTCTCTCCTCTTATACATATCTCCCGATAAAGAAGGAAGTCAGTGCAGGGAGTTAAGCACATTTAGCTGTGCCCAGTGAAGTCTCTCCTGGGTGTGAGATGACAGTCAGTCGGTCAGTTACCCATGTGGTGACGTTTCAGATAAAAGGTCAAACGGTACTTTGTGTTCCCTCAATTCCCCAAGGGTTTGAAGGACAGCCTGCTTTCCGATACCATTTTAATGCCAAAATTGGGAAGTAGATGCAGGTTTTTTGAAAAACAGGTAAAACAGACGATTGAATACTTTCCCACTGCCATGAGACCAGTTTGTCTTTCTGTTTGTTTTTTCTTTTTTTGCCTGGTGTGTCATCATCATGGGAACAGTAGAACAGGTGACAATGCTACAGTGGCCACTTTTTTTAATATATATTTTACTTCAGTCTCTCTTTCAACTATAAATGCAGACTGAATTATGTTTAAGTGCTACTTGGATGCTGACAGATGGAAAAGTTCTCTATGTGCCAACGTCCTAACAATTTGTAGCAATTTACATGTATAAAGCATTTTTTTATTGGACATATGTGAGTGGATTGTAACGTGACGTGAAAAATTAGCCTATTGATGATTTGTTAAAGTTGTTTAAACGTCTAATTTGTAAGAAAGTTGATTTTTGAGCCTCATTCCCAACTCTTTTAATATTTATGCTTTGAGTTTCCAAACTAGTCAAATACTGACGCTTTGGGATTGTAGGTCAGGTCAGCCGCCATCCCAAAGTGTCAGTATTTGACAGCTAAGCAAAGTTGGACTGTGGACTTCTTTGTAAAGGACTTGGATCTGATTTTCCGCGACAGTCCAAAGGGTGACATTATGCAGGCTCGAGTGCCGCTTCTCAGTGCCTCTCTCCGCTCCACTAACAAAGAGCACCAGTAACTGACATTAGTTTAGAAATGGAGTCCGCTATTGTAAACTGAGGACTGGCTTCCAGCACAACACAGAAGCTCCACAGAGGCCCTTTGACTTTAAAGTGCTTCATAGCGTTGCGCAGGAAAAGGAGCGATAATTAGCGTGTCCATCCGGGTGTCATGTTTCCATCATAACTGATCGGAGCTTGAGCCAATAAATACTTTAGTTATCTGACCTGAGAACGGATGCTGATTTGTCTTTTTCCCCTAAAGACAAAAGCCAGATGTTAGTAGTGTTAGAAGTTTTTTCGTCCAGTGTGAATGGGGTGTTACAGACAAAAAGATCAGAGAAAAAATAAAAAAGGCTACCATGCTGCCATTCTCTTGCCTTCAGAGCAATACAAACTGACAGATATGCTTATCTGCGTGTCACCACTTAATGGTTTCATGCTATAAGCCTCCATTTGTTTTCTTGACAGGTGTGGAAGCCTGCTACCTAGGTTTGGCTTATAAATCTGTGTGCGTTACTGTCACAACCCCCAAGAGACTTTCTGTGCAGGACTGTCTATCCGCAGCTCAGTCTTCATGACAACGTTTTAGTCAAGAAGCAAAGTTAGCAGCACAAATGTCTCCACTTTGGATGCTGTGTGTAGTCACAAACCAGTCACACTGTGCCCTGCATGTACTGTATAAATGTGGCACTCTCATTAGCATACTTTAGTTCTGCAGCAGATGCTGAAATGGGTCACAACACTCTTGCTGAAGGGTAACACTGTAACCGCTACCAGACTATTTCACATCCGCCCGTATTTCAAATCAAAATTACAACCGCACGTGACTACTGTATTTTATGTACTGCAGGAGACAAATATGTACGTGGCAGCAAATAGAGACATCTGTGGTGGGACAATGGGTGTATGGGATTAGAGTTAATACTGCCTAATACAGCCAATCTCAGCAGTGTAGGAAATATAATCCAGTTAGAACACGTAGTAGCGCCAGATCAGCATGAGACCCATGCATGTTATGCATGTTTCAACATGCTTGTTAAGCCATTTTCTTCCTTTAATACCATCTGGTTGTTAGAGATGTATTCAGTGTCCATTGTTATGACGATTTAAATGCTTTCTACACGGCTATGAATGTTCTACGCCTCCCTGTTCTAACAATGCTGGGTTATTTCTTGTGACAGGACAGCAGCTGGGGCCAGTTCACATTAACATGCTGCATTTGGCCATTGTTGTGCAAAATTATATCCAGCTGACTTGCAAAGAAGAGTTTACTCTACTGATGCGGAATTAATTCAGTTACCTTCACCTTGTTATACAAAACCACACACGTGGAGACAAAAGAGTCCTCAGTGGTGTCTCGCTCTCTCTCTCTATATATTCTTAATTTCTGCTTTGCTGATGGTTTTTACAATATGAGAGCTGCAGTACAGACCATAATATAACCAGCAATTAGTAGAGAGTCTCAGCATCTCAGTGTGCTATTGTGCTGAGTCAATTTCAAATAAATTGGTAGTGAGACAAAGAAGTGTGAGACCAATTTATCATCTCTTAGGTCTTAATTGTGTGAATCACAAAAGTACCAATGCACAAAAATGTTTAAACACACAATATTTACATATCACCATATCAAATAATCCACAATGCAATTTAATCCATCCTTCATTGTGCTCTTACTTTGACTGAATTCATTACATTATAAATTGATCTCGTTAAAAAAAGATGCACTGAGCAGTGTAGTGTTCAGCATCACTTCAAACATGCTCACTTTCACATGCTAAATTCAGTTCATTAAGTCCTAGGAATGATCTCCGCATATTGATGAACAGCTTTCGCCTATGCCAATGCTTCAGACCAGATTTAATATCTAAAACATACTAAAAAGATGATACTAAATCTCATCAGTGCCAAACTTCAAAACACGTTACAGTAAGTCATCAGGGAACAGCACAGTTCCAACACAGTCAGGTCATATAGCAGATTATAAAAAACGATGAGATACAAGACACAAGTGTTGGTTTGTACCTGAGCAGATATCGGATGAGAGTGTCGTCTCTGTCTCCTCTTCCCTCTGTGTTCGGATGCTCTGGCATGTGGAAGTGTGCCTGCGAGCGTGTGTTTTCACTGTGTGAGGGCGAATGCATGTATCTCCAGCTGAGCCTGTGAATATGCACGCGCTTCAGTTGCCTCGCTCAATGCACAGGCTTTCCCTAGAGCGGGAGTGTGTGGATCCAAGTCCAAGGGTGTCTGTGTGTGTGTGTGTGTGTATGTATGTCTACACTGATCCGCAAGCTGAGTGCAGACCTAAGCATAAAAGCGGATCTTGCCTGTGTCCTTCCTACAGACGTGCCAGTGATTACCACATAGTTCAATTGCTCCCGCAAGGGCAGGGCACAGCCATTGGGACAGGTGGACAGGGACGCTTGCATGCACAAACTTCAAACCTGATTGGTATGAGTGGGGCTAACGTAAAGAGGAGGAGCTTGAGGATTTGGTAATCATTCAAGATAATTTAGACAGCCAATAGGAGCGCAGCACATGGGTGAGGGTATGGGTGTCAATGAGATGAAGATTCATACATGCTCAGTGGGCTGCAGCTAATTGAAAAAAGAAAAAATAGTGTCTGTGTCCTGCATCACACTGCCAACACTGTTTCACAACCAAAACAAACATTATACAGTTTATTAGATACATTTTTGTAAAGTTTTAATGGCCCTGGTTGCATTTAATTATGTGTGAGGAATGGTATGGTGATGGATAAAAAAAAGCCCACAGTCCAAAGTCAACTGTGTTGTTTGGTGTTTGTTAGTTTGCCAAACCTTGTGCAAATGCTCATACAGGCTAAATTAAGACGATGAAGATGCTTTCCTACCTCCTCCTGTTTTGACAGCAGTTCAAGGCACAGATGGAGAGCAGCACAGGTTTCACTGGAGAGCTCACTGGTCTCTTTGGCTTTCAGTAACAGAGGGCCAGCCAACGCTTTGGAAAAAATAATAAAACAAATATATATTTTTAGTGCAGATGCATAAATGTGGCTGCAACTAGCAGTTATTTTTAACACCGATTAATCTGTTGACTATTATTAATCATTCAGTCAACAAAATGTCAGAAAATAAACATGCGAGTGAACGTATGCTCAACCCAGTTTCCCAGAACCCATGTTGAGGTATTCAGATTTGTGGTTTTGTCTGACCAACAATCCACAACCTAAAGATTTGCAATGTACTGAAATGAAACAGAGAAAAGCAGAACATTCTCACCTTTAAAAAAGCCAAGAACAGACACTTTTGTGACCAAGTCTCCTACTTACATTAACTCATTTAAAGGTGATGTTTTCCATTCTAATCAACCCCTCATATTTATCTTGGGACAACTGGAGGAGTACTGTCCCCTGGTACCACATGGTCAGGGCATTTAACCTAATTTTCTGTGCATTAACTAAATATTAAATTTATAACTATTTTCAGCACCAGTATAAAACTAGCAAAAGTCAAAACAACAACAAAAGAAAGACACAGGATTAGCTAAATAGATATGTGACCAATTCCAGGACTCCTACCACAATTCTCCTCATTCTTCACCATCGATAGAAATATTGACACTTCACTCTCCAATCTCTGGTGGAGAGTGTTGGCTGCCTGCAAGAGCACAGGACAAAATAGACACTTAACCATCAGACCCCTCCTCCCTCAACAGCACTTCTTCTCTACATTCACCTAATAATACACATTATCAAAAAGGTCTGCAGTTAATTTCACCTGAAGGGCGTGTGACAGATTCCTCACTGCCGTGTCACCATCTGCATCATCGATTATCTTTTCTTGTGTGCAGTGGCGAGTGCTATAGGATGAATGTGCCTCAAAAGCATCCAACCATCTCTAAGGGGACAAATATCATTAAGATTTACAATGCTGCTGAAAGCACACTTAAGCAAATTAATCAGGCGGTGGGGAAATAGCAACAGCATAGAAGGTGAATCTCATCTCACTTTTCTTGTTGCCACTGAATCTGTCTTTGAGGGCACCTTAAAATAATGAACAGTGTCATCAAAGCACCTGAGCATGAAGAAGCAATGATCCCATGGTTTGACCTAGAATGACAAAATGAAATTACACTCAGTCATGCTTACTGCACTTGATGTCAAACATCATCATGTACAAGTACAATGTGACTGAAACTGAAACATTTAAGGACTGAGCATCCTTGTGTAATCACAAAGGTTAATTACATGAGCCTCTACCGTGTACTACCAACCATGCAGTAGGCTTGTGTAAGAGACTTGCAGCCCTGTTTTCTGACACCAGTCAGTGCATCCGCCCTAGAAAAAGGAACAGATGAGAGAGCACACAGGCAAAGGCATTGTGACATGGCATCAGACTCCACACACGCACTGTTTAAAATAAAACACAGAAGTAATCCACTTACAGTTCAGATGTAGTAACTGTTTAAACTTCCAGTATTTGCTGCAGGCGCTGAGTAAGTGCACTGAGGAACTGATTTCATTTCAACCACAGCAGGTAACAAGGCATTACCTGATTACATGTGGCTTTTTACACTCAACAGATCAAGGATGATGAGCAGCAAGAGTGAAAAAAATCTACCATGCAAACACCAGCATACAAACAGAGTTTAAATAAACTACGCATGCACAATATAGAACCAATCACAATGTTTGTTTACATTAACTTTCGGGTAGAAAACTCCTGCATCTCGTTAGCTTTCGTATAGAGCTTACATAAAATAAAATTGTATTTTTTCTTGATGTTATTGCAAAGTGTCTCATTCATCTAAAATGTCTGATCCTTTCATAGCTCATCAATAACAACACTAACATCACTAACGTTACGTTCTTAAAAACTAAATTACCTGTTTGGCTAAAGACAAAAGAAAACAAAAGCTTGAGTTTACCCAAAGCTCGCAGTCCAGTTAGATGTCGCTTTTTGAGATTTTGTTGATTAAAAACTCGAGCAAACCAACACAATACATAAAATAAGCAATGTCAGATAGTCGTACCACAGTGTTTAACTACCTGACATACTGTTAAACTTACAGCTACAGCTGAAAATGACTACAGAAATATATGATTGTAGATTTCACATATCTACGCAATGCAAATCACCATTTGTTTACCCAGAAGTGACTGTGATTGGGTCTATACTTTTTAGCTTAAGAAAACTGCATACATATAAAGTTATCTCACTGTCTGTGGTACCAGGAGAGAGTTCCATCCTCAATTACCACCCAGTGGGATCTCCATCCGAGAAAGCGTGAACTCTGCCAGAAAAACATGAAATCAACAACAGATAAACTACGTAGCGAATTGAAATCACAGAAATTCATAAATATATCCTATGTAGATGGAGAGAACAAAATACAATTGTACAACTCACAGATAATGCTTAAAGAAATAAAATACAAAAACAATGAATAATAAGGATTAAATGGTTTGAAGAAACTTTTTCTATGTAATAATGATGATACTGTGTGTTGAGAAAGGGAAGAAAAGGCAACTCTATATCATGCAGTGTGGAGTCTGAACAAAAACACTTTCCAACATATTAAGTGTAGAAAAGAATACACTTCAACATCTGGGTACCTTCCAAAGAGGGCCTTCAATCTTCTGCACCCCACTGCTCGCATCCTTTGTGGGAATAAATAATAATTCTCAGGCTTGTGTACAGACAGAATCTGATCGACAGCTTTAAAGGGTTTTGGTGAGAGCGGAAACCTGAAGCTCAGATTGGTATTTCAGTAAAAACCTGCCTAATTTCAGAGGTAAATAATATATTTTTTAATTTACTTAACAGCTTAGTGCCTGGCCTTTTTTTATTTATTTCCACCATGACTATGCAATACTCTGCTCTGAAGCTGTGCCAGACTAATCAGACATCCAAGCAAGAGCATGGACTGCTGACTTGCATTGCTTTTTCTCCACAGTCCCCAGACCTAAAGTGAAAATGTATAGAAATGTATGAAAAGAGCACCTGCAGAAAGATTTTTGGCACCTGTATCAAGGGTATGTGCAGGACAGCAAAGTCAACTTCTTTAAAAGAGAAAATGCAAACATCTCATCTGTGATTAATGGTGCTAGACACACCAAATATTGACTTAAAATATAAAAGATGTTATTCGCTCATGGTGTGTCAGAAATAGGAATCTCCTGGCGAACAGGAATGAATTCAGTACATTGCTCAGAAGTCTGTTCGATTTGATTTTTCCTGGCTAGATTCTGCTGGTGGTTGGTGATGCCAGAGGATCATCCTTTCATTCCTTCCAACCATGAATCAAATACCAAATTTAACATTAACATGTGGTGTAGAGCTGTTGGACTCAACAGCAACAGACTGACTGAATGACACTGACTCAGGATACATGCATTCCATTTTTTTACATAACATGCAAAGAGGTAGACACGTGCTACTGTACCCTTATTAATGTACCTTACCGTTTCTTCTTCTAGCAAAAGGAAAACTTCATAGTCAACAGGGCGATTAACTAAGTTGATTTACTAGGATGATTAACTACCTTTCTGCCCTTACCTTGACTTGATAGGCTGCTAGAATCAGTCTCAGTTCGTCATTGCGGGTCAGGTCTAATGCGGTCTGGTCTGCAATACAAGGCATGTAATAAATAAAAATGTATATTTTCTGAGAGGAAATTGTGTTGGACTGTTCTAATAATACATTAGTCAGAATAACAAGAGATGATGCTGAAAGTAAGTGATATACCATTGCTGTTTTTAATACTGGGGCTGGCTCCACACTTGAGCAGCTTTATTATGCACTGCTTCTGCCCTCTGTAGGCTGCACAGTGTAATGGCGTATTTCCCACCGAGTCCCTGCAGTGAATATCTGGAGCCTCTTTTTCACTGAGCTAAAGATCAGAAGACAAACATCTTAATGAAGCAGAAGACAGTGACATTTACCTCATTTACACATATAACTGCAACAGAAATGTAGCTATATCTAAATATCTACAGTATCAACCAACACAGTACACAGAAAAAAGGTCAATTATAATCCTGAATCAGTAGTGACAATGTTTTTCTTATTTGTGGCTGTCTGTGATTCCGGTGATTATTAAATCTTCTCGTTTTGTAGACATTCAACTTTTTATTCTATTTACGTTTCTCCATATACAGTATCTGTGGGTATTTTAACTTTGCGCTGCTGTTACGCTGGAATTTACCATCTGCCGAATCAATAAAGGATTATATCTTATCTCATTCACACTTTTTACCTCAGCTGCTGAAACATGTTGGGTTTTTGCGACTAGAATCTGTACAAATATAGATGTAATCCTGCCGTTTGTGCTTTCAAACAACCTCAGACAGCAGAGCCCATGAAAGGCAAAGATGCTGTCAAAGTGTTATATATATTCTGCAAAAGTTCTTAGAAAGCTTGGACGCTGACCATCTTTGACAGTGCGGAGATGTCCCCCTCTCTGGCTGCTTCCAGAAGCTTCTCCTCCCGCCGCCTTATCTCTCTTCTCTCTGCAGCTGCACAAACCAAATACTGTTTGAGAACAATGGACACTGATCTTCAGTAATGAGCTGAAAGGAAAAAAAAACTCCAATCATTTCATACCCTCCAGCATTGTAATGATTTCATCATCTTCTGTGACGTCTTTAGGGATTTGAGCTGTTCCATTGATTATGCTGGAACAGGCATCATACCGCAGCAGCAACAGAACAATTTCCTTAAGGGTCCAAAGTTAAGAAAAAGGAAAGAGGACAGCGTCGCTTGTCATCACTCAAAAACTTCAAGATGGGGAAAGGAAGTCTGTGACAGTAATTCCAACTGACACGAGGGCGGCCAAGAGGAAGGGACATCAATGCAAACAGGATCTCTCATTACGATGTACAAGCCGACTCTGTTTTTTTTTGTAGTCTTACCTTTCTCCCAGTGTAGGCTGCTTTGTGTAGAGGTGTGTCACCCATGCTGTTCTGCAGATTTGCATCAGCACCTGCCTGCAAATGTGTCCCATTGAGTAACTTTCACCGGCTTCACAAATATGCACTGTGACATAATAAACAAAGTATATAATGAGCTCTTACCTTGAGCAATTCCTCCACAACATCCCTGTGTCCAAAGTAACAGGCCAGATGCAGGGGTGTCCATCCTGAACTGGGTTTGGACCTGGCTACAGTGGCAGACAGCAACGTGAACACTCCTATGCGAGCTAACAGAAGCCATGCTAGCATCATCTATTGACTTACATCTGCAGTTGACATTCAGAGAGCTGCTCTGGTCGACCCTCGACTGGAGGAGGCTCTGAACATGAGAAAAACTGCCTCCTTTGGCGTAGAAAAGAAGCTGGTCCTCTAGTGTGTCCTCCTCCATCACCACTTCACTTCCTTTGGCACAATGTTAAGGGTTAAAACCCGGTCCGACATTTTGCGTAGAGGAATGCTAATTGTTAGACAGTTAAGGCGAATATGGCAAGTTAAGACTTTAAAGTGGGAAAAAGTAAAGTTTAGAAACTCTGACTTGTCTACATGGCATGTTAGTCGGTTATTTAGCAAACCTGTTTACTTTCTTTTACCGTCAGTATGGAGGGGAACACCAGCACAACGTTTCGACCGAATAAGGGGCTTATTTACTTGTATACAAGCTAACTAGCTATGTTAATTAGCTTGTTTGCTAACGTTAACAGAGTGAGACAACAACTTCAGACTTACAGAGCTACAGGTAAGGACTTTCAACTCCTACTTCACCCAACTTTCACAGACCTCCGTCTGCTTTAGTTAGAGTCGAGAGACACACTTCACGGCCGAAGTGTGATCATGTGCAGCTGACAGCTGTTGGTGTCCATCATGTGACCAGGCAGCTAACAGGTGAATGCAGGGACGGAGCTAGCTACAGGATTTCCTTCCCACCCCTCAAAATACTCCTGTGCCCCCCCCCCAATCCACAAACAAACAAGCAATAAATAAACAAATACTACATAACAACAAGCAAAAAAAATAATACAAGATACTTTTTTTACCCTCTTCCAGTGGACCTCATGGGAACTTATTTCAGAAAAAATACGTATGGTAGTGAACTACATCTCGCTCAACAGACGTCACCAACACCAACATGGCCGCCAAACTCGGCATAGAAAAGGTACTGAAAAAAGATGAAAGTCAGAATAAAACAACTGCAGGACCGGCTCTACAATGTTTAATTTACGGGTTTATTGCGAGCGTTCAACGAGACGACGTCACCAACGCGACTGTTTTAACAGAATTGTACTTCAAACTTTGACTTTCTTGACTCGGAAAAATGATCTTTTAAATTGACAAACATCATAATTCAGGGCACAATTCAAACAGGATAAAAAAAAATCTTATTATATTATACAGGTCAGTTGTCCCAGCCCTAAGCAATCAAAATAATCTGCTGGAGGGGCCTTTGGAGAACATCTTGTCCCGGGCATGAGCAGGACTATCGGCAGCCCTGTTATGTGAAAAAAAGAGTTAGTCAGTTTAGTAAGCTATCTAATAAACGGGATTGGCTCTAAAAGGTTTTCTGTTATGGTTTTTAGTGAGCCTTAAATGAGATTACATCAGTTAAGCGACTTTTGGGTCTGTAGTCTTTGTAATAACCTACTTTCACAGTCTTATACTAGATTAGTTTTATGACAAACTGCAACTATGAGTTAACAAAATATCATTAAAAATGGACAAACATCATATATGTAATTCATGGCAAAATTCAAACTCGATCATAATAGTATTTGTCTCTCTACATTGATTACTGTTTCTGAAATAAGGTCCCATGGTGGTCGACCAGAAGGGGCATGACTTCACCTCTCTATGTAATAGAATTTTTTCCTCTTCCAGATATTATTCTGTTCGTATCTCTGTGATCAAAGACTTGAAAAAGCTTAAATGTTTCATTCTTGTAACCTTGGATTTGATCATACTGATCAAACAGACTACAGGCAATGAGACTGTTTGTTTTTCTTCTTCTTTGTATTCAGCAGCATATTTATCCATATTTTAAACAAAAATACAAAACCCTGTCTTGGACTACTGTTACCGACTGAGTAGGTTCACTTTTTATTTTGTTTAAAAATATTATTTTCATTCTGGGCCACATTTTACCTACAGACATTAAATCCTCTCATGGCATGTCATTATATATACGACACAATATTTAGTTGGTCTTGAATTTATTGTGTTAATGAATTTAATTACACACCAGAGCCCAGTTCTTTTTATGTACACTAGATGGAAGTATTTGCTGCAGCAGGTGATGTCTGCACAACTTAGAGCTGTTTTTATTTTTGCAGCTTCTGACAGAGAGACAGTGACAAAGTTCGGACAAGACTCACAGAAACCTGCACACATCACTGCCACATTTTAACCTTCCCCCCTTAATTGTACCTTACCTCTGCTTTAAAGGTCATCCATCCCACACATTTTGGGCCCTGCTATCCTATGCAGAAAACTGGCTGCAGACATTTTTGAGGCATTGAAGGTCAGTTCTCTGTGAGCGTCTTTGAAGGCCCTTCAAGCAATTAGGTCCCCTGAGGTGTGTGCATATCTGGCAGAGAGGATGATGGGAGGTTATGGTTGTAATGAATGTGTCAGGGAGGACTTCAAAAATGAGTTACTTAGTCACCTGTGAGAAGAGAGATGTCTTTTTGAGTGGCCGTGTTGACCAGGAACCTTTATCACAGCCAAGGCTAATACACAGTAGAGTTACATTGTGTACAATAAATGAGATGAGCACCCAGTGGAATAGGACTTGGATGTGGAAGAAACTAGCAACAGCCTTGATGCATGATATTGGATAACAGATATGCTGATATTTTCCAACTCATTCTGGGTGATTGCTGATGCCAATACAGATATATGTACATGTTTTTCTACCTAATTGCAGAGAACATCAATGATCCCGTAATGGAATGAACATATTATTATGTCTGCTCTTATGAAGATGGCCCACTGGCAGATGCAGACATATAATACCTTTCAAAAAGTACACATTTACTGTGCAAAATAAAACAAACAATTTAGTCAACAGTTCGCGTTGTATGTGTATGTGGTAAGAATCATCTATATTGGCAGAAATGTTCATTTCAAGCAGCTTATACCGATGATGTGGGGATATTATCATTAGGGATGGGACAATAAAGTATTTGATCACGGATCACGATAAAAAACAACTAACAATAAGTTGATTGTGGTGAATTTTCATTATCAGGATAAAGGTGACTCAAGATAATCGTTAATATCCTCACGAGTGACATGCACATTGCACATTGTATCCCCCACAAAACAAGTTAAATTGGATGTGTACAAAAACTACAGATTACAAACTAAAAAACGAAGAGTAAATTCTCTCTGTTATGCAATAAAAATATCAGTTTTTTTTTTTTATCAGTGTGTTCCAGTGCAATTTATTTATTTATTTTCAGTTTTAAGAATAATTTGATGATTATAGGGATAATATTGTGAAGCGTAATTATGTCAGACAGGATAATCGTGACAAGACATTTTCATATTGTCCCATGCCCAATTATCATGCATCCCTACAACAGCGGCAGTTGTCAGCTGTAAAATAAGTCTGTGTATCAAGGCTATGTTTGTGAGTTTTCAAAGCAACATGAGACAAAGCATAGAGGCCATCTGAGCTGGGCCAATATTGCAGATGCATCCTTCAGAATAAACGGCAGAATTCATCATTGCGGGATGACAAGTATTACAAATCACCACAATTATGGCAAACAAAGACACACTACTCTATTAAAAATGATGATTTGACTGTTTTGCGCTCAGCAATCATCGATGAAAACAGCGATGTTTGTCACCCATTTGTCAGTGCTAGACATCATTAGCCTTTCATAATAGTATGTCTGTTGAGCTAAAATAATGTTGCAGACTATTAGAGACAAAATGTGCTCAATCTTAGCCCTCTCACCTGTTTACACAGGGAAGGCGATGTGAACGGGCTCATGCTGGGAGAAGAAAAAGCCACTTGACAGCTTCCTTCTAATTTTCAACCAGTGTAAGGGTTGTTGGTTGCAACATATTCTATATGGAGATCTAAGGCTTTTCCATCAACTGAGAAATGCATCATGGGTTAAAAGTGATCATAATTTTCTCCTCACTCCAGGGATGTTTGTATTGATCTTATTGCAATTACAGCGTTGCTCTTTGCATTAATCCAACACCTACATAAAACCTCCTCAGTGGCAGGATTGAGAGCAGGTTTTCGCTTTGTCCTTCAAAGACAACAGCTTCTACATTTTATTTGTTAATATATATTAGTCAGCCATTATCATCACTGATATATTAAATTACACTGGTTCGGAAGTTATTGAAACACAGACATTAATCAAAGCATATTCATCAAATCAGGCCTGGTGAGGGAAAGAAGCGCACTGGGCTAGTTCCTGCTAATTAGCATGGCAATTATTGTAAGCTGTCACAGTTCTTAAGCAACGGGGTGGACTGTGTGTGCTCCAGAGCGTAATCCCTCACAAATTACAAGATAATGGAGGCAAAGAGAGGCCACTGCTTCAAAAGGAACCAGGAGATAGAATCCCCAGCAGGGACATTTTAGGGACAGGCAGGGAGAGAGACAGTGAGTGAGGGAAAGGTAGGGGAAAGAAGTACAGCATGTATTCCCTCCGCATAGAGCCGTCTGAATAGAGGAGGCTCATTTGACTGCTTAGTAAAGGAAATGGATCTGACAGGCATTTCTTCTTTTAACACATAATTTGGATTCTGCCTTATTTATTGATGTACAGCACGAGCTCAGTGGATGGTTTAGCTAATAAGACAGTCCAACATGTGGTAAGCTTACCTGTGGATTCACACATTACATGGGTTTTTCCTTTGTACTAGGAGTTTTCATCAACTTAATTATTTTCAAGACTCAAGAAAAGATGGAAGAAGGCAGATAACACGTGACAGTCTACTGCAGCATGTCTAATACTAACACTGTATATAATTGTGCTGCCATTATACATTCAGAATGATAGGAAATACTGACCCCATTTACGTCTTACATTAACATGCAAATGACCAGAGTACAATGGATGTCAGCCAGGTGTAAGTGCAGTCCACAAAATGAATCCAGTAAAAGTCACCCGACTTTGCTTTTCAAGCGTGGCAAAAGCTACGAGTAACAGCACCAACTAGCAGATCTTCACTCGCAAAAAGTGACTTAAAAAAAGTTACCCACCTGTGGCATCACCTCGTTTGACCAAGAACACAATATTTGTCCACCAGCCTCAACACAGGAGATATGATCGAAATGTGTGTAGAATCAAGATAATGAGAATACAAGCAGTAAATGCAAAGGCTCATCAATTGGATGCCATTATCCAGATATAAATCCACATAGGGTGTAAACTTTACGAGGTCACTGTTCAACACGTTTTTATGTACACTTTTATTACATCCATCAAGGAGGTTATGTTTTCCATTTGTTTGTCAGCAGGATTACATAAAAACGTATTACCATGAAACTTGGATGGACTTTTGGTGCAGATCCGGTTAAAGGGACATATCAAGGAATTTTTCTAACTTTCTTTAACATTGCGAGATAGAGCGTTTATCAACATTATTGTCAATTCAGGGAATAATGCATGGATGCTGATAAAACAAATCAGGTGTACATGAGGTGGCTGGTATTTACAGCGCTATTGAGTTTGATTAAACTTGATTGAATTAAAGGAGACTGTTGGAATGAAAAGGGGAGGCTGTGCTGGCAGACTTGAAGAAGTCCACCACTGCTGGAAAATGTAGAAAAAATGTTATTTCGACTCAAAGAAACAAAATGGCACAAGCAGCTCCAGCCATTCTACTTTTCCATATATTGATATGATAAACGACATGGTAGGGCACATGAATCGGACAGGAAATGGTTATTAGTGGAATATTAACTTTCATTAGCCATGTATAAACAGCTTAGTGGGAATATTGTCTTTTTCAAAATAAGGGTAAAAAACTGAATATTTTGTGCTGATGTTTATTGTTGTTTCACACCCTGCACAGCTACATGGGTGTTTGTGATTACTTTGTCCGCTTGACAGGTGGATGTTGGCTGGAGCTCTGCTGGGAGTTAAGTAGTGCCATTAAAACTCTATATAAGAATAATATGCATCAGTTGACATTTGAGCGCAGCTTGTGAACACCCACACAGTCGTGAGAAGAGCTTCAATCAGGTAGATTAGGTGAAAACACCTGTGTGGATGCACCATGACTGTGTATGGGGCTTTAATGAATCTATAGGGGTAAGGTCACACATGCACAAATTCAGGCGTATGACCTTCACCAGCCGAAGCGACATCAGAGTTCACCAAAGTTGAACTCCACGTGAAGCGAAGAGGTGCATGTGTGAGCGTATCCTCACAATGATAAAGGTGTAAGCTCCCCCACCAAAGCACCATCAACACAACAAAACTAATTGGAGGATCAGACATGTATCGATCAATCTCAGTTGGTACACGGCCAAGTGAAGTACAATCAGGCAAAATAAGCTGTACAGGGCCTTTAAAAACTACTTTACAGCACTGTACTTAAATTGCACCACTGATGCTGAAGTTGTTTTAGGAATTAAATGGTGCAAGTAATTAGTTATTTTTTATCTTCTGTTTCCTATGTTATAGTCTTTTATATGGAAATGAGCCCAGGTGCCACATTTATCGCAAAGTTTACAACGCTTGATGAAGGAACTTTCACTTCAAATATGACTCATCTCCAGACACACGCATTGTTAGTCTAAAATGCTCCCAAATGCATTGTCTCTTCTTTGAATGAACCCCAGTGGATTGTCAGGTTTAGCTATTATTTTCACAGGGGGATTGTCAATAACACTGATAGGTGTTAAGATCCTAGCGCATTTATATTCATAGGAGGAATATTATTCTAAAATAATTGCTTTAATACCGCCTTGATACTACATAATAGATGTGACACTATTTTGGGATAAATTACCTTTTTTTTTTCTTCGTGTGTCTCATCTTTAGCGAGAAAATTAAAGTAAACAACCTCATCTTAAAGCATTCTTAATTCCTTAATTTGCATAACAATCAGTGAAATGTATTAAAAAGTAAGTGGAAGCAGAAAGTCTCGCCAAAGCCTCTGAGTAGAACAAACCAACAGTGCTGCATGCATCATAGTGGAAAAGAGCATTTAAAAATAATATTTGCATATTATTTACATAATATTTACATTTCATGCTGCATTTTATTTGCAATTCTGTCCCTTTGCAACAATGACTGACTGCATTAATACAATTGCCTTAATTTTTCAGATAATCCAAACAGCTCAAAATGTGTCGGCTGCAATTCATTTTTTTGCTAGTTTCATTGTTAGCTGAAACATGATGCATTCTTTCCACTTTCCATCTTTCCATGTAGGGTTTCCTTTTAACGTGAACATCATTCTTACAGGAATGATTCCCGCTCAGTGATGTTTACAATGTGACGACTGGCTCAATTTTGACAAGAGGGCGGGTGCAGCGATAGACGGATTAAGCAGCTTGGAGCTTTTGAAAATGAGATGAAAAATTTAACAAGTCAGTATACAGTCACGAAGAGGCACACCCACAGCATTTCAATGAGCTTCTGTTGGTGGATCTGGAGCATAAGGTAAATGCCAGCGCCCTTCATCTCACAAGCAGCTCTGCCAAGCAGACTGTGAGACTGTGAAGCCATCCAACTACGAGTTCAGTTCTCTCATTAATGATCAGCATTTATTGTGTAAACTGTGACAACTCTGATGTGATGTGGAGACTGAGACTACCAGGGGATATTTCTGTTGTGTTCAAATGGCAATTAGCCCAAACCCAGCATATTGATGCAGCCCTGCATGTGCAACAGTTGGAGTGTGCTTTTCTTTACAAAACGTTTCCTCTATCATCCTAAGTGCATTGCTATTTTGTGTTAATTTCCCATCACCTTCCATTGCAAGTGAATATATATAATATAGTATAACATTCAGAAGATTCACAACAATCAGATCCCATTTTTGTTAGGACAAGTAGTCATGCTCCTCACTTCAGCATCGGTAAATTTTTGTAAATGCTTGTTGTCTTATGTGACGTTCGCATCAGAGCATACGTAGTTGCCAGCATTAGTCAGAACTGAACGGAGCCAAGTCACGACAAATTTGCACAATGAGATTAGGACTCATTACATAGGTAATCCAAAATAATGTGTGTTCATACTTTTGTTTGTTGAACATGAGAGTATCACTGAATGGCAAAATGGCCAGAGGTGGGTGAAATGTGATGATTAAACATTCAAGCCTGTGCTTATTGCCATAGTTATAATGCCATCCACGAGACCTTTATTGGTGTTACTGATAGATTTGCAACATTACATTTTGAAAATTTGATTTTGATGGCTATAAGCTGACGCCCCAGATGGTTTGTTATACAGATCCATCTGGAATGGCAATGCTAGAAACTCTTTTGAAAAGAGCAGACACTTGGCAGGCTATTTGACGAGCCATCTGTCCATCACCGTCAATCAAGAGCTAACTTAAATCAATCAGATCAACAGTAGGAGAGCACCACCAGTGGAGCCTGTTGGTAAATCAAACTCTTGGTGGAGCCAGTTGTCAGAAGATTGGAAAACATCTTTTCTATCGAGAAAAAACTTCAATGCCGTTCTGTGCTCTGCTTTAATTTAAGAAACACTCTCCAGTTCTGATGCTTGATCTGATGCTAGCAGCTGCGGTGCTAACCCAAACATTCTCATTGTCACTAACTGATTTGAGTAGCCGCCGAATCTGAGTAGCGCATGCATGAACGCGTCCTCCATCTTGGAGAGCTAGGTACGACAACACCACTTACAAACCCACCAAACAACATGCAGAATTTTGGTAAAACCGGAAATTTTATGAAGTTACTTTATGATTATGATTACATTTGCTAATGACAATGCCAGACGGCCGTCGATGTTTATTTTGCTGTTATTGTGTACGGTCCAAATATTTGGACAAATTGTACTTGGAAGCTGTCCAAAATAATCATTAGCATATGTAATCATAATCATAAACTAACGAGTGGTGACAAGTGGAAACGCACTTCTCTTGCTTGTCGTCACACTTTAACCACGGCCACAGCTGCCAGTAGTTCCTCATAGGATGTGATATGTATAAACCACTGTGTATTTGGCCACAAATGAATATATGGAGGCTCAATCCAGCTGCCTCACAAATTCAATTAAATCAAAAGTCAAATCTCAAGGGCAGCCTGGACTCACACAAAGAGAAATGATCCAAGTCAGGTACAGTCAGCTAGTTAAGTATAGTCAGCGGAAGGTCTGTAATTGCAATTTCTTTCACTCTCTCAAGGATAGAGACCAAATTTAACAAAAGGCTTTTAGTTTAAGTGTTTTTATTCACAACAATTATGAATATCAGGACTGAATGTTTGCATTCTCGTGTTTAGCTTCAGTTTTGTCTAGTATCTAAAAGTCACTCATCAGTAGTATATAAGTATACAAAAAAACAGATATAAAATAGTATGCAGCAGTTATTGTTGTTTATGAAAAAATAAAATACTGTACTATGAATACGGAGCAAAGCCTCCAGTGGGGTTTTAAGGGGGAACTAGCACGTGCACTGTACATGTGATTGTTTAATTTTAGCTGTGATTAATGCGGATAGGCACACTGTTACAGTATGATAGCATCAGTACTCCAGCCCAGCATCCAAACGCAAACACTTGAGTACTCGAGTAATGGAGAGCCACAGCAGGGCGCTGTATAATCGGCAACACTAGAGCCTCTGTGTACCCTCTGTGGCACTGCTTTGTTTCTGAGTGCCCTCCATTTTCAGATGAGTCACTGCACTTGTATTTCCAAATCCAGCGACAATGCACCTGCCAGTTTAATTGCTTCCCTGACACACTTTCACATTTGTTTAATATGTATGTCATAGCTTAACATATTCTACACAGGCAAAGCATGATTGTATTTAAATAAATCATACAGGGGCTGTGGAGGTGATGTTCCCTACAGTTCATTGTTCCGCTCTATATGTCATCAACAACACCTATAAAAAGACCTTTGGAGTAATGATGTAATATTAATGTGGGGTGAGACACCTGCATGATCTTTACATTATGAGTCGTGCAAATGCACCTCATGATGGCAGACAAGAAAAACAGCATTTCCTTTCAAAAATAAATGCACTTCAATAGTGCAGCACTGGTGTAAATCTTGTAAATAGTGTTGTTAGTTTCCATGACGGCATGATGCAGGTTTCCATGACATCTCCCTGCTTTTGTTGCACGTTTGAATAACTGACATCTCTGTAGGATAAATTACTATCACAAGCCTTTTTTTGTACCAGCAGCTGGAAATTCCCTGAACACTTGAGTTTAGCCTTTAAGGGAGACCAACCAAAAATTTAAATTCAGTCATTATCTTATCCAAATTAAAAATGAAAAAATAGGCTAAATACAGGTCAACCCCTGTAATTCAAGTCTCCTGATGCCCCAAGATTTACACCCTCAACACACTTCAGGCGAGGTGAATGCTAACGCTTTTAGCTTAGCAGCTGTAAAGATTTGGGCTGTAAAAAAGAGTGTAAATAACTTCCTTTCAAGTCAATTTGGGATCTCCGGGAGACTTGGATAACGCCTGATGAGCTACGTTTTTAAAAACAAGCCCCCATTTACTTCATTTGTTTAGCAGAATCCTGCAACGCTGTCTTGCTGTGAGGCTCTACAAATATTTTGTGGGTGAGTAGATGATGACTGAAGTTTCATTTTTGTGATATGATGAAGCACTCTGTCATTTCCCTTTTGTCAAAACTGACACATTAGCTTAGCAAATTACAGCATATGATGACACCACCCAATTAAGAGAGCCTGCAAAAGCAGTCATGGTCAAATTTCTAAAGAGCTGATTTGGACAGACATTTCTCTTTAATTAAACTCATTGTGATCCACATGCACAAGTAGACTGAATGACTGAATTCATTCAAACTCCTACGCTTGCCGTGTGTCTGTGCCTGCACTTACTCCTGTCTTACAACTGTGATGTGGCTAACTCTGAAAGGTAGTGGTGGCGGTTCCATTTGTGAGAAAATAACAGTAATTCAAGCTCGGCTCCTTCAGTCACTTCTACTGTTCTGTAGTGTTTCTCATTTCTCTTGGACCACAGCTGGGGGAACGACAGGATAGTATCAGAATGCAAATAAGACCTTCAGCTTGTTCCACTGTGTGCCAGAGGGAGCTTAAATATACATATATATAAACAAACAGGTAGCCACACAGGCACATGAAATATACCAACTCCTACATACTGGACTTTAAGGTGCCATAGGCGAGGATGCTCATTATTTAATTACTGGTAAAAACTCGCAAGGAGTGTTGATGAGAGCTTCAGAGAGATACCTCCAGTATGTGAGCCTCCCACTCGCTCCTGTTTTGTCCATCATGCTGTTGCTGGCTTTATGCACGTCAGTCAGATTAAAGGTATTGGCTGCTGGCCAGGGAGGAAGGGAGGAAAAGTGTTAACAAAAATATGAGATTTATTTTAGGATAACCCGTTATATAAATCAGAAAGGAAGGGAAAGTTTTTTTGTGTGGTTATAACTCAAAGGTAATTTTCTTCAATGCAAATTTGTGGCTATCGACTGAGTCCCCAGGACAACGCCAGGTTTAAAGCCAAGTAGTGGCCAAACCGTGTAATTACAACGTCACGTGATGCACTGAGGCCAAAAAAGACTTTTTTCTAATAAGCATACATTGTAAAAGAAGCAGCTGTAAAACTGTGGACACATTTTTTTGAGGATCACAGCCTCCCACGAAATGAATCATTTCACTATCATAATTTGACTCGCACAATTAAATCATTTTATGCCCATTCAAGTTAGCCGGGAGCTAAACTGGAAGGTAGCCGGAATTCTCTCACGCAGTGTTTTTCAATCCCAGTCCTGGTGCCTCCCTGCCCTGCATGTTTTAGCTGTGCCTGAACACACCTGATCCAAATAAACGGGTCGTTATGAGGCTTCAGCTAACGAGCTACTCATCTGAAACAGGTGAGTTGGCGCAGGGAGACATACAGTGTAAAACACACAGGGCAGGGAGGCCCCAGCACCAGGACCGAAAAACACTGCATGTCTGGCTCACCCGATCCGAGTAATTTTCATGAATGTATTATAGTCCGGCAAGCCAGGCCGCCACTCAACGTTGCGTCCAATTTTTTCCCTGTGGCGACACGCGGTATTGCAGTGTAAAAACTCCCGCTCCCAATTGACCTGCATATAAAAGAGAGGCCGGCAAAACTGTTGACATGACACCTCGAACTGCAAACAAGGTCAATGACGACTCTTTGGTGTGAATTTTTGATTTTTGTATAGCCAAGAAATGTGATTTAAAAGTCTGTGACATCATAACAATGTAAAGGCAGGGGGTAACTCGTGAGCAGGGCTAGCGGGAGAAAATCTACTGCACATATTTTTGGCATATGTGCTAGACGATCAGTTCTCCATCTTTGGGTTCAACATCCTGTTCTATACCCGGGAAGTCGAACTTTTTTAGCTTCATGTGCCACTGAGCAGCTGTCATAGGAATAAACGGGCCGTCTCTGACTCAGTATCCACTTCTCATTACACGTTCATGCTACGGAGCAAGGAAAGGTTTTATGCAACTTTTTTTCGGATATGCAACTAGTTCTCCCCAAAACCAGTAAACACCCCCTGACGTGAAAAATTGGACGCTTTATCCTTTAATACCTTGTGGGATTAGGTGAGAGAAGGGTCCTCACAGTGCGGTTGTGCCATGCCTGTAGCATGCCTCGTCTTGTATTCTCTACACACCCACAGCGTGCTCATTTAAAGGCAAAATTGGTAGGCTGCTTGTATGGTGCGGGGCTCATGCATCAAATATGAGTTTTGTGAGAATGGATTTCAGCAGGGAAAAAACATGCTGGAGCCTGGAGACTGGATTCACAGCATGGAAATAATAAAATACAAAAAAAATACACTGACGTCAAAAGAAAACACTCCTTGACGTCAGCCAAATTATTCACAATTGCCAGTCTTATTTTACATTTCAGTGTAGACAATAATCAGGTCTGCTGTTCTTGCACTGATGCTGCTGGGATAACATCACAGTATTTTGCAGAAACCTAAACTTTTTTGTTGTTGTTGGTGTTTCTACTCTTTGAAGCTCACTGAAACCATAATCTGCATTACTCAGAATATGTGACAACACAATCTGTTCTTTCATTGCTCGGAGCAGTAAACTCAGACAGAGAAAATCTTAACCTGCAGACGCTGCTGTCAAATGCGTAATTGTCCAGACGGCGCTTTGTGGAGAGCGTGGTGCGCTCTCTGGTGGATTTTCCGCGGCATTGAGCTCGGGTGCAGCAGGAAAAACGACGCTTTGACAGGATACATGGGGGGTGGTGGGTGCAGAAGCGTCTTATCGCCTGGCACCTGTTGCTGCTGGCTCGTTACTGTCAGCGCTGGTCTGTTGAGGATTTAACGACACACCAGGACCATGTCGGAGGAGGAAAGTGGCTCCAACTCCAGTCGGTACTATTTTGGCAATGCCTCAACTCGAGTGCAGAGCAGCTTCGTGTTCTCAGGACCCATGTTTGTCGTTTTGATGGTGATGATGGTGACTTTGGTTGTTGTGATAGTTTTGGGTAACGCTCTGGTCATTCTGGCTTTTAAAGTGGACAAGAGTTTGAGGAGACAGTGTAATTACTACTTCCTGAATTTGGCAATATCGGATTTTCTTGTAGGTAAGTTCAACCTCAGTCTTTTAAAAAAAAAATAGAATAACAGAAGATGGAGTAAAATGTCTTACTGCTGTCATAAAGGCTATTATTAGGGCTGTATGGATCCATGCTTCTCAGTATCAGTCTCCCTGAACTGTAGATGTGTGCTACTAAGTGCATTAGTTCAGTAGGTCTGCAACAAATAAGAAATAATACACTTTGACTTTAATTATTTTTTTGTAAACACAATCTTTCTATGATCTGCTCTCACTCATCACTATTAGTCAGCTTCCTTCCTTTAAAGTTCAGTAAAGTGAAAGAAGGAGTAACACTTAGCTTTAGTCTCGCCCTATTTAGCATTTATAAGCAATATATAAACATTTTTTTATAACACTATAATGTTATAAAAAGAGTAGACCTGTAAGAGTTCATTAATGTGCAGTAATTTCCTCTCCTATGAAGACATATTCCTATTATTTGTTATTTTATATTACAGTTATTATAACAACTGTGTTTTACTATATTGTCAGTGGTTTTCTGTTTATACACATGCCTCTGTTAGTAAATACTAACATCTGCTTATTTTATACATCATTATAGTGTGTAATGACCCTATGTATATACGAGTTAATTCTATTTCTTATCTCTTATTATGTTGTTTATTTTTTACTTTTTATTATTGTTTAAGTGTGACACTGTCCTTTGGCTGCTGTGACTAAGAAATTTCCCCATTTGCGGGACAAATAAAGGAATTCTGATTCTGAAGGGGTGGGACCGGAGGGGCGTATATGACATTTTGGATTAAAATTAGTTATGTACATTAAGTGAAAGATCTTGCTGAGCTCTTTCTGCTGCCAGAAGGGCACACGTCAATACTCAACCAATCCAGAGTTATTAATCCATAAAACCAAAACAACTAACACTGATCTCTCTGAACTTTTGGGGCAATAAAGTGACAATAAATATCAAATATTGTTCAGTGAGTGTTAATGAAGGTTTATTATTAAACAGGGCCCCAGGGTGTGATGACTTTGGTGACACATGCATCACAAATCTGTCAGTGCAACTAAACATTTTCTTTGGCTGCACCAGTGCGCCTGAGGTTTATTTGTTAAACAATTAAGATTATTGCAGTTCCTTATTGTGTGTGTTTTAAATGGAGAAAAACATCTATTTCCACCTTTTTCACAATCATTTATATAATGTGCCAAGAAATGTTAAGTCGTATTATTGGGTGTTGGTGCTAAATTATGTGCTGGTGCACCTACTTGTAATTGTTAGGCGCACCAGTGCAACCAGTGTGAACAATTAGTCTGTAGCCCGTTTCAAGATTGAATTTAATAAACAAATTCAGGACAAAGTGTGTATATGTTTTGCTTTCTGATCAGTTTTCCAATACCTGTTCCTGTAGGGGCTTTCTGCATCCCAGTCTACATCCCGTACATCCTCACAGGCAGGTGGACTCTGGGCCGCAGGCTGTGTAAGCTGTGGCTGGTCATGGACTACCTGCTCTGCTCTGCGTCTGTCTTCAACATTGTCCTCATCAGCTACGACCGCTTCCTGTCAGTCACCAGAGCGGTGAGTGGAACGTCTTGAGCCTTAAAGTGAAAGTAAGATTGTGACCCACAGAAAAGTGGCCAGGCGAATCAGAAATGCAGTCTCAGTCAAATGAAACCAGAATATGTTGCTGTGGATCAGTTTCACGTATTAGTTTAACTTTTTTCCCCCATGACGCTTTTAAGATATGATGTTAAAAGTTCACTTGTAGCCACACAACTGTTCACTGCTTGTGGTCTGTGGCTTAATTTCAGACTGGTGAGTCTCCCAGGTCATTGGTAGGGGCAGTGCAACCTCATTCTCCCAAATGTGCCCATCTGCAGAGGTTAATCATTCCTGACCCATCCAGGCCCAGTGCCACCCCTAATTATAGCCCTTCCCCATGACGAAGATAAAAAAAGTCACATTTCGACTTTGGGAGGGACTGGGCTTCAGAAAATACTCCGAAAACAACACACGACTGTCAAAAATCCAATGTTAGACAACTCAACTTAAGTACTTTTAATTTCTGCTTCAGCAGTTAAAAATAATTTAGCTCCACGCTGCTTTATTTTTCTGAAATCCAGCGCCAGTGATGTCGATTTTCTATTTTCTGCCTGTCTTGGCAATAATAGTTAACTCTACTGCCTAGTAGTTAACATATATTTCCAAACCTCTGCTGCTGTCAGGCTCATTGAACCTTTTGTTGAAGCTTATCTGTGCATTAGCCGACTGACTGTGTCCTATACACTGGTGTGTTAACTGAAAGGTGGGACGAGGCTTGGCATAGCAGACAAAGAGAGTGTTCTGTTTCCTTTCACAAGCAAACACTTAACATCAGAGCAATGAATACAAATAACACCAGAGAGAGAGAGAGCCTCTTCTTTAATTAGCTAGCTTTGATCATAGAGATCCTTCTCTATGCTGTGGTCCTTCCAACCTGGAGAGATCAATCATACCAGAAACAGGCCACTGGCAGCCAAAGCAGCATTTTCCTAAAAGCATTTCTCTCTGAACATTGAAAGACAAAGGACTGTCAACAGCCACAGGACAAAGTTTGTCTTGTAGAAGAAAAGATGGAGTCAGATTAGATGCATATATTTGGCAGTTAGATGACATGTCAGCGCATTAACAGCTAACTGCAGAGTGTCAGAGACAAGATCCTGTGTCATGTGTTACTTATGATAACAAGAACGAATTGAGATGAATCCCAGAAGCCCTCAGGAGGAGTCTAACAATTTAAAAAGATAATGCAAAATTTCAGATTGGATTCATGAGCACACCTGATTCTTCTCCGTCGAGTGCCGCATCTCTACATGAAGAGGGGGCAAGAAGTACTGTATGCCAATTAATTTATACAAACATAAGTGGAGCCATTTTTCATCTCCTTTGAAGATGAACTGCAGTTAATTTTTTGTCATTCAGAGCAGGGGCACATCTTCAGAGCAGCTGGAGAGGGCATAAAGTGCACTGCCCGCTGAACAAGAATGTGGACAGGGACGTAGGATGTGACGCTAATTGAGAGTAGTCACAAGAGGTGCTCCATAGACTTTACACTCATTCAGACACTTTTCTGCAGAGCACCATGTGACATGTCACAGTTATGGAAACAATAGTTCGTATGTTCAGTGTGATTTCACTAACATATGGTTATGCATCTTTCAGAAGATACAGATGGTACAAATCTCAGCTGGGGGCTCATCAGTGTCCTTCGGTTTGAAGGGTTTAACTGGAGGATTTTGTAGACATTAATCCCCAAAGTAAAGTAATTTTTGGGGCGCCTGACTCTCCTGTGTTTATCTCATCTTATTTAAAAAGATGTTTTAGACTGCAATATGATTTTTTGTCTAATCTAAGCAAGTTGCAGCCATGCATTATAATATTGTCCTCTGCATTTTTCAGTGAAAAACAGGTGTAACCCTATATTTGATTTACTGACCATGTAGATGTGTCCAAAAAAGTTCAGTGAAAAGGCTAATAAATCATAACAGAGAGCACTGAAGCAAAAGTGACACATTGAACATTAACAGCAAAAGTAGCTTTGCTACAACCACTGTCTGGTGGCCTAGAAACCACTTCCTGTTTCCTTGACGAATCAATTCTGCAGGATGTGATGGGGTTATTACGTTTTCAGGACGCCGCCCCTGAGTGGTTAAACAAGACATGTGTGATCCCACTCAAAAGCTGAGAAACCCAGACAGTAGCCACAGTTATCTTCCAGCAGCTGAATACATCATTGAGGGTTAGGCAGAACAGCATTTAAAAAAAAAAAAATATTTTGCAATATATTGCAATTATTTTGACATGTATTGCATTGATATGAGTCACATTTAAGTGGGGGTGGTAGTCCAGACAGCCATGTCCCCTTACATCAGGAGGATATGAGTTGTAAACCAGGGCTTCTCTGTAGCAACACCAATGGTATGTTGTAACAGATTCCTGTGATTTGGATATTGCACTTGGCTAAATTGCAATTTCGACAATATTTTGATGAATTGTTCAGCCCTTGTGAACATGGTGGTTTAAAGCTATGGCTTCTGGTTGAATGCTGGCCTCTTTATTCATTGCATCCCTGTGCTGTGATCAGGTCAAGGAGATCAGCGTTGCTTTTTAAAAGTGCTAGGATTAAACCTCTACCACCACCACCAGTGTTAGATGAACATCGCCTACCTTTTAATGGCTGTACTATTGGAGGATAAATTGTTATTTTGCCCTCTAACAGTTTCTACAATAATGATGGGATTCAGCAATCGCACATAAAATTGAACGGCAGCATTACTCGAAGTGCATTTTCTGATTTATGCTTATATTTATTGCAGGTAAGTTACCGTGCCAGACAGAGCATGACTCATCAAGCCATAATCAAGATGATTGCTGTCTGGGTGCTGGCCTTTGTCCTGTATGGCCCGGCGATCATATTCTGGGAGCTGGCGATGGGCAGGAGCCGCGTGCCAAAGGATGAGTGCTTCGCGGAGTTCTATTACTCTTGGTACTTCCTGCTGAGTGCCTCCATGCTGGAGTTTTTCTCTCCTTTCATCTCGGTGGCTTTCTTCAACCTCAGCATTTACCTCAGCATACGCAGGAGGAGGCTCCACAGCAGGGAGGCCCAGCTCCACCTTCAGCTGAACGAACCTGCCTCTGCCCAGGGGGAAGGTATCCCCCTGTCCCACAACTGGGGGTTAGGGACGAAACTGGCTGTAAGAGGCTCTATCCACTCCCAGACCTCCTCTCCCAGTTTGAGTAAACTAGATCCCTCAACCAGCAGGGCTGCCCAGCCTAGCCGTCTGTCCAGGGATAAGAAAATTGCTAAGTCCCTGGCCATCATAGTGTGTGTGTTTGCCATCTGCTGGGCACCGTACACCCTACTGATGATCATCCGTGCTGCCTGCAGAGGGCGGTGCATCCAGCATCACTGGTACGAGGTCACCTTCTGGCTCCTGTGGCTCAACTCTGCTATTAACCCATTCCTGTACCCACTTTGCCACAGTAGCTTTCGCCGGGCCTTTAGCAAGATTCTCTGCCCACGGCGACATACGACTCCCCCGTCATCTGTGCTTCGTCCTGGCCAGTGAGGAGTGAATGGATAGGGGGTGAACAGTGTGCCAAAACTATGGATGGAAATATTCATATGTAGCCCATATATTCCACAGTTTCACAAGATGAAACTGTGTGCACCACAGTTTGTCATATAGACCATAATTAATAGTTTTCAATTGTGCTTTCCAGTGTTTGGATGTATAAGATTGGTTCTGTGAAGTATAACGTAATGCAATGTTAATCACTTCACTGTGTTCACATCTAAAGCAAGCTGTCTTGAAAAAAATCTGAATATACCAACAAAAATATTATGAAGATTAATAAAACAGAATCACATGCTATAAGAACTGGACAAGTTTACCATTGTTGTGTTGGGAGAGAAAAACATTGGCAGAAAAGAGTGAAATACAATGCAGACAATGAAATAATGAGACCTGCCAGCTGTGGCTCATGTACTGTAAGTATCTTTAGACAAAAGGTCAGGAAATGCATTCCCTCGACTCACGGCCTCATTCTTTGTCACATGCATTGTTAAACTTTTGTAAGTTATGTAATAGACAGACTGTAGATAATGAAACACAACTAGATTTTATATTAGAATTGAATGTATACCAAACAGGATAGAAGGCAATTCATCGTTCATGTTGCTGTTCATGTCTTGTTCTTTATGGGATGCATGATAATAATCATAAAAAGATAAGTATTGCCCTCACTGTGACTTCCCAGGTTCAGCTGAAGTAAAACAGATCACTGTCACCCTCTGCTGTTAGAGAGTTTAGCCTACTCTTAATAATGCAGAAGCACAGTGATAAAAACATAAAGTGCCATTAAGCATAAATGTATGAAAAAGGATGTGTGATAACCGAGCTGAACATTTTCTTTTCTCTCTTTTGGGGGGATATTGTTTTACAATAAATCAGTTGTGGGATACATATATGAAAATAATAATAATGACTAATAAAATGGCAGTCAGTAAGCGCAAAACCTAAAGCCTAACGGTCCCCATTGGTACTCACTAATTGATTTTTTTTTTTAAATCAAGATCCATGTGTTATTCCCTGAGAAATGAACGAAAAGTTGCAATGTTAAAGAAAGTAAGAAAAAATCCCTGGATCCGTCCCTTTATCTTGATGCGGAACAAAAGTCAATAGTGTCTGATTTGGGCCAAGATCCATCCTCCATCCAAGTTTCGTGGAAATCTGTTCAGTAGTTTTTGTGTAATCCTGTTGACAAACCAACCAACAAACAGACATGGGTGAGAACATGACCTCCTTGGCAGAGGTAATAATAATAATAATAATAATAATAATAATAATAATAGCACTTTTTCTAAAAATTTTACATACTTTTCAAAAGATAATAACCAGACAAGGCAGATAAAATTACTAGAATGGAACTCGATAGAGAGTGTACCTCCGCCGAGGCCAAACAGTCCCTTTTTAGATACGCTATATCCAGATTTTTGTTTGGATCCACAACAAATTGTACTCACTCAGAAATACCAGCCATTTAAATATGCCAGATATTTTTCATCAAAATCCATCCATTAATGAAAACACCCTACAGCACAATGTTAAAGAAAGTAAAAAAAGAAAAGAAAATGGATCAGTCCCGGTATCTGGATCCACACCAAAGATAATGGGATCTGTTCTTGCTTCTGTAGTTTTTGTGCAATCCTGTTGACAAACAAAACAACCAACAAACTCTTTAGTGGAGGTAATAAGGGACAGAATTAGAATAAAGGACACGAACGTGGAGGAAGTAAAACAACAATATCTCCACACAGTGAGCACATTTACTGCACAATCCTCATTAAAAGACAAATGGCTTGTGTACTGTAACACAACCAAAAGTAAACATTTTTATTTCTTGACTGTTATTACATGTGAGTGATTATTGCCACTAAAGCCCTCGACAGCAGTACCACAAACACTCTTCTTCTTCTTCCTCATGTAAGAGACAGAGAGAAGTAATCTGTTTACAAACAATGCCGAAATATAATTTGACTGCGATCAGCAGGTGTATGTATACTTCTGCGCCACTAGATGTCACCATTAACCTTCACAGCTTCCTGTGTGTGCAGTGCTTGAGCATTAAGCTCCAGTTCATCATAGAGGGAAGACAGTGTTTGAGACTGGCCACGGTTTCCATTAAATGTTTGACTTCATCATTTGTGTTTAAATGTGTGTATTTTTTTCGCACTAGGACCCTGATTGATTCAGATTGTAGCAGAGCAATGTAACCTGATAATCATTGATCTATAAAACTGGATGGTGCTCTCACAGTGAGACCTTTGACTGCTACATTGGTTCACTTGTAATTGCAAAACTCGGACAGTTACAGTATGTCATATGCTTAAGCAAATGTTTTAAATGCTGTTTTGCTATATATACTTGGCAATTGTTTGTGTTACTTAAATATTAATGTCGTAGCTCATGTTCTCCTGGCTCAACAGAAAGTTACCGTATTATAACTAAAAAATAAATAATCATCTATTTGGTTATTTAAGTTTTTCCAAAAATAAACACATCTCTGTTACCTGCTGAGGATCTTTATGCACAATATAAATAAATAGATTAAGCTATCTGATGCATTTTAAGTGGCAGCATTGTGTGATGTAGTCGCTACCTGATGGCTAATTGGGTCAGTGCCAAGTGCAGAGTGGCTTTTGTTTGATGTGCAGATGAAATGCTGAGCGTGCAATACCATTTTTGTATTGTTCCCCAGTCTGGGTAGGTTTGATTTGATCGATTAAATGAGTTCTTTCCAGATGTAGACTTATTAGACCTGTAATTACGCCATCATGTTGGATAGCGGGGTTACGTTTGCAGGTGCCTGGGTCCCACAGGGGACTTACATTGCTCAAATTGTTGCTGTTGCCCGTGTGCACATCTGGGCCTCTGGTCAGGTGCTGGGAATAAGGGCACAGCTGCAGGGAACAGGCCTGTGCTAAACCCCCCCTCTGCTCCCTCTCCGCCCGTGGTGTGGTGGAGGGGGAACAGAAGCACACGTCTGACCAGAGGGATGCAGGCACATTTCCCTGGGGGTGACAGAACTGCATTTATCAGCAGAATGGCGAGCCTGGGTTTACTCCCTGTGTATCTGAATGTGACAGCAAGAGCCGTATCACTGCGAGGAGCGCTTGCACTGTGTGCAGTTATACGAGGGGGACTACTGCTATTGATTTTGTTGATATATTAAAATGTCATGGCATGTGTGCCAAACCGGACTGAGGCTGTTCTGGGGATCATGCCAGCGTAAATTGGTCGTAACATGAAAAATACAGATGAGGGATTTTAATTATATGCTCATGCAAAGGTGTATGTGTGTCCTTTTAATCCTATTCAGTGTGTATAAGTGATCGTGTTTATGGGAGGTTTGGATGTCTGTGACCTCAAGCAATGTATCTAAAAGCTGTGACCCCAAATTGAGTACACCTGTGCCCCTTAAGTTTATAGAGCCCCATTAGCACAGAGTCAGTCAGTGATCTGCGGGGGGAGAGGGCCCATATAACTCCCCCATGAGAGTCTCTGAATAGTTAAACTCTCTCCCCTTTAGCACTTTGTTAGGATGACTTAATGCTGAAATATCCTGTTTTCAAACTGTGTAACACCTCTGGTCAGCGCAATAGATAAATAAAAGGGGACGGATGTGGAATGAAGCCACTGTAATGTTTGGCTTGAGGGAAAACACAGAGGACGGTGGGATTTAGAACAAGCCAATGACCAATATGCTACACTAATAGCCTAAAGTTAAGCTGGAATATACAAGTGAGCCGACAGACGAGACCAAACCACTTTAGTCTGCAGATACAGGTCAAAACTGTGACCTCTTCTGAAGTTGTAGCATCACTTAGTACATTTTCGTCCCTGTGCAGGCTGTTCACTTTCTCAGCTAACTAAATGTAAACCAGAGTTAATATTTCATGAGGGACATACTCCAAAAGAAAAAAATAACAGACTATTTCTGCTTGATTTTTTGCCTTTTCCGCTCTTCCGTTTTTCCCTCTGCCTTTTTCCTGCAGTGTACTTCCTGACTAGAGATTAAATAATTCCATTGGAATCCTCTTAGGATGGGTTCCCAGCACTTGGCAATTAAACAATTACATTTAATCAGCATGGGGCGACGCTTCAAGTCACCCTCATTTCAGACGTTGATTAAAAGCAATTCTGCAGTGGTTATTGCTGTCGACTTTCTGAAACTGTGGTTCACTTAGGTTTACTGCATCTGTGGGGTCAGGTTGGATAGCAATATGGCAGGTTCAGTGGTGGTCGAGAGCCGTATCCGCCTGTGGTGGGTAAAACAGTAATGACAGAACTCATGGCAGACCTTATATTGTCCCTTAAGTCGGAGCTAGTTAGATTACTTGGAGACATTTTGACCCCGCAGCAAAGAAGACTCGAGGAACAAAAGAAAGGAGAGGGACATTAAGTTATGCATGTGGGAGCCCAGATCCTGCTTGAGTGTGAGTGTGTGTACATTAATATATGTGCATTTGTGTTCATACACAGCTATTTCTTTTTGCACATTTGAATGAAATGCACCTTGACATATACAATTTCATCATGCCATGCAATAACATCTCCCTCTGTGATGGCAAACAAGCAATGAGAGGGCACACACTGGGGGAGGAGGGCTTTTTTGACACCACACTCCAGCGAAGGAGTGCTACGTGGCGCAGCGGCGGAGTGCCGGAGCGGACTTTAGTCTTCCTCTGTGCAACACAGATGAGATGCGATGGATACCCGGCCCCCTCTTGTGAAACCCAGGTGCCCCTGTTTCATAAGGCACCCCACCGGCTCCCCAGCCCTCTTAATTAGCGTCTTCCGTCAGCTGGCACCCAGGCCTTCAAGCATCAGTCGCTGGCCTCTGGTGCTGAAGGAATCCAGTTCACTCCAGATCTTCAGCTTTCCTAACAGATGGATACGTGGATGGGCCTGAGTGTGATTTTTTTTGCAAACCTGTAAATAATCATCAATGTGAATTTCCTGGTGGGAAGAAATACTGTTGAATGCTTTCGTCAGTGTGTTTCTTGGTTTTAATAAAGATGGGCAGCTGCGGAGAAAGGGCCACGAGTTTTAGTGTGAGCTGCAGAAACACTGTTACAAGACACTGATGATTTTTATATGATGAAGTCAAATATAGATAAAAGGTTTCACCAGGACGGGAATGTTGCCTTTTTCCTGGTGCAGTATCATAGCAGTGCTGTAACAATAGTCTCTTCTAATGACATTCCCCTAGTAACTTCTTGCCTCTACGAATCTCAGGGGGGAAGCGCTACAAAAAGTGATAATTACATGAAATATACATAGAGAATAAAGGGAGCATGTTTACATAACCAGGCCCATAAATATCTGACGGAGAAGACATTGTTCTCCGACTCCTTTTAAGCTGATCTCCCAGGGATGCCATTTTAATGACATGATGGTTTAAAGAGATGCTGCTCCATCTCGTTCCATATTTAATTAACTTTTGCTTTTCTGACGCAGAGGAAAAACAGAATAAAGAACGCGTGATAGAGACAAACACACACGATAGCGAGGAGACAATAACAAATAGCTGGGAGAACAGAGAGGGAGGCAGGGGGAACATGAGCAGAGACCTTGTCATGCTTTTGTGAGCTGTTTACAATACAAGAGATGCAAGGGGGAGAGGAGGGGCGACAGAGGAGCAAGAGCTCTTAAAATTTGTAAAAAAAAGGGATAGAATTAAGAGAAAGGGAAAGAGATGGGAGACAGAATGGGAGAATGAAGACCTTGTTCTCCCAGGGGTCTCCATTATGGAGCATCTTTTTAGTTCATCACCAATAAGAGAAAATGAATGTGAAAAAGACGATGTGTGTTTAAGTGACATCCCGGAAAATAAATAGATTCAACATTAACAAAAATAAAATCAAAAAGGAAGCTCGTCTGTTGGCCTCCTTCTCCACATTTTCCTCATCAGAGTTGATCTGCCACGGGTTCATTAAATAAACACATGGCAGATGTCAGTGAGCAAAGAGGATTTCACATCACATCATCACACATGTACATATACAGAGCTCCCTGCTCATTATAAAACATGGCTAAAGACACCGAACGCACCAGAAATCTGTGTTAACTTTTCCGCACATTTGGTCACGCACACCCACAGCACTGGAACGTTTGAACTGGCTTCAGCCGCCACAATGAACTCAAATCATTTAACCAATGAATTCATGTTCTGCCACTTAGATACAGGGGACTCAGCCCAGAAATTCGGTGTGCCCTCCTCTCTCTCAGGCTGTGTGTTTTCCATTTTTACTGTCAGCTGTATACGGTGTACTCTGCATTATTGATACTTTCCTTCCCTCTCCTCTCCTCCTCTTGTTAAGACTCTCTCCTTGTCCTCATATCATCACACTGGCCACACTGGCTGCAAGAGCCTGGAGAGTTGCAGTGAATTTGACCCCACCTGGTCTATATTTTATTGCTTTGCGTTTAATACATTTTTGAAAATCCTCCCCCATCTCATACCCCAAAATAAAAAAGAATCTAGTGCCTTGTCTATTTCAAGTGTTTGCCTGGGTGAGGCAGAGGGAGATGACTGGAGGGGGATACTCACCTTCAGCTCTCCCAGTTCAGGAGACAGGGGGGATCATTAGGAGGGGCTACAGTGGAGGGAAGAGTGTGAAGAGTGTGTTTGTTTGTCTATGTGTGTGTTAGCTCGGTGATAGACTGGCGACTTTTTCCAGGGTGTACCCTGCTTCGTGCCCGATGTGTGCTGGCGGGGATGGGCTCAAGTCCCCTGAGACAATGAAAAGGACGGAGGGATGAAAAATGCATCTTCCCTTCAAATAACAACAGTGAATGAGTGTTTTATTTTAAAATACAATTTGTTTACATTTTCTTTGAAGGGTGAGTATTCTCTGAAGGTGATATTCACAGCACCAGGCCCCTTCTCTAATTATTATCTGAGAACTGTCTGATACATTTGCAGAAGTAACTTTACTCCGAGGAGGACAGTTTGGGATTCCACAACTGTCTTTTTTAAACTGTTATTCTCATTCCTACAATTATATTCCAAAGACACAGAAACAGGCTGTACACAAAATAACACGGCACGTACATAAAAGACAATAGCAAATGCCCTTGTGCTCCATCCATAAACACAGTGGTAGGGCTGAGGCGTCCATTTTGCTGACACAGTTCTGAAGTGAAAAGATGGCTCTCTGGATGTGGAGAGTGCCGGTGTGAGAGATTGGGTTACCCCAGACACTCCCAGCGGATCTCCCGGCCAAATGGATCTGGATCTCACGCTTGGGCGCACATATTGAATGCCATAAGAGGTCTCTGAGGTCTCCTTCAGTGGGAGGAATGCGCAGCCTAACAATGTGGAGTTTTCACCAAACTAAATTTTGAACCAAAGAAGAGTTATAGCAAGGACACCGGAACACAAGGGACAACCGCTGAATGCATACTTACATTCGTGCAGGTTGTTCGTATCGGATAAAGTGGCACATTTTTGGCTTCCCGGATTGCAACATGCACTGCGCAGATTCAGTAGGATCTCATAATTCTTTAATAAAGTCTTAACACAGCTTGCCTCTTTCCCTCCGGAGGGCTATGAGTATTAGCCTGTCAAATGAAAAAAACAAAAACAAAATGCCATTTCACACACATCCTGGGCAAGAACAATGGCATTTCAGCTACTCCCAAACATCTGGCCCGACTGCCCAGTTCCACTAAGGACTGGCCAGGCTCTTAGCAGCATCGAGTGCCACTTGCATGGAGGTTATGTTCAGGCGACGACACCGTGGAGGATCGGCCAGGCTAAGTTATCTCTGAACAAGCCATCCATTCTGCCGCTTTCTGATGGAAGAATACTTGGGGGCTGTGTAATTATATTGCTTTAAATGAACCCACGAGAATGCTCCTGCCAAAGCGCCCACAAAGTCTCACACTTGGGCGAGTGTCAGAAACGCAGCGCTTGTGTATGCATTAGTGTGTGTAGCTGCATGCATGCGTGTGTGTGTGTGTGTGTTTTGCTGCTTAGGCTGGCGTTAAAAGGGAGGCCGCATTGCTTCTGATACGCCTCACAAGTGAATTTAATTAAATCATAAATATGAGCTGGAGGCCGCCACCCAATTTAATGTAATGGATGATGTGGGCCAGTCCATCTCTGGCAAAGCAAAGTTCTGGACCCGTTCAAATGCCCTTGAAGCTTATTAAAAGTGCCTGGCACAGGGAGATGCTAGCAAAGTTGTTTAATGGATGCCCAGCTTGCATTCAGTATGACAGTTAATGTTGGGCCGTACCATCTCTGACTTGGATGAGGGGCTGTGTCTCTATTGTGGAAATCTTGTCCATCCCTCATCTGATTGTTGTCATAGTAATGTAATACAAGCTAACAGATGACAGAGACAACATGCACATTTGATTTGAATAAGAAAATCCAATAATAGAAACCATAGTAACCCCGACTGCACGGATGTACTATAAAATGCTGTATGTGATCCATCTATATTATACACTTACACATAATGGATCAAAACAGTATATACAGGACTAATATTGTGCTTCCCTTAGTATTCTTAATTATGTTTAATCATGCAAACAATGTATGGTTAAGTTTGTTTTATCTTATCAGCCCAGTCGCAAAAATAAAATGTCGGCATTTTACGTTTCTGCAAACCATTGATGCATTAAATTCATCGTATTATAACATTTCTACATGTCACATAACGTTAAGATTATATGTATATGAGCTGATGTTCATGTCAAGAGGAAGAGGAGATGGCGGTGACCGAGACGTCTGCCAAGTGAGAGAGCATTATTCGAGACAGCGATTCAACATTGTAAACGTGAAACCACTGCATATTTTTAATGAGATATTAGGACATTTTTTGCCATGTTAGTGGCAACAAAACCAGATATTTTTAACAAGACTTCAGGACATTTTCCCGCTGTGTTCAGCCCAGATACGTCCAAGTCAAAGGTTGACATTTGTACCCAACGTGGCATATCATGTTCACATTATATGCTTATTAACTGACTTTCACATCGGTAGGTGGAAGGTATGATAGTGGTGTTAGTACAAGCCACATGGCTGCCAAGCAAATGACCGCAGTTCAACTCTGTGGGGAGATTTACAGTCGTTTTTGTGGCGACTAAAGCCGGCTATTTTAACCCAAAACATGATGTTTTCCTCACCAAGTGTTTTTTGTGCCTAAACCTCAGCAGACCAGAAGCACAGGGTTGAAATTGAACCTGAACAAATGTATAGTAGCAACATAGATGAATATTGAGCTTTAAATCTGACACAACCAGGTAAGCCAAAACAAGATGTTTTCCTAACCCTAACCAAGTGTTGTTTTTGCCTAAACCTAATCAGACCGTAAGCACAGCGTTGTCACAACATAAAATTAAAAATGGAACCTAAATCACTGCACAATCGTTGGTTGTAGTGGCTGCTTGTCTCGTCTGATGTCTGTTTTAATGTTTTATTGTCAATGCCTGTATTAGCGTGTTGTATTATGTGTTTTATATACCTGAAAAGAACTGCAAATTAGCCAAAGCTAGAAGTCATACAGTATATGCATTGCATCGGTTGCATTTTTATCTAGATGTAACAATGCCAACATGTATCATCCCTGTCAGATAAACCAATAAAATTAAAGCAAGAGAAACGTTGCAACATGAAGCAACGTAGAGTTTCGACATAATCTGTTGTTTGCATATTGTCAACATTTATTCTGCTATCGGGTTTTATTTTATACACACAGCATTTAATGAAAGATAGTATCTACTGTGTATCTCAAATGAAGCATCAGTTTACGCTCATTTGTTACTCACAGTGTAACCTAGTTACAAGGCTATGTGCTGCAGCGCTGATCCTTTTCAAAACAAAACTGAAAGCTTCAACAAATGTTATGCTGCTCGCGTGTCACCATTGATGAATCATTTGCTGGGACAGACAGATGTTCTTGCAGGGTTTTGTCCCATCCGGCAAAGGCAGGAGAATCTTTGCCTCGGTCTCCCGGAGCGCTGGAGGCTCCCTAAATAGACCTAGCGCAAGGGTGTGTAGAATGGGACCGCACAGGGTGATGGGTAATGGAGTCATTAATAACACAGACCTCCCTTAAGATGCTCAGATGTTTGTTAGCGAGAGCCACGAGGGAGCGGGGAAAATAGGATGCAATTTGATACAAGGGGGGGAAAAAAAGCAGTGTAAGCTTTTGATGATGATCGTGTTTATGCTGTCACAGGTCTCGTCTGATGGGCTAATTGTGTTCACACTTACACACAGATACACAAGTATTTTAGGTAGATAATGAAGGGACAATGAAGCCATTTCCTCATACAGTTTTTAATATTTCCATCACATGTGCAACACAAAAAAACGAGGTCTGCCAAATACAGAACTCCATATTTTGTACAATACATTTTAATATCATCAGAGATAACCGTCCTTTTGCTGCAGGAGATGGTGATTTCCTGTAAACTGTGTACGAACAATTCTCAATCAAAAGGTCAAAACATTAAAGTTTTATACAAAAGTGCATCTCAGGTTCATTGAATGCAAAACATTTACAGAACAGAATGGTTTAAAGTTTCGTATGATGCCACAGTGGCTTCCAGCTTGAGCAGACAGCAATGGGACACTGCGAAGCAACAAGAGGAGTACTCGGGCACTCTCCAGGAGAGCCATGGACAGAGTTTAGTAACTAGGGCATATCCCTAAGACAGACTGAAATTGTGTTCTGTCTTCATGACCCCAAATCCGAATGGATTAACTCCCCCACTGCGAAAAAATATGTAGAGATAACAAAACATAAAAATAAAAAAAAAATAAAAATTCCAGTAATCTCCAGGCTTCAACGAGCAGTAAACATTAACAACAGAAATGTACAGGTTGAGTCAGTGGGCTGGAGATTTCCCCATGCTCTGAGAGCCACATGGGAGCTTCACGCCTCTGTTCACGAGCCAACCAGAGGAACTAGCCTTTTCCAAATCTGTGTCACTGCGTTTGCATATATCAGCATCCTGTCCTGTTTTTCTGTTCTCTCTGTTGTTTTTTTTTTCTTTCCTTTTTTCTCTCGTCTGAACTCCGGCGCAGGCAGTGCAGATTAGTCGCACCGCCGTTCTCAGCTGGTCCTCTGGCAGCCATATTACGACGGACACGCAGACAAGACCTCAGCCTATGCTGGTGAATCAAGCTTTCCTACCCCCGTAATGATTGACCATGTCAGGAGACAGAGTGACATACTGCGCGGTAGGAGTAGCGCTGATGAAAAGAGTCCTCCTGACAACACTTGCCGGTTCCTACAGCTTCCTATGCTCTCCGTGTCACCCTGTTTCTCCTTTACACAACTGGTTGAGTCCCATCTGGTCTGTTCGACAATGTTATTGACCTTTTTTTTTTTTTTACCCCCTTCTCCTTTTTTTGGACAAACATTTTCAACTGTACATTGGCAAATACTGTATAAGATTGCAATATAGCTGTAGTTAAGCAACACATGAAGAATTCTATGTACAAACAAGTTGGCTTTTTCTTTATTTTTGAAATAATGGTTAGTAAAGAATGGAGAGGGTTCGTTTCATGTTCTTTCCCCCTCTTTCTTTTATTTTTCTTTGCTTTGCTTTTCTTTTTTCTTGCTGTGGCATGATTCCATGTGGTGTAACTGAATCGAAAGTTCAGTGCAAGACAGTCAGTGGGAAACTGCACCGGCAGTAATTGGCGGTCAGACATTGTTCTTCGCGTCATGCGATCCTTGTTCTCGGCCGCGGCACTGATCTTTGCCATGTTAGCTGCTGTGCTGAGTCAACGTGTGGTTCTGCAAGGACACAAAAAGAGACAGGGGAAACATTATGATCACATACAACAAATGGATCTTTCATTTTCCTTCCCTTTCATTAAAAGGACATTGGAACATTATTAATCTTCCATAGCAAGGACACTAACGTTCTACACCTTGAAATGTTATGATTGACAAGCATGGCTTGTGATTATCTCGGCATTTGAACATCATCTTTATTAGCTCGTCATTACCCAGATCCAATTAACTTACACGCAACGCAAATCTGTTTGTGGATCAATAGCAGTTGGCTTTGGGATTAAACGTAGTTAAGTCTTAGTCTAACACAAAGGCACTGGACCACTGACAGATAACATCCCATTCTTCAGAAATCCTGCCTCCCGATCAAAGGCTGTGTCCATGGAAACAAATCCATAACAAGGCACTGACACACCTGATGGAATATCATCCTGAGAGTCTTGTTTATACAGCGCCTCCGTGTATTGAATGTGCTGCTAACGTACAGGGCAGGAAAAAAATAAAAAAAGTTGAAAAATAGGTGCAGGTGAGGCCGCTGATGATTTGATCCTCCACCCCGCTGCGAATATGTAACGGTGCACAATTTACCATGACAGGATAACAAGCTGACAATATCGCCCTGTTTTGCTGTATCTCCCAAATTTATGCAGGCACGCACACAGACCGTTGAGAGTGGTTGTAGTGGGGCAGCTGTGCCAGGTTCTTTAAAGGGAGTGTGGACCAGGGGGTGTGTAACTGGTGTCCCTGGTGGGCTGAATCCAGGTCATCTTTTGAAGTGACTGCTAATCCCTTTAATGCAAACTACATGCCCCACTTGCTGCGCTCTGTTTAAAACACGGCCTTGGACTCTCTAAACTGGCATGGACTAGACACACCTGTCACAGAGTCATCAGCACGCATGCATGCACAGATACACACACACCCCGGTGCACACATACATTTCATCGAGCAGGATTAAGTGCACGAGTATGTGAAATGACGTGTTTACTGCTCGGCTACGGGAAGCGAGATCTGAAATGATTACTGCAACCTCAGTGAGAAGGTTTACCAAAGCAGTCACCTTCAGTCCTGTTGGTGCAGAATCCCTCGGGCAGTGCTAGGAGACGACTATTAGCCCCCCTTGCATTCATTCCTTCCCTCTTTACCCTTTCGGCCGCCTCCATATAAAGCGTTTAAACACCTCGACAGCTTTCCTTTCAGCTAGGGCGATTACTCCCCGACAGGTGGGGTAATAAGCTGTTTGACGGGGAGCAGGAGTGTGACCCCTGTAAGGGTTAGCGTGGCTCGCCTGGGCCCTGCTCTCCCTTTTTTAAAGAGGCGGCCCCGGACAGCTCCTCTGCTTCCCTCTCTCCCCTCTTGCTGAAATAAAGCTCCTTTAAGTGAGTCTGGGAGGAGACTCCCCACGGGACGCTCTCTCTCTCTCTCTCTCTCTCTTTCTCTCGCCCCACCTCACCTCCTCCTCCCCGCCTTACACTCCACCAACCCCCCCCTACCCCCCGGTGAAGACATCCTTGGCGTTGCTGAGGAGGGACAGGAGCACGGCAACCTTATTAATGAATGCGGCCCATTACCCGTCAGCCTGGCTCCTCGGCGACTCCCAGAAGCCCCTGCAGTACGTGACTTCAAATGGCAGGATATTGACACGAGGAGAGCAAAGCGGCTAGGACTGAGTGTGTGTGCCCGTGTGTGTGTGTGTGGAAGAGAGAGAAACAGAGAGAGAAAATTTGTGCTCGACTGAGTGTGCATGCCTTTGTGTGAGTGTGCCAGTGCGTCTAGGTGTGTGTGTGTGTGTGTGTCTGTGGACCCCAAAGGAACGTAGCTCCTTGGATATAATGTAGGGCTCGTAACAGCTATTAGAGGGGAAAATAACCCCTCTGGGGAATGGCTCCCCCCACTGCATGTCCCAGCTCTGTCTGACACACACTGCATTCTACCTTTTTCTTAAACATGCCAGGAGTTTTCTCACTGAGGGCTTTCTCAAGGACGGTGTTAAACGACTTCAGCGGCTGTGGCAGCCATGCAGACTAAAGGGAAATAGAGGAAAAGAGGGGGGGAAAAAAACGTTAAAAGAAAATGAAACTGATACCTTTATCTCTGTGGATACCGAACTCCGCAGAGTAGCTATAAACTGTTCTGTGTATGACTATGGAAGGTGGGAGAAGGGAGGGAGGGCGGAAATTCACTTTCCAATCTCCATCCTTGTCAAGTTCTTCAAGTACCTTTGCACCAGCGCTGTGTAAGTTAAATACCTACAGTACCCAACCACAAATGTCAAATTAGATGTGAAATTCACATCTTGTGTGGGAAAATGACCCGAATGTCCACTGCCCCGGCAAGGAGGATGTCACTAATGGTGTCACACCAGAATCACTGCAATTTAGGATTAGATGCCCTCCATTAAGCCTTTTAGCTCTCATCCTGACTCCCTCCTTCAATGCCATCCTATTCCCCCTGAAACTCTGCCATTCCCCTTATCATCCATTTCCTTCCCTTCTATCCAACCCTTAATCTCCTCCTCGATCCTTTCAACCACCTGCTGGCCACACAGGCCTGCTGCAGGGCCCAGTTACCAACAGTGTTCAGGTAAACCATAGCAGTCAATTCTCCACTAAATTAAATTTTGCTCTGATCAATAATGCGCACCCGCTTCTCCCTTATGAAGACTTGGCTGCATTGGCTCGGAGCGAGCCTCTTCCTCCTCTCCTATTCTCTCACCGGCTCTGTGCCACCGTTAAACCACCACTTTCATCTGATTACATCACCCTACTGCAACGCCCTCAGGGGTGGTGGAGGAGGAGGGGGAACATCCGGCAGGGGTCTTGTGTACCCATGCAAACAGGTGCAACATGTCTTAGGAATTTAACGCGGCTGCAGAGAGGGAGAGGGTGAGGAGGAAAAAAGAGAACGATTGGGGAAGAGCAGCAGAGAGTAGGAAAGTGCAAGGAGGCCGGGGAGTTGATTTATTAACTAATCATTCTTTATGTCGTTCCCCATTGCTCTGGTCTCCATCGATAGCACCCGGTCTCCAGTGAGGCAACAGAGGTGCATCTCTTACATCAGCTCTGCAAAAGGAAGGCCAATAGACCAGCAGACACGTCCTCTCTTTCATCTGATCTCACTGTATTAAAGACAATCTTCACACTGTCCAACATCACAGAGAGGAGATGTAAAGCTTAATCGCAACGCTAACTATGTTTGATTAGCGCGGTGTTAATACCTGCAGAGCACATGTTACAGTATGCACACTGTGTCTGCTCTTCTACCTGGTGTTATCTCGCATGTAGCATTAAACCCAGCCTTCATCGAGCGCTTACAGAGCTGAGTGAGCAATAACGACTTTTTAAGCTTTAGTTTTTTCAGGGCTTCTCAAACAAATTAGGTGAGCTGACCAGAATTTGCCGCATTATTTAGCCTTCAAACTCAAAGTACTGCAGCTTCAATTCTAGCAATTTATTTGTAAGTATTACATGTATTATTAATTGCATTCAAATTGCACCCACATTAAGATTAATGCATGAAATTATACTATACTAAAAGCATAAATAAATGCGTTAATGTTAACATACTGCAGCTTTTAACTAATATCAAATCCTTTAATTACATTGCTTAAATGACAAAGTTCTTTGTATGTCAGTATCTTAGTCTCATGTGCAGTAAGAATCAAACCCAAAATGTAATTGATCTGCACAGTAAGGCCGGAAGAACTGCAATAAAATGCAGGGGTGCAAGTAGCTAATTACAGCTACTCAAATTATTGTCATTTTAAGTAATTTTTTGGGTACTATTTTTTTAATTCTATAGTTTAACTCGTTACAATGGTTAAAAAGTAACTAATACTCTGAGTACTGTTTGAGAAGAATACTCTGTACTTTTACTTAAGTATTTTTTTGATTCAGCAAGACATTAAATTGAGTAATATATTAGGAATGTAACTGTACTCTTACTTGAGCCCAGATGTCATAATGGTATGTAAAGTAGCAATCACACTGTAAATGTCCCAGTTAAGGAGAGTTTGGTCTGTGTGCAAGTGTGGGCGCATGTTTAAGTTGGGTTTTGGGTATTGATTTGTACGTGGTTTGTATGTTGTTTTCAAAATATGTCAAAAAAAAAAAAAGACTCAAAAGGACAGTTTGGAGAATATTGTGGAGAAAAATATTTAACATTTTGCAGTTAAATTAGTTCGTTAATGATTACTTCAATGATGAAGACATTTATTTATGTCCTTTGACAAACTTGTCCAGCAGCAAACCATTAATTTGCTATTGTCAAGTATTACTTAAAGTAAGGATTTACTCAATAAAGAAACGATTTAATCAGAAGAGTTAAGTGCATTCATTTTTAACCCTGTGGCTAAAGTGTCTTATTTAGTTTATCTGCAATCAAAAAAAAAAAAAAAAAATTCAAAGGAACCGTCTAAACTGTAAACATCCCCCTCTCTAAGCTCTGATTAAAAGTCTTATCAGTCTGTGCCGAGTTCCTCTCTTTTACCCCGCATGGCTGACGTACAGTAAAGTCTGCAAAGCTGCATCTGGAGCACGGGGAGTGTGCACAAAACCACTGAGACCTGTGCGCACCCGTACTCATCACTCAGGAATTTAATTAACGCAGACGAGAACGTCATCAAACGATGCTAAAACAAAGAACCTGTGGTCTTTCTTCCAGGCTCCGAACTGCAGGGTGACTTTAAGCCATGAAACCACTCGGATATTTTCGGCTAATTTATGTTGGCGTTGTGATTGGAAGATGAACAATGGACCTCAATCAATACCGACCCCCATTGTTTCTCGGGGAAAAAAAAAAATCTGACACCATGTGTTTTCTTATCGCTCCAAACTGCTGTGGAGAAGGACAAGAGTGCTGCATTCTGCCTTGATGTTTAATGGTGTGTTGAACTCGGTCCAGTATTGACTCAGTCCTCCCTTTGTGCATTCCCTACTGTTGACCAGTCCACTGAGGGAGTAATCCTTTCCTGCTTTGACCTCAGGCCAGGCTTACTGCTGGCTAGTTTAGCCAATGAACAACACAATCAAATAAATAAATAATACGGCAGTTGGCATTCTCCACAGTCATCACTTATCAGGCCGTAGGGAGGGTTGACCCCAAACACTGTTGTGCCACAACCGGCCTGGTCTCCTTGGTAACAGACTGTCTTGTTTGAAGTGAGGTGCCCGGGGAGTCGTGGTCATACAGTAACAGCACTCGGCCGTGGATTTCAATGTCTTCCATGTGTGTCATTTTTGTGTCCGGTCATTTTCGCGCTGTTAAAAAGAAATATATAATACATCTATAATGTTTCAAATGCTTTGATTAGATGTCTAACTACCCCGAGCAAATGCTTCTGAGGTGTAACCAGAAATGACGGACCACCCTTTTTGTGGGCTGGTGCTTTGTAGCTCCAAATGATACTCATTACCCTGTCTAAGTAGACAAGTGAATGGTACTAGAAACACACTATGCAGTGATCCTGCTGTTTGACTGAGGTAGCAAAACAACTGCACAACTGCTGTGTTATTATGGGGCCTCATTAAGTGAGGAGAGAGTGGGAGACGGGGAGAGGGGAGAGAGGGAGAGCAATAGAGAGAGGGCCAGCGAGAGGGAGAGGAAAAAAAAAAACACAAGAGAGCGATACAAACTGTATTCTGAGGTGATAGCAACACACAGATGCCTTTCCAGCCAAAATGAAGACTATGACTAAAGAACCCAATTAAGGGCTTTCTTAGGGGAGCCATCTTGGGAGGGGGATGGGTCTTCCTGGGACATGAGCCCTGGGCTACATCCTCTAATTAGACAGAGCGAGGGGGGAGGATCTCTGCCTGTCACTGGGAGGGAGATGGGGTCCATGGGGTTCCACATGTCAGTCCCAGAAACAAAACACAATTACTCTCACATTTAACCACTTCAGTCAGGGACAGACTTTGACTAGGGATGCTACAGAGCGTCCCCCTCCTTCCCTTCCTCCCTCCCTCCCTCCCTCCCTCTCCTCTCCTGTGCTGCTAGATATGCCACTTCACAAATACGGAGATTTTTGAGGACTAAATTTTCTCCCGCATTTTCCGCGTCCGCATGAGAAGGCGAGAGTCGATGTGCACTCTCATGTTTTCCCACCGAAATGGAGGAGCGAATCAGAAAATTAGCTTTTAATTGACCAGTGTCGTTCAAATTCCTAACTGAAGAGTTAAATTACTTTGCTGTTGTGCTGCGCGAACATGGAAAATTCGAGAGGGAATAATTGTTCTAATGCTGTTTATTCTGGCCTCTGCTGCATTTTGTTAACATCAACGGCGTAATAGACACTTGAAAATCAAATCACTACAGGCAGCAAATTAAACCTGTAGTGATTTTATTTTTTTTTTCCTGCCTGAGAAGCGCTTAAAATGGCATTATCAAAGTTGTTGAAAAAGTCAACTAAGAAAAAGTAAAGGAGACATGTTTGAGGGAGAGATCCGGTGATGGATTCTAGCACAGTACGCCGAGCGTCTCCTCTTTGTTTGGATTTAACTTTCCCCAGTGGTGCAACACAGGAAAAAGAAAAAAAGAACAGCTCAAAGGCTTCTGGGAGTTTTTGTCATGTCTCCCTCCAGACAAAGTGTTTGCATGCACATATCAGACCCTCGGAGAGACAGACACAAAGACAAATACATACAGCACGCACACAGATGTATACACACACACGCCCGCACTGAGAAAGAGAATATCCTCCCAGGATCATTAGGTCTGTCATGCTGTCTAATTCTGATCCACCTACAAAACTAGAACACCACTATTGTGATACATCACTCGTCATCTAAGGGTGTTTATGTCCCCATTTACAGTGTGTGTACAGTGTTGTACATAATTATAAATAAGCTTAAATATTAATGATGGCGCCTCACAAGCAGCTGTTTTTTTTTTTTTTCCGTTTTCTAATTCATTGTTCTTTTATTTTGTAGTGCAACTTTTTGAAACGGTGACAGAATTCTGAGCACCTGGGGTGATGAAGAAGAAAACAAGTTGTCATATAAAAGGGAGAAAAATATATATACAACTTTCAAACGCGTGAAGAGCTGTCACACTTGGCAGATCAAGATATTCAAGAGGATATGGGGTGTTTGAGAGCCGCTTAGGGACAAACACACGTAGCTGCGCTTTTTGTGAGACACTTTTGGGACGCGGGGCAGTTAGGGCGTTTTTCGGGGCATATTTTAAAATTCATGGAAGAAAAAAAAAACAAGAAGCAAAAACTTCTGGGGAATTAAGTCTCTGTGCTGCGTGAGGAGGATTCTTAAGATTTCATGAAAAGGAAAGCAGAAAAGAAATATTGAGGAGAGAGGATCAACTTTAGTAATTCCTGCATTATAATATTATAAAACTCCCTCCTTTCTCTCCCACTGTCCATCTCTCGTTTTCAGTCTTTGACGCACGTTATGACATGCATAGCTGTTTACACCTGCTGACCGTGAAGCCTATAAATATGCTTAATTAAAACAGTGGAATTGGTCACAGCTTGGCAATAATGGCTATCACACGGGGAGAGGAGGATCTCATTTGTGTGTGGAAGTAGAACATGATGCAGATGTGCTCTTGTCACTTTCGGCACTCATTAAGGCCAGGGAGCTTCGGATTGTCTTTGAAGGAATCCTTTTAAAAGACACTCCAATTAAGGTACGTGTCCTGCGGGCGTCTGAGGAGAGAGGGAGCAGTCGTACGGCACCCCGGTCCTTCCTTTCCACTCCTCCGTCGACTTAACACATGACTTACAATCTCGTGTCACTTCCAAGGAATGATAATGAAATTGGAGGATGGAAAGAGGGGGGGGGAGAGAAAAGAAAGCCCAGCTTAAAAGAAACAAGGGAATCTCACGCTGAAAATGTCATCTTCGCTGTTGTGTAACTTCAATCTCATTCTCTCGTCTATGGAGGAATCGGGATCGTTGGGAGAGGAGCGTCTCCGATTGCGGCCCCTCCAGTGTACGCCACCGCCGCATCGCTGGAGGAGCTGAACTTGCGCGTTTCTCCACAAATGAACTGCACTCAGAGAAATGTCAGATTTAAGCTGTGGCTAATACTGCGCACCCATCAGTTAATGAATCTGCCTAATTAATCCAGCCTAGCAGCATTGTCAGTGGCTCAGTTCCCTTTGCAAATGTGAAAAGCTACTGTATCTGAAGCCAACGCGAGGGGAGAAGGAAGTTTATTATCAAGTTTCACATTGCAATGTGGCCTTCGCGAGAACCTGGAGAGATTTTTCTTTCTCATAAGGGGTAGCTGCTTTTAAAATGACAGGACTGTGGAGCTTATTTGGGAGAGAGGATGCAGGAAAGTCTCCTCGTCTCCTAGTTGCTCAAGGGGTGGGCAGTAGTTGAGGGTCAGGATGAGCGCTGCACAGCCAGCCCGCTTGCCCTCCCCATCAGCACCTCATGAAATATCTAGACTTTGCTCCATATTTTAATGGGGTGAGGGAGAGGAATGCGCAGGGTGGAGGCTGTGTGAGCGTGTGTGATGGTGGAGGGGAGGCCTCTGGAGAGTTACGAGGGGAATGGTGGTCTATGCATCTCAGTGCTTATTTTTTTGTCTGTGAAAGAAAGAGGGGAGAGGAAGAGAAAGAAGGAGAGCAAGAGAGATTATTCTCCTTTGGAATCTGGATTCTGGGGCACACAGGCCCAGGAGTCAGTCAATCTGGCCAGTCTGAGGGGGGCGGCTGGGCGGGGGGTCCTAGGAGGGCTGATTAGACGGATGCTCTCCCATCATCCATCTCGACAGGCTGGCGAAAATTGGCTAGCCCCTCGCAGGGTAGAGTTCACGGGGGGAGGCGGTGGGGGAGAATGTGGAGCGGTGCACTGGATACCTGTCACAGCCTTTGGTCTGTTTCAGGATCTCAGCAGCAAATTAATAAAATATCGTTCCTGCTTCCTTTTACCTGCCGTGGCAGCTCTCCCTCTCGCTGCTCCATCTCCCAGCTTGCACTGGCCCTTTGACCCCTCCGACTACTGTGAGAGATGAGGAGCCCAGGCAGCCGGCGAGTGGGCCAGAGTGTCAGGGAGAAACAGGGAGAAACTCCAAACTCAAGACCTGGCAAAGAGAGAGAGCTTCCACTTCTCTCGCTGCTGGAAGACAGCTCCACTTCAGACAGACTGACAAACGACTGCCCCGTGTCAGTGAGACATTTTGAAGTGTGATGCATGGGAAATGGCAACTGCAAACAAACAACTACTAAAAACAAGTCTCCAACCTGCACTGTTTGTTGAAGGCTTAACTATAAGCTTACATCCAACACTACGTTCAGGAGTTCCATCTTAAGATAATGTTGGATCTTTGAAAAACTTATGGAAACTTTGAGCTGGTCACAGTTAATAAACTCAGCACATTGTGAATGTCTCTGTATGTGTGCACATTATATATGTACTAGATACAGTGTGAGCATTCACTCACATGGGACTGCCTTTAGAGCGTGACACAGGTTGAGCATAATGATCGCCTTATCCCCAAAGCTCATTCCTGCTCGGCTTTCATAACCCCCCGTTTCACAACAAAGTGCCATAGGTCTTTCATGTTCTACTCTTGTCTCTTCACACACAGTGTAAAACAATATAATCATGCATGAAACAACACCTCCGGGAGGTGGAGATCACTTCATTCCAAAAAATGTCAAACGAAAAAAGTAGGAAAACATCCCCAGGTTATTTGAGATTGTTTACAGGTACCTGCAACAACCCTCGCTGTATAGAGAGCACCAATGAGAGATGAAAATGTGATAAAGAGGAGGCCTTGGCATGAATGAAAAGACTCCACGTTGGCAGTTCGGTGGAGCACGAGGCTTGTTAAATAACCTTCTCGGTGGTGGAGCTGCATGTTGGTGGACGGTGGATTGTTTTATTCATGGTTGCCGTGCTCAAATGACCAGCAGATAATGATCACACTCACCTTCCTCCTGGCAGACACACGCCTCTGTGTTTACAACCTGAATCTCAATATGAAAATCGTTGCCGATCAATGGGCGGCCGAGCCCTGGATGCTTCCTCTGGCTACCCGTTAATACATACTGCTGCTAATCCAAGTTCTAAGGTAGATGCACTTGAAGGATGCAGTCTGGTTTTCTTTCTGTGCTTTAAGGCGAATTAAGAACAATTTCACTGATTGGATTGAACGTGGTGCTTATAGACTGCTCATGTTTTAATGATTCAGTTTCAGAAGGCGATAGAAAAAAGATCTGGATATGAGAAGTGCGCCATGTGCACGGTAGAGGATCCCCCAAACAAAACAGAGCTGCTTGAAAACACCACCGCAGTGAAATAATATAATAAGGTCTCTTTCATTTTTTCAGGCCCTCAAAGGACCTGGGAGAAAGATTGCTAGAAAATGGATTATCTCTCGAACATTGCGAGTTCATAAGTCCAACTACTAACTTTGTTGAAGGGCAGATACGGTCTCCCAGAGGACAAAGCTCATATTTAGCCATGAGGCCTCCTCTGTGATTAGGAGGGGAGATGCAGGCATATTGACTCAACTGTGTTTTTGCCTCTGCACTGTATGTAATTACCTCTTCAAAAACGAACATTCCACTAATCCTCTAATTCCAGATATTTTAGTGCTCCGCTGGTCTAATAAGCAAATCAAATCATATCTGCACATCACAAATGAGTTTTGGAAACGGACTGAAATAATTCCTTCTGAGTCTCTCATCCCAGCCGGGACGGAGGGGACAGCCGGAGTGCAGGCGAGCGGTGTTTAGTGTTTGTTAAGCTGTCGTGTGTGATTAGCGGTCGCGCTTTCGGGCTGGTGGCCTTTTTTTTTTTTTTTTTTTGCGCTCAGCCAGCCTGAGGCTCACCTGTAACTCTGTCTGGAAGAAGAACTTCTGTGGGCACTGCGAGCAGTCGTAGATCTTATCCTCCTGGCCGTGGGCTGAGAAGATGTGCTGCTGGAGCTTGTTGGCGTGGACAAACACTGCACGGGAGAGGAGACATGGGGACAGAGGAGAAGATAAATGTCAGTAAATTTTTTTTTTTAAACTTCCGCTCTAAGATGCCTCTACTCTGCTACTCATTGTCGACTGTGTGCAAATTAGAGTAGGGCCTCGTTGCCTGCATTAAGGGAACAAAGGCAACAGCATAATTGCATCTGCCTGAATAAAAATTGAAGACAGACTATGTCAAATGGCAAGGAAAATTACTTAATTACAAACAAATGAATGCACTATCAACAATAAGAGAAAAAACATTGTTATGAGATATATAATTGAAAAAAAAGCACAGAGAACAATTTAGATGTTAACAGTGAAACTAGAGTGGTCACATTCATGGCACTAGAGTGAGTGAATGCATAATGTTTTGGGAATAATGATGCTCTTTATTTAGCGCTACTGTGGGGACAACAAGCCGGAAAATAAACAACCACAAAAAATTGGCATGGCTTCAAGTGCAAAACATGGCCTCCATTAGTCTACATAGCTAATTATATTGACAATATAAATATTCATGATGTTGCACTACTTATTCATGCAGACACAGACTCCATTCACCGTCATATAAACACACAACTCGCTGGCACTTAAAACATATACCATACATTTGTGCTTTAATTAAGTCATAGTCCACACTGAGAAGCTAAGGGGGATGCAATTGTGTGTCTTGAGTTTGTGTGTGTGTTTGTGTGTGTGTGTGTGTGTGTGTGTGTCTGCATCCTCCAAGGAGCACTTCAAACATGCCGTTTGTTATCCCGGACCCTTGTGCTTTTAAGGATGGCTGTCTAATCTCAAAGGTCTGGATGCTCCGGAAAAGTTAGCATGTGGGGGCTTCATTTGAATTTCTTACGGCTCAAAATAACTTTTCTTCTAATGCGTGCACCGTGGGGCCAGGAGGAGAGGGAGGGGGGAAGAAAAAGCACAGCCACAAAAGGTGAGGTGTCTGTCGGAAGATGGCTTTGGGGTCGCTGCAGCCCCGTGGCGGGGCCTCTGCAACATTAACGTGTCCCAATTTGAGCTCACCTGGGAGAGCGGTTATTAATTATTGAGCCGTGCACACTTGAGACGAACTCGGCTTCATTGAATGTCACACTCCTGACCTGGGAAATAAAAGTTTAGATTCAAAGCAGAATCACTGGTGGGGATGCCTGCAGACTGCTAATGCCTGGATGACAGCTGTCTCTGGAACATGGCGGCATGTTAACCAGAAATGAACAAACCTCCGCTAATGAACAAACAACAACTCCATGGTCCATTTCTGAAACTAATGACCACAGCAATATGAAGACAAACATAATTCCAGATAGATGGCTGGTTTTTACAGTCGGTTACAAAACATTTACCCTCAAGGTTAAGGCCTCGGCTATCACGCACACTTGTGCCTCTGTTATGCTCTGAGAAAGATGACAATTTTCTTTGTGGGGGATACATGCTCTGCTAGGGGAAAAAAGCGCTGATAAACAATAGCTTTTCTCTTTTGCTGTGTTTTGTCTGCATATACTGTACAGAAGCAGGTCACAGCAGCTGCAGGAAGCCTTCATTATGTCTTTGGCTAGAGGAGGAAAAAGTCAATACAGCAAAAATAAAAATGGATTTGAGACTTGGGGGGCCTTCAAATACTGTACAATAGGGCACAACACAACTGAGATGTCATGGTAGCTGTTTCTGGCTGTTTACATGTGTATCTGATCCAGCTCCAGTAAGACACGCATTTAATCAGTTATATGCATTTATAGCTCCGCATTCATTCATATGCAAGTGTGCGATGATTGAAAGTGTGAGAGCCTAAAATGCACTAATGGGCAGGTCTCCTGTAAGAACAATAAATAATGAATGGACTTAAAGACTTAAATGGAAGCTCAACAACTTATCAGCTAATTTATGTACAACAGTTAGACATTTTAAAATGCTTGGGCCATATTTATGATCGCTAAAAATGATTGGGAAATGCAGCGTTTTAAAATAAAGACTCTCTTTGTCTTCATCATCGTTCTTCAAATTAGCATGCAACTTGTAATAAAGGGAAATGAGGGGACAGAGTATCGCTATTTGGCAGCGCGAGTCACATATGAGATATGCCATGGCATTGCCCATTCAGAGGAGAGACAGCGGCATGTCTTCCAAGAGGGTTAAAATGAGGACATAGAGAAACGAGGAAGAAATAATCCAAAACCACATCCAAACAGGATCAGTGGCTGGCCATTGTGTCTCTCCCTGCTGAGAGTGAGAGAGAATAAGGGAGGGAGCGAGAGAGAGAGAGAGAGAGGGAGAGAGAGAGAGAGAGAGAGGGAGAGAGAGAACTTTGTGGAGTTTGTTGGCCGTGGAGCCAGAGCAGAGCGGAGCTGAACAGAGCACTGAGCCGGGTTGGGCGTCAGGGGTGTCAGGGCTGAGGGGGCTGAGGGGCCAAGGTCTCCTCGCTGTGGGGGATATTAAGCCCTCTGATTAGATCTCAGGGGCCGCCCATGGCAGACGTCTCCTTTACTACAGGCCCCAGCTCATCTTTATTTTGGCAGGGTGGTGCTCTCTGCAGGCTGCACTGCACCAATACTAAGCTGTTTGTGCAGGGGAGGGAAAAAAAAGTTTATCCTTTTTTTTCCCCCTTTCTCCTTTTCATTTATTTATTCGTCTAGCCTACATGTGTTCGTTTCTGCTTAATCCAAGAGTTCACAATGCAGAGGCTGATCCAAGTGTTCTGAGGCAACACAAACAAGTTGATTTGGAGCTGCAAGCTGATAACTGGTAATTTTGAGTTAAAGCTAAGCCTATGTTTTTGGGGTGTTGGGATAATTCTAACGACACGCACCAGCAGAACGTGGGCAGCAGCTAAACAAAAAGCCAATTAAACTACTGTATTTGTCAGACTCTTGCGGATTTGAAAGCCGAGCATCCTGTAGTTTTTCAAGTTTGTACTTCCTGCTGTGACATAAGTTGACGAAAAAGCGTACACACACGCACACACACACGTACGACTTTCATCAGGCACACTTTCTTCTGTTTTGTTTGTCTTAAGCACATATTCCCAATCACAATTTCCACACCAGCCCTCGCTGCTGCTCCTAAGGGTGCAGGCAGACACTTCTAGCTGCAGGCTCCCCCACTTCTGAAACCTGTCAAATCTGTCCTGGGAGAGTCAGCCTCTCTCTCATCATCCAGGGGCTTATGGACCTCTCTCCATTTACCCTCCCTCCCCTACACAGCTCTCTTTTCCTCCTTCTCTTTCCCCCCTTTCATCTCACATCCAAACTTGCCAGTTGCAACCTTCTCGGCTTCCTCCAAGTTTTGTCTCCTTTTCTCCTCTATTTTGTCTCCCCTCGTCTAGCGTCTACGACTTACTCCCCCCCCCAACACTTTCCGGCGGTCTGTTTTGTGGCATGATTTGTCCTCTCCTCGTTCCCCTCGATGTGGATTGAGGATAATCAGGTGTGTCAAAGAATGACAATCACTCCCCACCTCCCACCGAGTTTTGGGTCACGCGGGGGTAGATCAAACCAAAACACGGGCATCGAGTGGGGATGATCTTTTAAACAAAGAGTAACCTTGTTAATCGAGTGAACTCAGTGACCCAGCCACCATCACTGCCGCCACCTAGTTTGATCAAAGTTTGGCTTTTATGTTCAGACTCATTAAGTCTGTAATAGGGATCCTTTTAATCTGTAAATAAAGTTTTTGCAATGGTGCACGCAGTGGTTCATCAACAGCATCTCAACGGCACTGACAAAACAAAACCGGCTAAAACGAAATCTTCCCATGTAGTACAGTTTTGAAGTACAGCACTTGTACTTAACATAAGTTTGTAGTTCTACTCAGCTACATGTCCAAGAGATACCACCTACTTTTTATTCCCAGTTGCTGTTAATTTTCAGATTAAAAACATACAAAAATAGAATATGATGCATTGGTATAGATTAAATGACCTAAAGGTTTATAAAATTGTTCAAATTAGCTCCAGTTTGAGCAAGTTATGAAATAAAAACACTGTTTATATGTTAATACATAACAATCAAGTAAGATATAGATTGTATACTGTATATGGAGAGTAATTCTGCATAATGATTTATTCATAGATTTTATACTTAAATACAATTAAATACTTCAACCCTCCTAGAAATTATGTTTATACATTGATTATTTGTTTTGACAGTTACTTTTTAAAGGTCACATATATGAGGTTTATACATCGTAAGCACTTTGGTTAATGTTGAAAGAAAGAAATGGGGTTTCCAGATAATTTTGAATAAAAGAAAGACATTATGTCTTGTTTTTTTACTCATGTACGTTTGTTTGTTGGTTTGTGACCAGGATTACACAAAAACTGCTGAATGGATTTCCACGAAACTTAGATGGAGGATGGATCTCTGCCCAGAACAGACCCCATTAACTTTTGGTGTGGATCCAGATAAAGGGACAGAACTTGATGAAAAAACATCACACGTATTTAGGTGGCTGGTATCTGTGAGTGAGTACAATTTGATGCTGATCCTAGATCTGGTGAGTCTAAATTATGGTTAAGCAGTTAGGTTCATTTAAAATTTAGAGTGATACAGGGTTATAGAGTTTGATATTTGATTAGGCTTGATTGAATTAAAGGCAACTAGTTCAATATTTAACCATCTTTCCCTAACAAAGTTGTACTAATGAAATGCTTAAATTGATCATTCTTTCCTCTCAAATTTTGTTGGAAAACAAATGAAATAATGTGTCAGTGAACATTTTTCAGTCTCATTTGCATAATTTTGACAAAAATCATAAAAAGTGTCTGTACATTTCCTTTAAAATGTAATTGCTTTTGCAAATAAAGTGATATATAAACACAGTTTCAAAGAGACAGGTGGGAGTACAATTTTTAAATGAAAAACCGCATTGCATATCTTAAAGGTAACAATGAAATCTATCACATTAAGCCTGCTTACCCCACCTAACAATGTATAGTTAGTTTATGTTAGGGTGTAAAAGTAATGTCTTTTCTTTACTTTATGCCAGGCTCAACTGAAATATATTCAAGGACAGCTGTCAGCCAAACTCTCACTTCCTCCTTTCCCTCTGAGTACTCTGACTCCAGTCTGCCTGTCCCCTCCATCCCCAACAGAGGGAGGCCTTTCAGTCCATCCGCACTCTCCACAGCCTGCCTTCCCCACCGCCGTAGCCCTTCGCCCATCTGTCTGTCTGCACTGCGACCACTGTCCTGAGGGTGTACTCTGTCTCCCCCTCCTCCCTCCTCCCCTCCCAGCATCCTTCTCTCTCATGCGCCGTGATCGATATGGACGCGGAGGGAGAGGGGGGACCTGTCTGTCAAAGCCGGCGGTGGAAAATGAAGGCTCAGATGAAGGAGGCATGCTCTGTATATTAAATGCCCAGACCCCTGTGAGGGGTGGAGGGGGATTCGGGGTGGGGATATATCAATAGGCTTCTGCTAAAAGAGAGATAAGGCCAAAACAGCAATGAGAGAAGTAGAGCGCCGTGGAGGGAGGGGAGTGGAGGGAAGGAGAGATGAGGAAAATGAATAGGGAGCTGAGCAGTGAGGTGGATGAAGAGGTAAAAAATGCGGATATTTGAGAAAAAATTCAAAATGCGAGCTAATGATGTTAATTGGTGTAATAACTGGAGGAGATACAAATGAGTTTTTTTGGGCGACGGATGGACAAAGGGGGGTGCAGGAAGCGCAAAAGACGGAAATGAGCTGAGGACCCAAAAAATGGCGAGGAAGAGTAAAGAGCTGAGAAGGGAGAAAGAGTGAAGAGCTGAAGTTAACGACTTTGCAGATTTCATTATAGAGATAGTTAACCCTGTTGACACTGAAGGAGGGCGCTATCCTCTCAGGAGGAGTCCGGTCCTTCCACCTCCACGCACAGAGACAGATGAGATCATTACAGCTATCAGCACCACTGCCATCCACAATTAGCACATCTCCTTTTCTTTCCCCACTCCTCCATCCCCCCATCTCCTCTCAGCTCACACTGTCTTCCCCCCTGCTCTCTTTCTTTTCCCCCCTCTCACCTCGTGACACTCCTCTAGCCTTGATTTGGAGGCAATTTGACTAAATAAAAAAGCCACATGCAGCAAACTGCTCTCAGCTTTAGCCGAGCTGCTTGCTTGACCTTTCCCAACTCATTTAGAACCCATTTGGCTTTTCACATAAGACAAAAAGTGCATGGAAATGCAAAGCTTTGCATATTGTGAGTGGAAGTCTTTGGAAAGTTAAGATGCGAATAAAAACAACTTTTTTATCCTTTCATCAGGTCCATTGGGTTGCTAATGCATGATGCACAAACGCGCTCATGCGTACAAACACATGCACTGTACACACCTGTAAAGCAGACCGGACACTTGAAGGTTCCTCCCATGCCCTCAAAGCTGTGCTCGATCAGGTGGCATTGAAGCTTCGCCGGTGAGTCGAATGACTGACTACAGAGCTTGCATTCATGGTTCAGTCCTTCCTCTGCAGAGAAGAAACAACAAAAACACACAGAAAATCGTAAGAAGGAAAATAAGCGGAGCGTGAATGTCAAGAGGCCTCGTTTCTTTTCTGTCTTTTTTTACTTTCACATGAAATTTGAATTGAACAAATTTGTGGCAAAAGAGTCCCTTCTGTGATTTTCATGACTCAGACAGGAAGAAATATAACGTGTGATCTGCTCCCATCGGGCAGAAATTAGATGGCCAGCCGGGGTCCTAATCGCTCAGACGAGGCCTCACACTTTTGAACATGGTGAGCGTCATCTTTTTGATTAAGTCACATACATCGCAAAATCATTTTTTTTTTTTCAGCGTCTGCAAATGAAAACGGATTCCAAAGAAATCAAAATGAAAGTAAGGCAGAAGGTGAATCAAAATAAATCAAATGCAGAGGGACAAAAAAATCATTCAAAACATAGTTTCCAAAACCCTCATTTAATGTCACCAAACCATCTGATCACTGTCGAGTCTCATTTATAACATGCTCACATGTCAACATTTTGAACACAGAGCATGACAGATTCCCAGTTTATCTGCTTGGCATTAGAATTCCCTCCACGTCCATCTAAACACACCTCAGCCGAGGCCACTGATAGCTTAAATAAATGTCGTTCAGACTGTGAACCTGCACACTTGTCGTTTGCAGCACAACGATCTGCTGACTCAGATTTCCAGAGAACTGCCCATCTCCAGTGCGTCAATAAAAGGCCTATACACTCTGCCACGGGGGCCAGACTAGTGCTCTATCAAACTCCTGCCAAACCTGACATTAGGCCAGCTACTGCAAAAGGGGGGGAGTGGGGGTTGGGGTGATACACCAGGGACTCATCTAGGGTTTATCCCCAGGTCTCTACAGCCCAGTGCCCACCACATAGGCCCTGGGTACCAGAAGCACAAATACGCAATCCACCTAGCCAGCTGTGCCCGGCTCAAGCCCTGGAGGATCCGAGTGGAGGGTTAATCGAAGGCGCTTTAGGCAAATCTGGCAGAATATGTCAGCTGGAAACCGGTGATGTGCATTAACATAGTAACCTGCAACGGACAAGGCACCTCCTGCTCTGTAAATTTAGCAAACTTCCCTTCTTTTACTAAAAACTCATCTGAAACTCACCTTTTGTTTCAGGTTAGGTTTGTATGTTTTGTATCTGTTCGTTGCTCACCATCAACTTTCTATTTTTCTGTTTGGAAGTTGTGCTAAAAACCACAACTGATATGACAGAAGCTGTTTTAATAGTTAAAAATTCTGTATGATAACGGTAAACATGTAAACTTGTCTCTTATTTGGAGGTATTAAAAGAGGTAGTATTTCTGCACCCATAGATTGATCCTGACTTACTCTGACAACTGCAACCCACTGACCCCTGATATTTCCAGGAAGAGAGGGGAATGGAAACATCTCCTGCTGTGCCAAAAGAAACAATAGGATTGTGTGCATATTGAACTCTCAAGTTCTTTTTACAGTCTTCTCTCAATAGCATAAACATATTGAATACATAAGTCGGTGTCTACAGCATTAAATATTAGAAACCATAAGTTCTCACGTGACTGTCTGGTAGAGGATAAAGGCTGATCAAGGTAGCTCATTTAAAAGGGAACAAGTTAATGGTGTGTTCTGCAATTGCGCATTTGACAGATGAGATATTGTGTAGCCTACATGTGCATCTAAGTGTAGCAGCAGGCATCAGCAAAACAGGGGGAGGAGGGTGGCACGAGGGCATCCACGCAGCCGTGCAAGAGGATCAGTGCCCTCTTTGATCACCATTCAGTTTGCTTGTCTGTGTGAGGGTGTACACTAAGGTCAAGCCTGCTGCAGGGTTCACAGATCTGTTCTGCTGCCATATGCGCAGCCCTCGTTTGACCCTAGTGCACAACGCTGTCCCTTTGGAGACCTGGCCTGCTTCATTATGCAGATAACTCTGCACCTGCCTGACTGACCTTGTGTGCGTGCATGTGTGTGTTTATGTCTGTGAGCAGGTGCACCAAGGGAAAAATGGCAAAGGGATGTTAATACAGTACAGAAAATTGAAGAATAAGGTTGGTGTTATTCTATGTTTTTCTGACTGCCAACCAATAACTTAAATATACATAAAACGACAATGTGTTAGTCTTACTCCGAATTCTTTCCAACTTCCCCACACTGACCCATCTTGTTTGTTTTCCTCAAAAAAAAAAAAAAGTGGTTCAGTAATTCATGAAAACAGCTGGGCATTGTAGTTTTTTTTTTAAAAACTACTTTTCATGGATTAATGGGATTAACTGTTTGTGGACAACGAGGGAGCTGATGAGTTTTATAAACACAGGCAACACTTGTTAGTAAGAATAATTCAGTGTTGGATAGCAACCAACTGAACACCCCTCGCCTCACCCTCTTTTTCTGGGATACTGTAGAAAATGGTGGACTCCCCTAGAAGAAAACCCGCTCCCTCTGTAGATATAAAAGATTCTCATTCTAAGGTGACAGAAACACAACGATTCTTGGTTTCAGGTGATGATACACTAATGACTATTACAGTCCCTCTCTGCCCCTAAATCTGACACACTGGACCTTTAATAGGATTCATCAATGATAAAAAAGTTTTTAATTTGTACTGTATATTATACAGGATGACTATATATTAAGTGATATGTGTTTAAATTCTACTAAGTATAAAGTTCAACTACATTCTTTATGTGTTTAATTACAACCCTAAACTGAAAGAGTGCTGGGTAATCGAAAGAAAGAAAGAAAGAAAGAAAGAAAGAAAGAAAGAAAGAAAGAAAGAAAGAAAGAAAGAAAGAAAGAAAGAAAGAACGAAAGAGAAAAGTGGTTGAGAGAGAAATAGAGATTTATAATGAGTAAATTGTGCTCTGTTATCCCCTGTAAAGCAGTCTGAGTAGGGCTGGGTTTGTATTCAGCAGTGTAACAGGGGTTGAATCAAGCTGGCAGCCTGTTTCTTAGTGAGAGCCAAGGGAGGAAGTCAGCTCGCTCGCCCCTATAGCTGCCTCATTGGACTGAGGTCACTTCCTGTCGCTCCCCCAGCCCTTCTCCTGGGCTGCCCAATCAGCACGGCCCTGCGTGAGCCCCCACCCCTCTCTGCGCGCCGAGCAGACTCTGGATATAGTTACAGGGCCACGGGGGACTGTCAGCTCTCTCCCTCTCCCCTCCTCTCCCTCTCTCTCCCTCCTCCGACTCTCTGTTTCCGAGTCTCCCGAGTGTTCTCCGCTGCCACCACCCTGTCCCTCTGCACTCCTAAGAAAATCCTTTAGATGAGAACTGCTCCTGCGACTGCTCCCTCTAAAGCATCCCTGACACCAGCAAAGTAAGCCCATCTGCATATCCACAGGGCCTTGCGTTCCTGTGGCTCATGGTTTATGTATTTCACAGCTCCTTAAAACACAAACGCCTAATATCTCTCCCATGTGGAGGACAGGAGAGGGAGAGGGAGAGAGGAGGAACTACTCTCAAAAAGAATGGTCTTTATTTCTCGGCGCTGTTTACTTTTTTTATCCGGGCTGAAGTTCATGTGCTGTTGAAGGTTGTTTGGGACACTGGGGCTTGCAGGTCTGGCTTGCGTAGTTTAGTGAACTCTTTATGTAACCCAGCTGCAGCATATTGAATTCTGTAAGTTGAAGGCAGCGAATTTGATAGACGTCTTCGTTCGCGTAGAGCCAACCAACTGACAGGCTGCAACTAAAGTAACTAAGACAGTCCAACTTTCTGATAATAGTGTGTAGTTAAGTATAACGCAGGGCATTGCTTAATTAAAAACTCTCCCTCGGCTTATTCCGTTCCAACACCACCACCACCGCTTCCCCCACCACCACCACCGCTGCCGCTGCTGCCCCTTACTCTATTTAAACAATTCTGCTGAGGAGCCGCTTGAATTGGAGGGGAATTCAGGATCACTTTTAGCATTTGGCTTCGGAAGAGAAAAAAAAAAAATCTGATACTTAGATTTACACTCCTCTCTCGGGGTTTAGTGAAATGGTTCTCTGAAGCTCACTCTGAGAGGGACCCATGCTGCTTGTGTCGCCAAAGCAGCACACTCTAACAAATGATATTAAGGACATCAATCAAGGCACTTCTTTGCTGAAAGTAATGAGTAAACAAGTGGGGGAACAAATTGAGAATATTTAGTGGGCTGGAATGGGTTGTTTTGGAAAAGCAGCAGAAAGGAACTAACATAGCAGTTGAAGCTCGTCCAGTCAAACTAACAGGCCGGTGTAATAGCAAGTTTCTAAACTGCCAAACATCGCCATAAAGGCAGAAATACCTGCTTGGAGCGATCTTGTTTATGAGGAATTTCACCTTTAGAAAGAGTTCGCTTTCCGTTCTACCATCTGTTTCAGCCTGATGTTGGAGCTGTATGTTAATAAACTGAGAAGATTTGGTTTTCAGTGGACTCGCTGCTGTATATACAACCCACTGTGGGATTGTGGATGGTAGCAGAGTAGACAGCTTCAGGCCTGTAAACAGTAGGTGGGTTTACTTCTCTCTTCTCTCCGCGGGAACTATCCATTAACAGATAATGGGGGGAAAATCAGAGTGATTAAGGCCCAGGGAATTATGGGTGAATACAAATTGACTCCACCTCCGTGTGGTGTGCTCTCTTGAGGTGGAAGCACTGCTCATAAGGAACAAACTCATTTCAGAACTACTACAAGGCCCATTAAGGCCTGGAGAACGCTGCTGATGATGGGGGTAGGAAGGTGGTAGGTGGGAGCGCAAAGGGATGGACTCCCCCTGGACCGGAGCTGATTGGAGAACTGGCGCCTGGGGGGAACATTACTAATATCTATTTCCTGTCTCCGCAGTGTGAGAAGGACAGAACGAATCAAGTGCAAAATGTAAAAAAATTAAAGGACTAGATTTAATCATGGCACCTTGAAAATTCACCCCATTCTATCAACGAGTTAATGTATTACACGAACAGTGATGGAAATGTGGTCGAGTGCTAGCTAATAAAATCAAAGAGATTGGAAAACTACCACAGCATGAAAGGAGATGCTTTACTCCAGTTTGCCTGTGGGGAAGTGGGCATGTAAAAGGTTCTGTGTCCTCACGTCAGGGTCCCAGGTTCGGTGCCTGACTGATGCTGTTTTCCCACCTCCAGAGTGAGGAAGGAGGGTTGAGGCGAGATTCTTGGCTGTGACATGTCAGCATCGGCGACGCCCGCGCACAGCCAGAGCGACGGATTCCGGAGGAACACGTCTCTGGGAGAATGTCAGCTCTGATGCATGGCAGCTCGTTGGAGGTGCTAATCAGAGCAGGGCTAGGCTCATGCTAGGATCAGCCACTCAGCGCCTACATTAACCGCCTCACAGCTCCCCTGGCTACCGGGCCAGAGGTAGAAGCAGCGAACTGACAGGTTTTTGTGTCGAGATAAACATGCGTAACGCTTGAATGGATGTTACAAAAGGTTTAGCCGACTAGAACACCTTTTGGAGTTCACAAAACATGGGGGACGAAAACATAAGGACACTTCTTCTGCCTAAAATAAACGCACTGAGCAGACATTTCCACTTGAGTTATTTGCCAAGAGCCCCTGTGCATGTGTTTAGCGATACTCAGACTTTTTGCTCTGCGGCAGAAAATAAAGAAGATGAAGCCTTGTTGGTGAAGCATTAATATTAGAGATATAGGAGACAAAAGGCTCAGTTTTATGCTGCACTATTATTATTATCCTTTTATACAAGAAGACCTGAGGCTGGGTGTGTAAATGATAGGTTTGCATAAAATGAAGGCATGTGCAACTTCCTTAAAGGAATCTGGCATTTATGAAGAACCTGCTGTGCTCTATGCATGGCTTACATAAGCATTTATAAGCCTTTATCCCTCAATTGTGCTGTGGCAACATGGCAAACAGCGACATAATATTAAAGAGGAAATGAGAGTGAAATTATACTTCTTTCACATCACTTAAGCCTGTGAAAAAGCCAGTAGAATTTATAGATAATATCTTGACATTTATCCTTCTACAAGCATATTTTTTAAAATACTTTTTTTCTAGTGACGTAAGTAAATCACTCTGATCCTGATGCAAAAGAGTAAGAAAAACACAAGTATGAAAATATGATTTTTTTTCGGGTAAAAAGACTGTATATTTCATATATTTTTGTGTATACCGAATGTGTTTGTAGATTTGAAACTGCACTGAATTTCATGTATCACCCTGCTGCCTGCCGAGGTAAAACTAGTCAAAGCTGGTGTTTCAGCAAGATTTGGCGCTACTCTTCACTTTGAAGGATAGTCTTCCATTTTACATTTGGCCCGGACCACGTTACCTGCTATTCTTACAGCTGAAACCCACAATGGCTGAAACTCGGTCAAACGAACAGTGTGTAGGTCAAAGAGGCAGAGGAAAATAAAAAAATAAAGAGAGAAGGCAGAAATCCACAACAACAAAGGCAAGAGCCGAATACTTGTTAACGAATGATGTGTAGGCGCTGCAGCTGCAGGCAGGTATGGAGGTCCATTGGGGACAAACAGTGCAGGCTGCTGAGATGGATTGCATGGGAGCCCTGGACCCCCTGCAGCCACACAAACACCATTCTGCACTGAAATGCTCTAATTTACTCTATACATGCCTATTCTAAACTGCTGGGCTTTTTCTTCTTAGAAGGAAATAAAGGTCAAGTGACTACGCCCTGACTTTCCAAGACTCTTGTGCTCATTGAAAAAGTGCAAAAATTACAAACAAGCAAAGAAACAGTAAAAACGGGCAAAAGAAAAACTTTGTGGCTCGCAAAGAGGAGAGAAGAAATGAGGTGTGAATCTAACCGGAATCTCTTTCAGCTCTCAAAAGAGTGAGTGGCCTGAATGTAAAAAGTTAATTACGGGCACATGCCCGGCTTTTTTCGCTCGCCTCACTGTGGCATTGTCAGGCTGAGGTATGTGGCTCTATGGGGTCTGTGGTCCACACAAAGGAGCAGGGGAAGAGAGCGTTGCGGAGAGGCCCCTTGGCTGAGCTCACGGCATGGAACACTGTACAATTAGCCAGCCCCTGCGTTCTGCCGGCTTATAATTATCAGTGCTTGCCTTAATTGACTCCCTTAGCCTGCTGCAGAGGGACCCCCCCCCTCATACCCCCTTCCCCCCCTGCTCGACGCAGGCCGCCGAGTGCCACGCCGGGCTCTCCAAAGTCATTTAGAAAAGCGCTCATATTTTCGACACAAAAAAGGGGGAACATTTGGTGAGAGAGAATTCATCATCAGGTGTCTAGAGGTTTTCCTTAATAGAAAAGCTGAGTCCCACTGAGTGCGCTCCATGTAGCGGCCAGCCACGCATGCTCAGGACCAGCAAGCCGCCATTCGCAGCGGGCCATGAGACATTAGCATAATTTTATATAACACAGGCACCCGCACTGGAAATTTAATACATCTCAGCAAATACGAGACAGGCGTTTTGCATAATTTTTTTCTCATTCTCCACCTAGCTTCCTCTCTCTCTGTCCTCTCTCCATGTGTCTCTCCTGTCTCGTCTTCGTCCTGCCTCCTCTCTCTCTCTCTCTCTCTTGCTGCCACTCTCCTTTGCCCCCGCCCCCCCTCCCCCCTGCACAACCACCCCTCTCTCCTCGCCCCATGGTGCTGCTCTCACTAGGAGAGGGGAAGTTCATTACCTCAGCTAAATCAGAATTAGTCCCTTCATTTTGACGGGGCGAACTTCATTAGAAAGGCCCTTCCTTAATCCAGCAGGGAGAACTGATGAATCTACATGGGGGCAATAATTTGCTTCACACAGCACATTCAGCCACTTCCTCCACACTGTTTCCCCCTTCCTTTTCTCTGTCTATCTGGCTTTATGCACTTATGGTTACATTTTTATTAGATCTACAGTTAAAAAAAAAAAACTGAGAGAGGAAAACACCTGCATATAATTAACTAATGGCAGCAGAAAGGGTGTAAGGAATGAGTTATGCTGTTTGGAATGTCCCGTCTCCCCAACAGGCTTCAGGGCCTCTGGAGCAGCCATAGCTGACTTGGCCGACACTCAAACACAGACTGAGCGAGCACGGCCGACAGGAGACTGCTCTGAGGTAACTATTCTATGATTTTACAATGCAATGATTTAAGATGCACAAATCTTTCTTGTGCGTGTGGTTACAGTAGGTAGAATGAAATAAACAGACAAATAATCCTGCATCCTCTTCCTTTTCTTCACAACACACGCTTGTCCAGATCCTTAGAAAAAACTAGCGAGCGAGGAGATGTGAATCAGGACAGACAGCCCCTGACTGCCATACCACAGCGCCTGGTGTCAAACAGATGTGCAGTTTGGCAGCTACGCTCCCCAGAAAACAGAGAGCCCACGGATTCCAGGGTGGCGCTGAGTCGTGCTGCCCTCCCTCCTCTCACCGCTACCCCCGTCCCCCAACAGTCCCGACTCCCCCACACTGTGCCCCTGCAGTCTCCCTCCCTCATCACCTCCACACAGGGGTCCCCTGACTGGTAATCTCGTCCCTCGAATGTGAAATCTCCGACAGCGATGCCCCGCGCTTTTACCCCCTACCTCCGCGGCTGATGGGTAAATTGGAATGGCGCTCCCTGCTGGCGCCGAGAGCTCCGAACAGACAGCAGCACACACATGCTGAGGCACCCCTCACACGCTCTGTCTAATATAGTGGACATGCACACTCTCGCCAAGCTGCAATATCCATGCACGGACACACGTTCCACGCACAGATGTACACACGGGGGGAAACAAACACGCATTCGCGCTGTCAGGTAAATCGCATACACAGCCTCATAAACATACACACATACAGATGCAAGGTAAGTGTTCCATGCATGATCTGTTCGCCCTCATCTGCATAAAGATTGAATGTATGATAGATAAACAGATACCAGGAACTGAGTCAATATATGTTCAAATTTAAATGTGCATCATCTGAAATGGCTCAGCTTGGGTCCTTCTGCAAAAACCGCACCTGACTTCTGTTGCCATAGTTTCTATTATGTGATATGACAGAACACGAAACCTAAAAAAAAAATTCAAACTGCAAACTAAAAGAGTAGAAAGCTGGATCCACAGCATGTGCGGTGTAATAAGCCCTGCCAACTGGGTGTTTTTCAATAAGCATACCGTAAAACATTAATAAGAGACTATCTGTATTTTTAAGGGTAGGATTTCCCAGAGGGCTGGTTTGGTTGCACAAGGCTTCTACTCCATCTATCTGTCTATTTTCCCCCTCACTCGATGTTCTGAAGCACGCGTGAACGGTTGAGTCCACCCTCGAATCGCAGGGACGTCCTGAAATAGTCAATGGGACCTGAAGGGGCGAAAGATCACTGCAGAAGAAGCCACAGAGGCCTTCCTGTCAAAGGCAGTGCTTTCAGGGGGCCAGGGGTGAGGGGAAGCCAGAGGGAGCGAGCCAGAGACATGACATACATTTCATTACACTTAAACCAACTGTGGGTTCAACTCCGAGCCCTGGATTTCCAATGGCGTCTCCAAGGATGGAGTAAGTGGAGGTATAAGAGAATGGTTTTTACAAAGAACACAATGGGTAGGTGGACAAAGGCAGGCAGCTGGACTAATTGCTTGGGGGCTTGTAGGAATATTTTTCTAAGTACTTCTGTTTAAAGCTCAATTTAAGTCGTGTGCGTCATTCTGATGAACATCCTAAAATGTTAATCTCCTCACTCCAGCTGCAATTAGGAAGGATGTTATGATTAAGAGTCATATTTCACAACTTTTACTTATATATATATATCCTACTATCAGATGCTCTCACACATTTCATGGCCAAATTCATCAATTGTACAGCTTTTGTGCAGCATCAAAAGAATCCCCTCCCCTCTCTTCCGTGTCCTCTGTTGTCTGATGACTCCGTTTAATTCCTGCCCATAAACGCAACCTTAGGTGGGCCGGAGACGAGAGAAAACAGTACTTATCCCAGACTTGCCCAGAGTGGTCTTTTCAGCGAGAGCTCTCCTGGCCTTGTAGAGAGACTACTTGTCCATTAAGACTGTCAGAGGATGCTCTCAGAAACGAGAGGCCGTATCTTTGGAGGAGTCTGCAGGGAGCATGCACAGATGGGGGCTGGGGTTAAAGGAGAGTGAGCAGGATGGGTGGAGCGTGTTGGCCAATCTGCACAGGGTTAAAGGAATCGGCTGCACAGTTTCCTAGCTTTTGGGGTGCTCGTACTCTGTCAGCAGCGTACTGTAAAGACACACTTCCCATCATCTCTGCTACGTTATGGAAAATATAATTTGCAGTCTAACCTACTTTGCTTTACAAAGAAATGTCTATTTAAAATTCCTCAGAGTATTATTAAAAGGGCTATAGAATTACAAAACACTATTATTATTGCTCGCTTGGGGGGAGCCCTCGCTCATTAAGCTTCTAAGATGTCTTGGGTTTTGATTATTCTATCAGCTTCATTCTTTTATTATAGTGACAAACTCCTGCTATTTTGTTGCCAATCTCCTTCCAGCTGTCACATCTTTTGAAAGATCACAAAAACCTTCAAACGCACTTGTGATATGTCTTCAAATTCACCAGACATCGCTTGATTCCCCCATTGAATTTGCAGGATTAACTTGAGGAAGAAACGTCTCATATTTCTTAACTGGTTGCTACGTCTGACATCAGAGTGTATGAGATTCTAGCATACTGGTATTGTCCAGGGGAGGGAACCCTCACTCTAACCGTCAGCGCCTCTCCAAGTGGGACAGAGATGATTAAAACACACCATGGCTGTGACTGACAGACTCCCCACCGCTTCCAGAAGATGACATGTCTCCAAGTCACACAGAAAAGCAACTCCTCTAATTTTAACTCTGACTACAACACCGACCCCCTCTGTCAAAACACACAAAAAAAACAGCCATGCTGAGATTCTTAACTACAATAAAAGTGATAACAACTAAACAGAGAAATAAGTTTAAAAACAACAATAGGGAGGGTGGAGACAAAAGGGGTGAGAAGGCGCCATTTCCCTCTGGTGCACACAAACAGCAGGAACCTGTGAGCTTGTGACAACACCTTCAAACATTTCTGTTACTTTCACAGAAATATCTGATGCTGATGCTCCAATGTGATGCTTCCGCAGCAGTCTTGTCCCAGCGCACATTCGACTTGGCAAGCTCTTGGTTACCAGAAAGAAAAAACAGCCTCCTAACGGACTGTGTTTGACATTTGTCATGACAGGAATACAGTGAGAGGAGAAAAGAAAAGAGGAGCGAGAGGTGGGAGGGGAAGAGGAAAATGGAGGAGTGGCAGAGGGTGATCGATGTGTGAAATTGTACGTGTGAAAAAAAAAAAGTAATTCGGCATTCAGGGTTTTTTTTTTGTGCAATTTTCATTTTTTTTCACGATAAGGAGGACAGAGGGGGGTTTCCTGTTATTGTCACGTTGTGTAGAGAGAGCTCAGGGTCGCGTACTAAATGATTCACAGAAAACGGAATCTTTTACATTGGCGTCAGCAATTCAGCCGGGCGCCCTTGTGGGGGAATTCTTTTTGTGTGTTTTTATTGAAGTCTGCACTGAGCGCGCCCAAAAGCTCTGACAGGGGGCCCCCGAGGGCGCTTGTCTTCACCTCCAAATCATAAGATGGAGAGACGAAGCTCCCTCTGTGCTCTCAATTATACCCCTCAACACCCCCTCTCGCACACTGACTCGCAAACCCTGCCCTCCCCACCCAAAAAAATAAAACAGAGGCAGAGAAGAAAAGCCTTCAGTAATACAGTCCCAGTGGAGGGCTCCACGATCGCTCTGCGCTGCTGGAACAGCTGACAGGCTCAATGCGGCGGGTCCATTCCCTGCGGTCTGTCAGAGTTGGTGCTACAGCATGACGGTTAGTACTTCTCTGGGGATGTGCCTCCTTTGCTTGCCCCTGCGTGCCCCTTGCATGACAGGCCCCTCCTCTGACCCATGGAAGCACCGTGGCTTTGCCCCAATTACCGCTGCAGATAGGTGGAACTCTGGGTTACGTGCCCCCACATGTCTCTTTACCTCTCCCATTCTCCCCGGTGAGTGGGAGACCTATCTGAGGCTCCTGGCACATTCACAGGAGGCTGGAGGGGTAGGAGGAGGCGTGGGTGTTGCAGGAGGGTTGGTGTAATTTGATCGGAGGGCACAGCTGCATAAACAGGGGTATCGAGGAATTTCTGTCTGCTTGATGGAATTGACTTTGCATGAATGGCCCCTCTTTTCCCCCTGAAATGGGCCATTTTCCACATGTCTCAATGAATATGACAACCTCTCCAGCAATATGAGTGTAATACTGGAACCGCAACACCAGCCAGGGGTAGCTTGAGTCTTTTCTCGAGCTGTGAAATTCTCCCTCTCTGGCTGTCTTTGCTAAAGACCTCATCCAAGTCCTGCTGCCTGACCTGTCAAAAGCAGCCCCATCCTCTCTAAAACGCCCAAACAAAATAAACCAACAACCGCTGGCAGGGTCAGAGGGCAGCTGCTCTGGGTGCCTGGACTCTGGCGGGCCTTCTGATTGGTGGAAAGGGCAGTGAGTAAAAGGGAATCTTTTCAAAGTGAAATCTCCAGCTGATGGCTTAGAGCTCCACACCCCACAGTTTGTTTCTCTTGCTGCTGTCAGGAGTTTTGCCCGAGCCATTTGGAAGGATTAGAAAAAGTGGGGGAAGAAAAAAACTCAACTGGGCAGATCGTGTGTGCTGTAGGGTCTGAGTGATGGCTCCAGGACCCCTCGGAGAGTGATAAACCTTTGACCTTGACAGCCCCCTGTGGTGACCCCTGACCTCTGGCTTTGTGCCACAGACTCAGTGAGACAGGTGCAGGCAGGAGAGTGACCACACCCCCACTGTCCAGCAAAATCTCCCTCATCTGACCTACCTGTCCTGAAGGTCTGGACTCTCAAACTAAATACACAGCAAAAAAAAAAAACAGAGCTGCAACAGCTGATGTTACTGAGTGAATTAGTGTTTGCTAAGATTAGATTGTGACTGTATAGCAGAGTACAGTCATACTGCATTTACTAAACCAACACTGTGAGATCTACATCAATAGATTTTTATATGAAACAGCTTCGAATGAAACAGCTAAAAGGGAAATGGGAGAGGCAAAGGCTCTAAATGGAAGCTGAGAGAGGCATTCACTTCACAAATGGATTAAGTTCCATTTTAAAAAAGCACTTAGTGAAATGATACATAATGTTATGTAAGAAATACAAGCGTGGATAATATTAAAGTGGAGGTGTGTGCCTGGTGGAGGCACAGCGACACGTCACGCGGCCTCGTTTTCTGCTCCGCAGCGGGCACTAGCTCCAAGGTCGCGCCAGTCCGCGCCAGTCTTTCTGCAGATCCATTTCCTCTCCCTAGGCACTTCCCTCATGTTGTTGGCCCAGTGATTCAGTGCCTTGCATTAAGAGCAATTCACCTGCCTCCGGCGTCCCAGCGGCACAGGTCCCCTGGGGAAACCAGGTGGAGCATAAAAAAGTTCCACATATGGTAAAGTCAAGCTGCTCGGAGGCTGCCGAGTGTCTGCTGTGGGGATAGAGGCTCCTAAAAGGCCCAGCTGGTACTTGGAAAAGGGCTTCTGCATTACTACACCTCAGTGTCTGTTTGGGCTCCCCTTTGGAAAGTGTTGGCCGGCGCACATGACCAGCCATTTTAGATTTCTCCCTCTACCCCTGCCTCATCCCTCGCTCCCTCCCGCCTTCCAACTGGTTCTGTATCCAATTGAACATTTGGTCCTCCACTGCTGGTTAATCAAATTCCTCCATCTGGCCCCCCTATCCCTGTGGAACACAAAAGGTGCAGCCTGAGCCCGGGTCCAAGTGCATATTGGGAGGGAGGAGGGGGGATGGAGACAGGGACTGCCTACCTAACTTACACAGCCCAGTCAACTAGATCAGGTAGAGAGCACGAGGCCAGGCCTGATCGTTTTGGGCAAACAGGAACAGCTTGGGACTAAGTATCAGAGCCCTGCTGTTCATATAGAGCTCAGGGACGGCAGTGGGTTCATATGACAGTAGGAGGGTTTTATGAGCTAATACCTCCACATACACTGTAGAATACAGAATAGAGTGGGAAGCCTAAGTAGTACTGGCTACAAGACACTGATGTTATTCAGTCTCCGCGGCAGCAGAGGGCACTGCGCTCGGAAAACACTGCCCAGGAACAAAGAAAAAAGGCAGAAAAAAGGGAATAAAGACATTTATGTTAAAACTGCAAATTTGCTTGTTGTCTTCCTAATGCTCCTTCCTTGAGTTCAAAGTAGCAGCGTGTCAGTAACTAAGCAGCGTCTAAGCCTGTACTCTGATCAAAAAGAGCTATCTTAAGATATCACACAAAGCCAGCAGTGATCTTTTAATCCCCCAGAGAGTCTGCGTAGCCTTCACAAAATATCTCCTTAACTACATATTTATTAGAAGAGACCTTTCAAAAAGCCGTCCTGCCTGCACAAAGTTAAACAGGTTTAAAAGTGCAGTCACTCTCACAAAACGCTTTCCCTCACAAGTGCGACGTATCCAGCTGATCACGCCTCTGATTCAGCGGGAGGAACCTGAGGCGAGGTGAGGACATAAATCGAGTCGCAGATAGGGAAACACATGGCATCTCGAGTGCGAGCTGTACCCGTCCATAATATCTATTGTATGATTTCTATTCATGTCCGACCATCCTTTCCCCCAGCCAGGTGGCAAAACATGTGTCAATAATTAAACTGCTTTTACATAACAGGATACAGGAACACAATGCAATTTGCTCCCCATATTTCATTGGGCCTTTATGAAAGCACATGAGAGAGCGTAATTAATCAAACCACTGGAATATGTGAACGGCAATTTCCACTTAATGGCACTTACAGGGATTGGGTCCCTTAAGCACCACGTTCTGTCTACCAAACGAGCGGGATTCATTTTCATCTTCATAGTTCAGACAATAAAACCTGGTGTGGATGTTAAACAACACCCATTTGACATTAGGAAATCTGAAAACAACATCAGATTGGGTCCTCACGGCCTGGTCTTATGATTTTAGTTGCACCATAACTGCGATATGCTTAGCTCAAGTTAAGGATGAAATGATGCAGTCATATGCGTATGATTTTCATGCTTTGACTCCAGGAATTAATATTCTTTTTAATGATCTTACTTTGACCTCAAACCAGAGTGTATGTCCTGCATTCACCTAACCACAGGAGGCTAACCGCCTCCCAGCCGGGGACAGGAAGAGGATCATTCACTGCTTTTAGTGGCTTTCTGAGAGAATATGGCCCTAGTCTAAATGGCACCCATGTCCCTAAAAGTGTTTCTCTCTCACCCACCTCTCTTTTCTCTCTCCCTCCGCCTCTCCAAAGACTCCTCTAAGTGCAGCATCTTGTTTCAGTAATTCAGCCAGGGCAGAGACAGTGGAGAGAGGGAAGTAATCGATTTCTCTCTCATTTGGTTCCTCCTAGACTTGCTGTAAAGCCTCTTGGGGAGTTCTGGACTATTGGACAGGACAATGTTATGGGAAAGAGTGTCATTGCGTTTAAGGTCATCGTTACACAGAGGTTTCATTTTGAGTGTATTTTTATTGGTGTACGGAACAAAGTAGACAAACAAAACAACGCCGCCGCCATTTCCAGGATGGCAGACATCAAGACATGTCCTCCCTTTTCATAACGGCACCGCCATTGTGAATGATAGAGCGAAATATCATGCGCTACAGCAATATGATCCACTGTAGTGGTTCACTCTAAAACTGCTGCTAAGTACCAAGCTTTTAGGAACGTCCATAGGTAAACCTTGTGTCTATAAAAAGGCACCTATACTAAATCATTTAGAGGAAATGCCTTTACTATGTGATTACTATTTCTGCTCAAGATGGAAGCAGGCGAACCAAAAAAAAGGAGAGTGGAAAGAGAAACAGCTAAATGACACAGAGGATTGGGGGTGGAATAATATTGAGCTTTCATACTCGAGATTTGAAGAGTGCCACTGTGATATTAGACAGCCGCCATTTTAAATGAAATCCACCTATTTCTCTATTATATCGAATGCCAGCAATAAGATTCTCCACATCATGCATGGTTATTGAGTGTGTTTTTTTTTTTTTACTGTAACTGTAAATTAACTTACAGTTAAAATTACTTTTTTAGGGCAATAATTTAACTTTATTCAAGATTTCCTGGTGAACTTCATGGAGCAAATTCAAAAAAGTATAAGTTGTATTTTCGAATGAAACCATTATGTATACTTATCATGTCAATCAGCCATTCCCAAGCTTAGGAATGATGCAACCTCATTTGAATTTTAATCACAACTCTGATCAACACACAAGACTAAGATGTAATATTTCCCTAAATATTTTTTATGTCATTAACAGAACAATTCTATGTGAATGTGATCTGAAGGCAATGCAAAGCAAATCTATAATTTAATCCATCCATCTTTTCTGCAATGTCACCCAGCAGCGATGCAGGTTAATGTTGGTAGATGGCACACATTAATTGACAGACCTCAACACAACAACAGATAATTTAGGTCAGAAAATATATACCAGGTCATTTAAATCCTTTGTAAAACTGAATATTGAAAACTTTTAATCTGATTTATTGTTAATGACCTCTCAAGGCCCACTTGCATTACTTTCACGGCCCACACTTTGGGAATCACTGATGAAAATGATCTGCATGCAGTGATGGAATGTAACTACGTACATTTACTCAAGTACTCTACTTACTGTAAGTAGAATTTTGAGGCAAATACTGAACTTTTTACTCGCATTTATTTCACAGCTTTATTATAAACTACTTTGCAGATTGCAAGCTGCATCAGAGCCAAAGCAGCACATTTTTAAACGAATACATTTTATCGGCAATGTGATTAAAAAAAACAAAAAACAAAGTCAGATAATCAGAAAAATGCTGAATATCGGATCCGATAATTGACCTGGTCGACAATCTGTCAACCCACAGTATAAAGTGTAGACATACATGTAAATTAGGGCTTGGCAATATAGTCTTAACATAAAATCAAGGTATTTTTAGGCTATATCGCGATACACAATATATATTTTGATATTTTGAAATCTCCTCAAAAGCACTTAATAAATGCTAGGACTGGGCAACAGAATCAAATATCACAATATTTTTGACCAAATACCTCGATATTAATATTGTGACAATATTGTAGGGATGTGGTACTTTCACAAGTATTAGAAGAAGTCGAACAGTCTGGTAAGTTCAGATAATTACAGCCTTTAAAACCAGGAAAAGACAACACTTAGGACATATCCAAAATCTAAGAAGCTTTAGAGTCTCATATCACGATAACAAAATAATATTGATACAGTATATTGCCCAGCCCTGATGTAAATATATGTTGCTGAAAATTTCCTTTTTTCTTTACTGTTATTTCAAGAAAATCTTAGTCTTAAAATATCTGATATTAAAGGCCCAATTTGTGAGATAGCTGATTGTTGAGTCTCACTCCCATTTGGTCAAATACTGACGCTTCGGTAAAGTATGACTTTTGGGTACCAATAAATCTTCCTTCTGCTTTTCAGCCTTCCATCCTGGCTCTTCAACAGGTCTGAGGTTGGTTTGGTTTTTCATCTGCATTTGGGCCCTTTATTGTTTCTAGTCATTCATTCTGCGTTTCAACTCCAATGCCGGCCTGCTAAATTCTTAATAACAGTCTCAGGTTGAGCTCCCATTCATTTACATCTGACTGAGATATTCTTGAACAAACCAATTAAAAATGCAATACCTGCAAATCTGGGCATGCATTATTTTCAAAATAAAGACCAATCTCATGTGTCATTAAGAGTGCGGCAGCTGCAATACAAACAAGACAAATCTATCTATTGTTTATTACCTCCTCAGGCTTTTTACCCAGAGGGCAGAATAAGAGAGGGAGGGGCAGAGGTCAGCGTAATTACCATTCACTCCCTCCTCGGAGTCAGACAGTGCTAAGACATGCATTGGCAAATTCCATGGCAGCATCGTATATCACATTACCATAAAGCCCCATAGAGCTAACCTTTGTTCAATTCCATTTGATTCTAAGAGAGGAAAACAGGCTCGCTGACAGCCTCATCCACCCTCAGTGTTTCATGAGTTCAGTTGTTTGTCTTTTAGTCTTGTGACTGCTCCTGCTAAAGATGTGCTATTCCAAAAATAAAGCGTCAGGGGACGTGGGGGATCATTGAATCATCCTGGGTAGAATATCACATCATCTGGAGAGCTTCAAGGTTCGGTCTCAAACTATGCCTGAGAAAAAAAAGGCAGCTTGTCTTGGAAACAATACACAGTGTTTAGCTCCAAGCCACTCTATGTACACAGTCTAATTCAATTATTATTGCGCACATTCTGATTAACAATTACCTTGATTTATATGTTTTCATAGACATTTAATAGAAAACCCCTAGTATTAAAGAATTTACCTGGAAGCTCTCTCCATTTTTGCTTCTGTTGACATACAACAAAGCTCTAGCATTTGCAGCATCAGTACACTCTAATATGCCTGTTGACTGAAAATGAGAGCGCCAGTGCTGACAGAATGTGAAATTCTGTTACTGAGGCTTAGTGGTGATGTCTTCAGTCATGCTTAAAACCAATGGCTTTCGCTCTTGGTGGCAATTTTTAGGCGTCACAGAAGGACAAACGTTGTTACAGAGGATGGAAGACATGTAAAGAAGAGAAGGGGCAAGTGGTAAGCAGACACATAGAGAGAAACATAGCACGAGAGGACTGTAAACAAAATAAACCAAAGACATAAAAACAGGAGGAAAATGGGAAAACAGAGGAAAATATAGGGAAAGTGGAATCATAGAAAAGGTGAAAGAGAAAGAAAGAAAGAAAGAAAGAAAGTAAGAAAGAAAGAAAGAAAGAAAGAAAGAAAGAAAGAAAGAAAGAAAGAAAGAAAGAAAGAAAGAAAAAGAGATCTGTGAATTTCCCTTTCCTCCCCTGAGACCTCCCTTGATGCCAAGCATTCATCATCCAGCCTCTAATATCAGTTATTCTGTGGCTCCTCTGCTTACAGCAGAATTAATTTCTGCTTTAATTACTCTCATCGGCGGAATGCTGATGAAGGAGAGGGACGAGGCATTCTGGGACTCGGGCCTCATTCCACCGCTTTAATTTGAATGAATTCCACCCGGAGACGCTGGCAAACAACTGGCAGCCGAGCCCCGGGAGCCACTCTGGGACTGCGCAGAAGAGCTGCAGCCATGGCCCCCACCAACCTAGCTACCTTGTGTGTGCGTGCGTGTGTGCGCTTCCCCGCTCGTGTGTGCTATGTGGAGCGCGTTGATTGCGCGCGAGGCTGAGCGTCGAAGTGAAAAACGTCAGTAGAAAGAACACACAAGGCGAGGAAAAAAAAAGGATTGATGGATTGAGTATGTGTACAGTATGTGATTCCTTAGCGTGCAGCGAGTGCATGTTTGCATGCACATGAATGTGCTCGGGGATACGGGGTGAGAAAGTGTACAGAAACAAACTGTAAACGGTTTCATACAGAGGGAGACAGTGAGAACAGATCTGTATGGACACGAAACATATGAAATACGAAACATCACTGACTGCAGCCCACTGTGTAACACAAGTGTTAGTTTGAGAGCAAAAATCATTAATAGTTAATTTGATTATTCCAGATATGGCGCAGCATACTCCCCAACAAACCCTCAGCCCATGTATCATACAAGAACAAGCAGTATGAAAAGGAGAAATAGGATATGACCGTATGAATAGGAAGAGGCTGTATGTGCGAGACGGCCCATGTTTGCATAATGAAAACAACTGCAGCAACAGTATAATATCACAGCAAAGCCGGCAGAGGAGCAGAGAGAGGGGCCGTAATTGACTTTTCTCCAAGCCAGCTTGGTAGTTACAGAATGTAGCATATTGGATAAGGATTGTGATTGATTATGTGGGTCTGCCATACCGATTCGTTTGATTAAATGTAACCATGGGTTTCTTTTCCAAGCCCTAATGAAGCAGCAATTTGAAACTGAGAGACTAGAGGAGGCTGAGCCAGGCTGAAATCATCCCCACGCCGTCTATATCTGTGTGGAAAAACAGGAGTCATCACCCAACATCCAGCCACTGTAACACAGGATTTTTCATTCAGTCAATTAAGAAATCTAACAACTTATTTACCAAAGTCTTTAATGCAAAAAATCTAGTTTGGTTTGAATAATAGCGAGATTGAAATTCAATGAATAATTATGTGGTTGGATCTCTGCAGGGAGAACATACATTTCCCTTCACAGCAGAGTAACGTAACTAACTATAATTAATATGCGTGCTGATAATGTATATGAGCACGTTGAACTCATTGACTAGCGCTCTTCAGCACAATAATTCATCTCCTCCAATTTTATGTTCCGAGCCATCCCTCCTCCACTTCAGCAGAGGGCGGGGAGGAAGGTAGGTGTGACCTCCACTAACCCTGAAACCTCTGGACAGGTGGGCGGTGGCCTGCGTGCACTGTCCGTTTTGGCAGCAGCTCTCTTCCCCTCGCCGGCGGGGAGCTCAGGCCATGATGAGCAGCTGGGTCGCAAACACTAAGCACATTAATATCTTCTTAATGATAATAATCATTATGGCATAAGCACCTTCCCCAAAGTGGGAGAGGCTCGCGGAATGTGCCAGAGTAGCACCGTCGTTAAGGTACAAAAAAAAAAAAAGAAAAAAGAAAACGGAGATGAAATGACTCTTTTAATGGGCAGCAACTTACAGCCACCAGGATAATGCAGACACTAATGTAATAATGTGATAATGAGATACACCGAAGACATTAGGGAGACCAAAAACTCAATGAAAACCAGTGTGAATGAATAAATAAAATCTGTACTTGAAACCCGGGTTGACGCAATTACCACCGCAGACATACATTATACGATACATACTGCATGCTGCTACAGACATTACGGATATATGTTTTAATTAGTTCAAACTTCCTCTTCATGCTTTAAGGCCTTTCTGGAATTACTGGAGCACTTCACTACATCGTCTCCTCGTGCCTTTGAATCCACCCAGAGCCACTTGCTCACAGCATTTCCCATATACTCGCCTCATTTAATATAACTGTCAGTATTCACCTATCATAGGCCATTATCTGTCTCATCCGCGTTCATTATTGAAGCTAATGATCTGTTGTCCTCTCTGCTCCCCATTGAAGGAGGACTACATTAAAAGTCTCTTACTAACTTAATTAGTAATTATAAATGTTAAAGATTAATCAGAGAGTGAGTGGCTTAAGGTTTACGTCTCTAGGCAGCGGTGGGACAAATGGAGAGACAAAGAGGCCATGTCGCTTCGGTGTTCACACTCCGCTGTCGAGCTGGAAATGGAACGAGACGTGTGAAAAAAGTGCGAGTGTGTGAGCGTTTTTACCTCCGATGAACATCACGTGTGTTTGCACATGGAAAGACGCGCACAGGCACGGGAGAAATACACTTTTTAAGTACTATTTAAAATTCAAAAATGTCAAAAAGAAGTGAGAGATTATGTGCTTAAAGCTTTGTGTTTACGCTACAATTCTTCCAGCCTGATCTATAATGTTGTTTCCTTTCTATAATCTACAAGCACTACTGCAGTGGATATAATGCCGTTACAGGAAGCAGCATTTAATATGGTAACCTATGATGCATGCAGTACTCACATTATCTCTTTCTAACAAGATGGAAATAGATCCCCTTAATTAAATCCTGGGTGTACACTAATTCCTTACTAAATCTGCACCTCACTGACAATTCCACATCAGCAGCACCGTGCACTCCAGTAAACATATAAGCACTGATATCAACATTAAACCTTAATAACTAATAAAGCTTTCATCCAGGGAGTTCCTGTGTGATTTCCATTAATGTGGGGAGGGGAATCGCCCAGGACCATCTCCCTGTTTTCCGGAGCGCGTTGACGCTCGAGCCGGGGGGGTCGGAGGGAAAACAAGGAGGAACTTGAGCTGTGCTGAGATGCAAATTGTGCCTCAACTTCAACCGCATGTGCAAGAGAGAACGGCTGCACTTTTATTTGACCTGTTAGAGAAGATGCACTAGGCTCAAAGTGCACCAAAGAAAGAGTAAATAACCGAGTATCAGAAAGATTTTGCAGTAAACAATAACAGGTATCCATTTCGTAGCTCTGCCCTGTCCCTTTTAGAGGAGAAATGGCGGTGCTTTGACTGTTGAGCAGGGAGTCCTATCACACAAGACACACAGAGTGGGGTGATGGTGGGGGGCTGGCCGGTGGCCCGCAGCACCTGAAACCTATTAGAGAGCTTTGGAACATTCCACAGGGTTCTTCCACTTTGGCCAGAGGGCATCGTAAAGGTCCTCACAGAGAGGGTCGGTGCGACTCAGACGCCGACAAACAGCCAGCAAGGTGAAACACTAAAACAAGAGTCTGATATGAAAGAGAGCGGAGGGGTTGTTTGTACTGTCGTGAGGAGGAACACATGTAAAATGTGGTCCAAAGGCGGTGATAATATTTTCCTGCACCAGGATTCCTCAGGAGTTCGTCTAATAAAGGAACGCTATTATTAAAACATTTAACATTGGCAAGCAAAGCAAAACTTTTATCAACTTTTTATCAAATGGTTTGCCATCTGGACTTAAAACAGTAGGGGCCCAATAGTGCGCTGACACTAAAAACAAACATGCATAAACACACACAACCTGCTGCCAAATTTCTTGGAGATAGCCTTATCTCCTCCGCAATGTGTGTGTATATATGTGTTTTAGTGGTATCAAGGCCCATCTCTTTGGCTGGATCCTCGTCCATGCCTCCGTGTTATGCTCACTGGGTTTAGCTCTATGGGTGTCTGTGGCCTCTCCTCTGGCCGCCCGTGTCCATTTGCTCTGCGGGTATGGCAGGCCTGAGCTGACAGATGGCCGCCCCTCTCCATTCCGCTCCAGAGTAACACAGTAACTGGTTTTTCCTCCGCCGTTGACCTTGCCACAGCCAGCCAGCAATCCAGGCTGGCACTCGGCCTGTCGAACAGGAGGGTAATGAAGTCCAGCGCTGCTCACATGATTATTAAGGCTTTGACGCTGGGGGGCCTTTCAGAACCCTATCCCCCTCCCCTCTCCTCCCCTGTCTGCCATTCACACAGCCAAAGTTCGATGAGGATAGTCATTCGTTACATGGTACTTTGCAAAAACCACCACTGTGCTCTATAAAGAGAGCTAAAACTTTTTGGGTTTTACTCTGGGTTTTTGTATTCTTAAACCTCTCTCCGCCTATGAAGTGTACATCACAACAATTTCGAGAACATCATCGAAACTCTCGCCCATTCAGTAGCATATGACAACTACTGCTGTCCCAGCATGTATGTCATTCCGAAACCACACTAGGTAAGAGCCACTACACAAAGTTAGATCAGATCTGTCACACCACTATTGGTGCTGACAGCCTCTAAAAGCAATGCAGTCCAACTTCACTCTCGCTGCAATTCTCCCTTACCGCAAGCATCTCTAGGCACGCTTGGAACCCGGGTCCCATCAGGGCCAGGCTGGGATTTGAGAGGTGTAGGTTGCAGCTCTGACCTTTACTAAGGCAGGACTGTCTGTTTGCACTTCTCCCATAAGCCCCCCTCCAGTCAGACTGCTAAGCAACCCCATCAGACCAGGGGTGCGCATGCACCTACGGCCTTGGTGACATCTCGGAGACCATGGGGAGGTGGAGTAATGCAGAGGTTAATTCTGATCATCTAGTATTTATGGGCTTCACTTCAGAACAAGGGTTGGCATTAACACTCTAAAGGAGACATCCCTCCTGTATATCAATAAAACATAGCTAGAAGCACAGGAAGAGCCTACATTTATTCAGCTCTAGACCTGCATGGGAGGATTTCTAAAGCAATGAACCCATCATTAGATGATGTCTTCAAATTCAAAGAAAATTTGAAGGATTTTGCAAATCTGTATTACCGCATTTAGTTTTTAATTTATCAACTCAACAAATGAGCACATTTTCGACCAATCGCTTAGAGAATTCAACCCAATTCACCATGGTGACATCAACCTACCAATTGCAATGCAGTAAGGGCCAGCGAGTGTTCGCTCCGAGTTTGTACAAACAGGCTGTATGAACTGAGAGCATCAGACATTTTCTCACATGTTGGCCTAGTCTGTGAAGTGCGGGGAAATGTCAGGAAAATCAATAGATAAGGACCACATCAGACTGAGCTTGTCTGGCCTAGCAACAGAGCATCCCCATGGTGATGTCAATTACCTCTGCTTTACAACAAAAACACCAGGAAGAGCAAAACAGTCCTCTGCAATGCTGTAAAACTTTTAATGCAGTCTCCTGGTTACATCCAGGAATTTGTAAGAAACTTCTTTTTTTTGGTGTTGTTTTCCATCCAGAAAGGTAGGTAACACAGCAAATGTGAGAATCTTATTGATAGCTTTTTTTTTTTTTTTTTTTTTTTTGCAGCTCACTCTGTTTTCTATTCTCCTCATGGACGCCACATTAGTCAGGGAGAGGTATAATGTAACGAGCAGTAAGGTGCGCATAATTGCATATTAGCAGCAACACACTTGGCTGCACGGGAGGTGACTGCGTTAACGAACAGAGAGGCGTTATTAATCACCAATTAATAAAAGCAGGCAGATATCACACTCAGTATAGGGCACGCATGGTTTCCTTTGTTTCCACTGGCTGGTCCAAGCCTGTTCTCTTATTTATTTCATAAGATTGATCCTGTTCCTGTGCCGTGTTGTCTATTGAGTTCTGACTCTGATCCAGCCCCCTAGGAGTCAAATGAGGAGTGTTTGGCCATGTTTGTTAGCAGATTACATGTGTATGTGCTCTATGAATGAGTCCCAGAAAGTGAGGGAACACCATCAGACACACCTAATCAAAGAGGATTATAGGAAAAGAAACAAAGAATAAAAAATAAAATATTCTGTTTATGCAAGAGGAGAGTAAAAAAAGGCACTTAATTTAATAGTGAATGTGTTGCCACCAGGGCAGAGACAGTGATGGAGACCATGTAATCAGCATACACTGGCCAAGTTGCTCAAGGGGCCAAAGACAAGAGGATATGTGTCGGGGATAATTTGCGGCCCTTAGCAAGAAACAAAACAATGCTTTCAAATACTGTTACAGTGTGCCTCCTGTTTGTTCCCCACTAACAGCCAATGCAGTGTGTTTTGCCAGGTTGGAGCGGGGTTAATATGAAAATGTGGGAGCTAGATAGTGAGAGGGAAACGAAGAGATAGTGGACACACAGAGGGGGAAAGAGAGAACAGAGAGGAGGAGGAGAAACTAGAGGAGAGCTAAAGGCCTCTCACTCCCTCTCCTCTCCAGCTCTGTAACGGCCCACAGTGCCTGCTTCACACAGAGCGGCCAGCTGTACAGCAAATGTGCCTTTCCCTCTCCGCCCCCGAACCTTTCCACCCCTCCAGTGCCCCCCTCTGCCTGGGCCGACCAGGCCACCGGCTCCTCTCTGTGAGCGAAGGCTCCTCCCTGACTTGGCTTCAAGCTCAGTGCTGTCACCAGCCCAAAAAATCCGTAGAGGTGACCCCAAAAACACTTTTCGGGGATGTGGTTTGGTTTGTTTGTTTACAATTGTCCTTCTGAGCTCTGCCACCTTGGCAGTAGCTGCTTGGAATGGACAGGAGTGAGACGAGAATTGGATTGAGAGCAGATATAACAGAAAAGCAAAAACCCTTTTCACCTTTAAAACCCCTTTAAGACAGAGCCTCTGCTTCAAAACATGTCAGGGCTCTGAAAATCCACACAGGGACATTTGAAACAGTGCGATAAATGGGCCAAACGTGCCCCCCATGAGGCTCCAAATGTCATAGTTTACAGTGGGGTCAAAGTGAAGCAATGGGGTGGCATGATGGCATGCTGATAAAACCAAACAGTCTTTTGTGTCAATGAAAGACCTTCAAAGGTCCTCTTAAAAAAGACAGACGACTTTGTGAAAAGCACTGTGATTTTAAATACATTTTCCAATGCAATTACTGCAGACATCAAGATGGCAAATTGGACTGATGGGCAGATTTGTTTTCTAATCTGAAAGAAAAATAGAAATAAAAAGATTTGATAGTGACTGCAGCAGCTGAAAGCTGTATAAATCTGTTTGTCTCTGGAGAAAAATCGGACACCCTCAATTCTGTAAGTGAGCCATGCCAAAAAAACTCTAAACTAAAGAGTGGCCAGCTGTCTTCTGGCCTGCTATTAAATTGCTCCTTGGATGGTGGCGATATCATTTTTTTCTCCATAGGAGTATCACACCAGGTCCCCAAACAGAGCGACCAGCTGTACAGCAAATGTGTACTGATCCATCTGGGCCCTAGCAGGCTGCGGCCTCCATCTTAAAACACGTGGGGCCGTTCACAGGCTTGGCTGGGGCTGGTCTGCTACACACCCGTCTGCACCCACTGCCACCTCCTTCCTTTTCATTTACCTCTATTATCATAGTAAATGTTGAGTAGCTGGGCACCAGAGCTGCGCTTTATGTCTGAAGCAGGACCGTCATCATCTGTAATATCCATGCATCAAAATGTGCTGGCAGTCTTACAGAAGAGGCATCCACGAGCACTTGGGAGGAGGTGTGGGTGAAGGCTGAGTGCACATGGTTTAGTGAGACTATTGTATTACAAAGGCAGCTAATATGAACTTGTCTGGGTGAGACAGGCTCAGGTTTTGTTGTTCCATACACTTAGCACTATGGTTATGTCACGGCACATCACTATATATAGAGTTATCAGTGTGAACTGACACCATGGAGCGGGGCATGGATGAAAACAACACCCCTATGAATCCAGCGTCTGCTCCATTACCTACGCTAATAACGCTGACAGCTGAGCGGAGATGACCCCAGCCCCCTGTTTCCCCTCTCCTGTGCAGATGGCCATTAAAAGGAGAAAGTGTCCCTTTTTTCAGAAGAGAAGGTATTTAGAGCTTTTCCAAATGAGTATTTTTTTTCTGTGTTTTTGGCCCAAATTGGCTTTGCAGTGATTACAGGCCGGCTGGATTGAATTTAACCCCATTCTACGATAACATGGCCAAGTCTTGAGAAGCTATATAAAAAGATAAGATCAACACGACTAACCCGGTGCACATGTTTTTCTTTATTCCCCTCCAGCTAAACATATTTTCATTATTCCTGTTTATTCGATTCAGTTTCCTTTTTGTCACAACCTCATCTTTCCACCAAATTTTCATTACGACGAGTTTTGTTTTCTCCATATTTCAGAAAGCACAAAACAAATGCATCTAACAGAAACCCTTTTGAGGAGTCTGATGAAACCCGTGATCATGTTGAATACAAAGCAATGGCATATCAGAGAAGTAAGACATCAGACAATAACCCAATCACCTATCCTCCTGTTATCTTAAGCTGTCTGAATTCCACTATTATGGGGGAACTGTGTGCTTGTGCGCCTGACAGACATAAAATAACCAGTAGGGGGGTTTGTTTTCTACCCTCCCAGTGTGCTCCGTGCCTGCCTTTGCGAGAGAAAGGACTAATGCTGGCATGGTACTGTATTAGGCACCCCCAGTAGAATAGTGGGTGAGCAGATCGCAAAGATGAATACAAAATACACACCTACACACTCTGAGCTCGTCTCTCTCCTTTGCAAATACACCGAAGCATCAAAATCACAAATCACATGCTTCTGATTGTTTATGCACAAACAGTGGGTCCCTGATAGAATTGCCTACCGGTCCTGATAGAATTGCCCACCGTGTTTAAATTCACCTGCGCCTAGAAGCGTGTCCCAAACAGAGAGGCGGTTTGGTTCCAGATCAATGAGTCTCTCTCCCACTGAAGACAACAGATAATGCAGTGTAATGAAAGAGCCGCCAAACGAGCTGAATAAATGAATGAATAAAGGAACGTGAGACCGGAATTCAGACGCCTACTTACTGCAGGCAAGAAAACCTGTTTTCCAATTGTCTGTTCTCTACAAATTATTCTGCCTGCATACAAATGACGACCAAAAGTAAAGACATTTTGTGGAGGTTAGTCTTACACCAGCACTCTTTGTTTAGGGATCTTGTGAAAGAAAATGAGAATTTGGAATAAATTTGTCATACACAGTGTAACAAAATCAAATATCCATTTTTTCAGTTGATTTGACGTCATTAAATACAGGGAGCATGAAAGTATTTTATCAAATGTTGCGTTCAGATCTCAGTCATCTGAACAGACTTAAGTGAAAAGGCACAATAAACAAACAAACAAAATAATATACAGTAGCAATGTGGAGATTTTTTTTTAAAACTGTGGAATTATATTTGGAATTTTAAACAGTTTGAATTAAATCTGTTTTGGGATTTTAATATTTAAATAATCTTGTTGTTTCCACTACTTCAAACTACCTTCATACAGAGTGGTTTGAAGTGGAGAGATTGTGCTCCACAAGCATGCACACGAACTATATTATACCATTCACATGCATGGGGAAATGAAGATGATGGGTTTATAAATGCACAACACTGGGGATGCAGTCAATGGTCAAAATATTAAAATAATTCCACCTATTTGGTGATGTGATCCAGATACTTGTGAGCCTGAATGAGACAGGGTCAAATATTTTATTACATATATCACATCAGTCTTTAGTATTTGATTCACCTGTAAAAAAGTATGAAAAGACTACGTCTGAAATTTTTTCAAAATTATCAAATACTTGTTGTGAAATTTGGTGAATTTTCCTTAATGCTTTGTATATTGTATCGATGGCGGACACACAATATAACTCCCTCTAAAATTGAAATCACACACCAAAAGCCACATTGATTAAATCTATGCTACATCGTAGAAATACTTTGGGAAATGTAGAAAAACATATTTACATAGATATTACACAAGCACTGTTTTTTATGACTTTGTTCCAGGAGTGCAACAGAGAGCATAATGAATGAAACAAAAAGAGTTATCTCCTACCCAGCATGTGGTTGGCCACATGAACTTGAATGTCCCATTCACTGTAGAACACCATCTGACATTTGATGCACTGGTATGTCTTCTTCTATAAATAAGACCAAGAGGAAAGGGATTATTAAAGTCAGCTTTGAATAAAAAATATCATTACAAACTAGAAATCACTTCGCTTTCACCAATGTATCAAAGCAATGCAGAACAATTTGTGAACCTCAGCATGAACTATTGAACTTCATTCAATACAACACTAATTAACAATACCTCTTCAGTTTGTGAGGGACTGGCTCTCGGCATGGGGGACACCTGGGGGGTCTTGAGCTGCCCGCTGTTGCTGTCCCCAGCCTGTTCCCGATGCACTGTCTGGACATGGTTTTGCAACTCTGCTTCAGACTCAAACTTCACATTACAGCTGGAGCATCGTGTCTTGGCAGCATGTGATGAGGATGTTGAAGAGGATGAAGAGGATGAAGAGACGGCTTTGCCTTTCCCATCTCCAGGGCTGAGACTTTCCCCCTGGATCCATGCGGCTGTAGTTGCTGGAGTGATGGCTCCACCCTGCTGCTGCTGTTGCCGTCCTCCATTCACTGTTGGGCTGGAGCTCTTAGAGCCAGCTGCTGTCACGCAGGATGCACAGAGTCCGTAAGGCAATCCGTTGATGTCCAGTTTCACCAGTTCTTGTTTTGACCTGAAATCTTTCAGACAAGAGGCGCACTTGAAAGGTTTTTGGATGTGGTGTTGCTGCTGGTTGTGAGAGTTCATGTTGTTGCGGACCATTGGTTGGTTGCTGGACATTCCTGTCTTTTGCATGTGGAAGGTACCATGGATCTTGAGCTCCAATGTGGAGGTGACTGTCTGCATGCACACCACACAGCGGAAACCTGTCAGGGAGTTCCTCAGGTCAGGGTGCATCTGGCAATGCTCCAGGAAGTCCTCTTCACTCTGCAGTGGCATCTTACAAATGCGGCAGCTGCCTGTGTCCAGACTCTTGCTATGGGTGACCTTGTGCTCAGTCAGGGTGAGCAAGGAAGGGAAGCGCTCCCCACAGATGGGACACATATAGTGTTTGACAGGCCCAAGGTGGGTCTGCATATGTTCCCTCAGCCCGGGCTCAGAGAAGAAGGTACGGGAGCAGACATTGCACTTGTGGTTGCCCTTGATCATTTCAGCTTTCCGTTTTACCATGGCACTCTCACCTGGGCGTATATTGTGGTCCCTCAACTGGTGGTTAGTGAGGAGCGAATCCATGGTGTAAGATGCCCCACAGATGTCACACCCATACATGGGGTCTGCAGTGTCCACCTCCTCCTCACTTCCATCATGGCTGTTGTGGGACTCCACCACCGTTCCTCCTGCTGCCACTGGACCATGGCTGTTAGTTATGAGACTTTGTAGCTCAGCATCTTCTTTAGGCTGGCCATCCCCACCACTCATAGCAGAGCCGTTAGCACCACAGTTCTGTGTTTTTCCATCAAACACACAGTGTTTCTCCCTCAAATGCTTCTCCAAAAGGACGATGGCATGGAAGGCCTTACTGCAGAAGCGACAGTTGTACTTCTTGCTGTGGGTGGTGATGTGGCACTGCAGCTCCACCTCCGTGCCAAAGGACTCCCCACAGAAAATACAGCGGTGGGCACGGCCCTGGTTTTCCAGATGGCTGTGCTTGACATGTAGCTGTAGGTCAGTCTCATGCCTGAAGTCCCAGTTGCAGGAGGTGCAGCGGTATACCTTTTTCTCGTTGCTGTGCTTTACAGCCAAGTGTAGCTGGGTAGACACTTTAGAGTCAAAAACCTCCTGACACAGAGTGCAGCGAAAGAACACGAAGGTATGCATGTCGAGAAGGTGCTTCTGCAGGTCATCCACTGAGGTGAACTGCTTGTCACAGCTCTCACAGATGTAGTAAGTGGAGGTAATAGTGAAGTGAATTGTCACGTGCTTCAGCAGGGACTCCTGGTTGGGGAACTCTTTGTTGCACTGTGGGCAGGTGAGTTGAGGCTGTAGACCATCCAGATGAGTCTTTAAGTGAGTCTGGAAAAGGTCTAAGCTGGTGTACTTGGCTCCACACTGGTTACAGATGAACTCACTGGTATTGCGTGAACCACCTTGTTTCAGCATGGCAGTTTGTTCCACAGATATCGGAGAAGAAGGGCTGAGAGTGCGCAGCGATTTCTTTCCATTGTTTATGTAGTTCAGTGCCAGTGGAATGTTCTTGTGATTCTCCTTGATGTGCTTGTTGAGCTTCAGAACACTGTTGAATATGGGGGAGTTGGTGCAGTACGAACAGGAGTACACCTCTACTATAGACTCCTTGGGAGTTACAGCCAAGGGGGAGTCGAAGCGCAGGCTTCCCCCATCACAGTGAGTCTGACGGACATGCTCCTCCAAGGTAGCCTCCGTCAAGAACCCCATGAAGCATTGGGGGCAGAAGAAGGCATTGCTCTCCTTGGCCACCGGACTGGGGAAGCCGTGGGAGCAGCGAATGTGTTCTTGGAGGGCGTTGAGGTCACTCAACACCTCAGGGCAGAAGTTACACTGAAGGAGGGCATCAGGCAAGCTAGCTAACAGGGCAGCGTGGTCTTCTGCATTGTGGACCTGCTTAAGATGTTCATTTAGATTAAGTAAAGAGGGCAGAACCTCCAAACAGAACTGGCAAGTATGAGCCTGCTCTGGCTTGTCCAAATGCATGGTTCGCAGGTGAATTTGAAGTACAGCCAAACTGGAGAAAACTTGCTTGTTGCAATAAATGCAACTGTAGGAGACCTTGGGCTGTTTAGAGGAACGTCCTCCAATGTCTGATGCGTTCTGAGCAGCCCTCTTTCTCCTACCCCTTGTCTTGGGCACAGGTGGTGCTGTCTCCACCATCGTGGAGCTATCGACAGAAAGGTTGGAGTCAGGAGTGGTGCTAGAGACAGAGGTGTAGCCTACAGTTAACAAGGAAGGGCTGTTGCTGTGGTTACTTGATTCAGGGAGCTGGTGGATGTCCATGTGAGCATAGAGGTCCTCAACAGACAGAAAGTGCTCAGAGCAGATAGCACAGTTGTGGCCCTTCCTGTCTCGGCTGTGGGCCTGGTCAATGTGAGTCAGCAGGGTGCCCTCATCACTGAAGGGCTCATGGCAGTAGATGCACTGCAGGGTGGCACCCAGGCCTCCATCCTCGGATGGTGAGCATTCAGGGTGGCACTCCGCAATGTGCCTCTGGAGGTCCTCTGGGACATCAAAGCCCTCCTCACAACGGCTGCATTTGCGAGTTTCTTTCACTTTCCACTCATCACCTCTAGAAAGGCTTGAGCTGCTGCCATCTTTGCCCCTTTCGTGTACTTGCATGTGGCCGTGGAGTGAGCTGGAGGAAAGGAAGCCTCGGCGGCACACAGGGCACTTGTGGGGTTTGTTAGAGGCGTGAGTTTTCATGTGGATTTTGAGGTGATCACTGCGGGAGAAGGCAGAGTCACACTCTCCGCAATGGTACTTCTTATCACCGGTGTGTAGCTTCACGTGACGATCTCGGCTGCGCTTGTGCTTAAACAGGCGGCTGCAGAAGGTACAGCTGAAAGGGAGTTTATCGCCGTGGCTCTGTTCGTGACGCTTGAGGAAGCTTAAGCGGCTGAAGGACTTGTCACAGAACTGGCATGGGTATGGCAGCCCAGGGCCCCCTTCCTCCTCGCCAAAATCATAGTCCTCGCAGTGTCCTGGAGAAGTCTGGTCCTTACTGGAGGGAGATGATGCTGGCCAAGAACACGATGGGTCATCCTCAAGATCAGCACCGTCTGGAGAGGAACAAAGCGGGAAAAGGAAGGAGAAAGTGAATTAGAGAGGTGTTCTGTAAGAATGTATTAGCAACTCATTTATCTCACTCTTTTGAATAAAAAAGGTGGGCCACCATGGTGTTATTTCTCTTTGTAATTATAACATTGTGGTGTATGAACTTAGAATACTTTTCAACTTGGACATTTTTTTCTTCAGTCGAAACAATACCTCTCCTTAGGTGTTATCTAGAAAGTTACATTTAAATATGCAATTTTAAGTATAATTAGGGAAGAGAATGAGTGGAAATACTTTTACTACAATTAACCTTGTATGTGGCCATGTAATGGCTTAGCCCACTGTGACTCAAAACACAATCTCTCTGACATTTAAAGCCAACACAAGACAATTTGTGTACTTTAGAATGTAAGCCCGGCATGAGGTAAATTAAAACATTTCTATTATTCCTGAACAATTACTAGAATATTTTTAAAAAACAAGAGCCCTTGAAATGACCTTAAGACAAGAGAGAGAGAGAAAAACAGGGAAAAGCTTTTCTCAGGAGTGAAGGAGAAGATTAAATCAAGGAGGGGATAGGGAAACGGAAATGGGAAGACAAGCGAGTGGCTAACTGTCTCACTCAAGGACAAGCAGGTGCAGAGAATGACCAGGGAGCACCATTCTTTTTACAATAACTTTCATGAGTCCCTGTTCAAGCCACTTCTTTGCCGACATTCCTTTCCACTGGTTCACTGTACAGTGATATGAATGGAAAACACAGAGCACCACTTTCCACAAGTTCAAAAGGTTACAGGCCACTTCTTCCCGCTGCCGAATTCTAAGTGCTGTGAACTTCCTTACCTAAATAAAACAACGTAATCCCAACCCCTTCAGAAGAAAAAAAACTGTGTCAAAAGGCCAAAACTTGGAATGGGAAAAACAAGAGGAAACTGCAAAGATTTATGAGAGGGACGAAGGAAAAGCACGAGCTCTTTCCAGGATCCAACCTCTGTACTCCCCTTCAGCTGACAAATCTAAGTCTCTCTCTCTCTCTCCCCCTTTCTGTTGTTTTTGCTGGGAGATCTGCCCTTTGTCAGGATATCATGCCCTCTCTGAGCACTTACCCCCATCAGGCCTATCTTCAGGAAACAGATGGGGTCGGAGGCCATTCCCTTGCCCCTCCAAACTGCTGAAAGCGGCACATTGAGAGCCCACCTCCACACCGTGGCCCTCCCGGAAACCTCCCACCCCTGGCAAGGCGCCCACTCTGCACACACATCTCACTCAAGGAGCAAACCTTGCTTGATTTACTTGCTTTATCTCTCATACATGTCTCAATGTTTTTTCTCTCTCTCTCTCTGGTTTGAGGGAGGATGGGTGACTCAGTGCTATGCCCTCCTCCACAGAGGGGGCGGATCTGCCCTCTCTTACACTGCCTCTCAGGGTATAGGAGGAGAAGACAGTGCAAGAAGAATGACCCCAGCCAATGCCTTACAGTCAAACATATTGGCTTCGAGACAATAGTATAAAACAAACAAATAAATGGGCCTGTATACAAAGGCTAAATTAAATTCTACGGTCTTAAATGAGGATGTCTTTGCCTTGAGACATTACTGAGCTGCCAGGACAACCTCACTCTGTTTTTTTTTTTGGTTTGTTTACTTGATGTACATTATTTATTTAGTGCCTTTACTCCAATAACACACATACATAAAATCGTATCTGTGGGGGACATGTGGGAGTCGCAGACATTGTTTGAGTTCAACTAGCAGAATGTTTAGATGAGCAAATAGCTATGTTAACAGTAGGTTTGAGAAATATTACAGAAGCTTCATAAAAAATGCCATAATGTTACTATTGCACTGTAATTTTGTAATTCATTCCTTTCCCTTTTATCTGTTTAGAACCTAAACTCAAGGTATCAGCGTACGAATATGAATTAAATATGTTAAATATGTTCCTGCTGCTGTCAGTAAATCCTTTGTCTTATTGTAATGGCTGTCAAAACGCCTGATTCAAAAAGAAAAAAGAAAGATCACATCTGTTTCACGGCTTCTATAGTTGAAACTGTACATGGCGGGTACAATTATCCCACATAGTGAGACTTACTACAGTTTTTCTCGCACACACACTACACACAAGAGAGCAAGCGTGTACACACTGCACACACACACTCACAGTAACAAACATATATACATGTGCAGAAATACATGCACACATAGAATACAGAGCTACGGGCCCAATGGCCGAAACAAGTGTGTGAACAACTGTAGATGAAAGAGCAATCTTCCTCAGGAGACCTCAAGAGGAAAGAGAGAGAGAGAGACTTGTTTTTTTTCCTTCTTCACCCAGACAAGAAATGCCCAGGCCTCAGCAGCAGCCTGAGTAAATAAAAGAACGGGCCTTACTTCCCTGTCTCTCGGGCCGGGGGCCTGTGCACGCCAGCACTCTCTGTGCTGCTGCCAAAGGGGATGCTGGGGCCTGAAAAACTACACCCTGCAGCTGAAGGGCTGTCTTTGTTGGTCTGCCAAGGCCTTCCTGAGCATCCTCCAGCCAACAGCCTGTCACGTCCTGGGAGGAAGACCTCCATCTTAAGGCCTGTCCCTCTCTGGGAGTTCTGTCCCTACCCCCTCCCTCTTTCTCTTTTAAATGTCTCCTATATGGAACAAAACAACCTCATTTGGACTGCTTCTATAGGGAATGGCATAAAATGTGCCATAGCAATATTTAGCCAACTGGGAAGATAAACTGCAGTATGAAGACTTTTGAAAGAATTGAAAACAGAGCTTGACAAATTCAAGGAATCCATATATGTAAGGTTGATAAAGACATTTGAAACAGCTCTATAAAAATGTCTTTTTTCTTGTACTGCAAAACTAACCACTAAAAATTCCCCCTTCACACGCAGGTCTCAGTTTCCTCCAAGCCAGTCTGAACTACTCTTTGTGCACCACTTCCTCTATGTTCATTTATAGCACCCTTTCCCAGAGTAAATACTCCTGTTCAAATAAGATCCTTAATGCTGAGAACAGGTAGGTTTGCCGATTCTGTACACAGCAGCACAGCTTTCAAATCCCCTGAAGAGTGTTTTAGTTTGTGCAATTAATGTATTTGAGAATTTGCGAGATATATAAATATATCTGTAGAAGAGGAAGTCATTAATTTACTTGATGACATTATTTCCCTTTGGAGTAGAACACATATGGTGGCAAATATTGTCTCTAAATTTTGAATGCTAGATAATATGCATAAGAATTATTACAATTGAATTCACGTATATTTATGGCTGGTTATAGATAGTTATATGCAAAAAGTTTGCAACAAAAATCAATGTAAGAGTTTGGTTTTGTTGAGAATAATTTCTCTGACAATGGATTAGAGAAAACCTTAAAGGGGCACTATGTAGTTTTGGAGAAGAAATTCAAACTCAGAATTTAAATATTTTCAATATGAATAATAATACAAACTCAGAAATATCTATATTTTTCCGAATAAACAAGCTGTTCTCAGAGGAGAATAAGGTCCCCAGAACACTGTGTGGAGCTAGAAAGGTGGCGCGGTCCGCCAAATATAAACAAAGTAATTCAGTATGACATTTTGTTGTTTATTCAGTTCATTCGGTCGTGAAAACAGAGACAGTTTGGTTGTTTTGTTTGTTTAGGCATAAAAGATTCAGTTCTCTTTCTCTTCTAATTAAAATTTCTCTCTAAAACTACATCATGCTTTAATGCCTATCATGCATACATGCCAAAAAAGAAAGAGACAAACAACAAGGTATAATTAGTTCTCCTGTTAAATGCTAGGATATTTGTTTTTTATATAAGGCAGCGTTAAACCCTTAAAACAGAAATGGCCTCTTGCCAATACCATAAAATTCTTTGTGCACAGTGTTCAGCAAAGGTATTCTGTTACTTTCACAGACACACATCTGTCTTGCCAATTTCAAATGATGTCTTCAAATAAAAATGCCACAAAAAATATACGCAGAATATAATTCCGTTCATTTAGTTCGAAACTATAATTGCATTGACGGCTGTTCCGAATCTGATTAGTTTTTTTTCTGGCATTGTGAAGCACCTCGTAAACAATATTTTGAAAAGTGCAAAAATTCATAAACTTTTGCTTACAGAATTAAAGGCTGAGTTACTTTTCATCACAGAAAAACTTGGACAAAGCTCACTTTTTAACATAGTGCTAACTAAACAGGCATTTGCCATTCTATTGTTTTTAATCCAGTAATACTCCCTCTTGAAACCTTTCAGGGGCCGTGGTTTGGGAATAACTCGCTGCTGGCGCCCGGACCTTTGTGTCTGAGGTCCTGGAAGCCATTCAAGATGGCTTATCACTGCCTAACAGCAACAGAGTACATCTCTTCTATTTAGGAAGCCAAACTCTTATCCAGGTCCAGGACCTTATCTTATCAGAAAAGTGTTTTTGCTATCAGTCATCTGCCGCTTCTACAGCAAGCTACACTTTGTTCAAAAGCCATTCCAGTGAAGCAAAGCATGGCCGTGCTTTCAGCCGCCAAACCTTATCTTCCTGTGTGTTGTACCAGAGATCTGTACGTAGTGGTTGTCATAAGAGATGTGTTTGTGTGAGTGTATTTGTGGCACATTGGGGATTGGGGATTCAATGAATAAACAAAAAGCTGACAACTTGTCTGATGTAACACCGTGACCCCACTTCATATTCAGAGAGGGGATCTTTTTACAGTTACTGGGAAAAGTAGTGAGCCTCTCCCATGAGACAATGCATGTGTCATCTCAACGCTTTTCCTGTTCTGATGCCCAAATAGCAATGTGTGTCTGAACAGCGCACTATCATGTACGGCCCTGTTTGTGACACAACCACTTAAGATCTAATAGAGGAGGTGCTGAGCGAAATTTTTACATTAGCTAGGACTCCAATCTCCCTGACTGAGAGAGAGAGGGAGAGAGGGGGGTGGTCGATTTTTTTTGGGACTAATTCCAGTCAGATGAACAAATCACTCAGTTGATTCAGGACCGAACAGCTCAGAGGACACAGAGCTATTGGAAGAGGCCCAGTGCTGGGCTTTACTCACAGTAGTCCTGCTACATCCCTGTTTTAAGACATCAAATCCAGTCAAAATGAAACACTGATAATTCCCAGTGGCTGTCAACAAAAGTGCCAGGTGGCTAGATGTGGCTTTTTGCACCGTGAAGCTGATTAACACACACAAATAAGCACAAGCGGAGGTATTTAAAGGAGCTGCTATTTACTATTAGACACTCAACCTCACATTCGTAGTTTTGTCTATGCGTGTGTGGGTGTGTGTTGTGTGTATACTCAGCCTGTCTCTCTCTCTTCTCCTCTTTTTTTTTTTCTTAGCAAACACAATATGTTTTTTACACATCACTGAGAAATGTCAGGTCCCTGCCCCCCCTTGCTACAGATCAATCAAATCCACTATGCTACAGGATGCGAAGGAGGGGTTGTGCGAGACGACTGGAGCAGCAGCAGCAGCAGCAGCGTACAAGGATGCTATCTTTTACTGAACGAGGTAGAAAAACTGTACATGAAATACGGATTCACTTCCCGGGGCTTCAGCGGTGCCGTAGCCGCGAGTTACTCTGGCCTAACAACATGTACACACATTTCTTGGAAGAGAAACGCACCCCCAGCCAATCCTCCACCAAACTGCAGTCAATGGGGATTTTTTCACACAGGGCCTGACACAAAGAGCTGGAACATCAAGCGCTGTCCTGACTCTGTGGTCTGGGTGTCCATTATTCTGGCCCTCATGGCTCTGTCTCTCAACCATGGGGAAGCGGCAAACTGTCAACTACTTTGTCCACATTACCCACGTCCCCCAGCTCAGACAGGAGCACTTGGTCACTGTCCCAGAAATCACAGTGCCCCAGTGGCGTCCCAGGAAAGTTAGACAAATGGAAGGCCAGAGGAGGAAAAGTAGGGCGGCCAGTCATCCTTTACTATAGGCTTTTTCTACTCGTGATAGCACGACACGATGAGGAGTGGAATTCCATTAGTTATCGCTGAGACGTGCCCCTGCTACACTGATGTGTTCACACCAAACGGAAATACATACTAATGATGCCAATCAATTGTAATGTCGGATATTTGTGCCTCCTTTCTTCCTGTGAAAATTGGACTCATGTAACAATCTATAATTGCAATGTTTGGTGGTACAGTAACACACTTCTTATCCTCTGTATAATAACACATTGAGGTCACTGAGGTCACAAATGCACTTTAACACATCATATGAATGCCAGATATGGACGAACAGACCTTTAAAGATGCTGTTAGATGCATATTTAACTGCTTTAGAAATATAATAAACATTTCATTTGAGCAGACACTTAAAGGTGCAGTATGTCGTTTTTGGGGGAAAAGATGTAATTAGTAGAGGAAGATCTTCATTGACTGATTTTTTTATGCCTTAACAATCTAAATAAACAAACTCTCTTTGTTTTCGTGACTGAATAAACAAACTGACTTTAAAGGACAACACAATTTCATACTTTATATTTGGCGGACCCTGCCACCTTTCGAGCTTCAAACAGTGTTCTGGGGACCTTATTTTCCTCTGAGAACAGCTTGTTTATTCAGTTAAGAAAAAAATAAATATTTCTGAATTTGTATTATTTCTTCATTAATTCTTCATAACATTAAAATACAGAGTTTGAATTTCCTCTCCTAAACTACATAAAGTCCGTAGCTCGGCCGTCTTGGCTCTTTCTGCGGGAAAGCAAGGGTTAAGTCAGGGCTTCATTCTGCCTCTTTTTAAAATTAAGTCATTTTTTTCTCAAAAGCGAGAGAAGAATTACAGAGGGAGCAAGAAAAGGGTGATATTTAATTACACCATTATTCAAGAAAGGTGATTTTGGCATTCATAATAGGTTACTGTTCAGAGTGCAGCGGGTGGGCCGGAGGGCTAATGTTGATGTTTCATTGTTTCAGTTGAATTTTACTTGATTTGAAGTGTTTCAATTATTAAAAGTGACACAGCACTTCACAGCAGGGGTCACCTCCTCTGTGACACTCGATGTAGGGTTTTTTTTTTTTTTTTTTACATTATACATAAATGTGAATTCGTTGCATGGACACAATCACAGCTGCAAAACTACATTTTAGTAAAGTGAAATCTTTTTTGTACAGTGTTTATTCATAAGTAGAGCGGAGGTGTAGGTGTGGGTGGAGCAGTCTGTGTGTGGTGGTTATGCTGTCATCTCCTGCAGGACACAGCGGCTCGTGGTGTGGAGAGGAAGGACAGTTGACCACTTCAGGTAGACAAACAGGAAGGAGGCTGTTCCCCAGGTCTTGGCTGGACCAGCAGCCACAGTGAGCCTCCCAGGGGGAGAGAGGAGGACGACAATCTGTCCCCCAGCATGCCCCCTTCACCGCCTGCCTCACTGCTCTGGCTCTAAGGGAGTGCTGGGCCAGGCGGGACTGGGCTGGGCTGGGCTTCAATAGGCAGGGGAGCCTCTGTGTGAGTGTGTGTGTATGTGTGTGTGCTGTTCCCTCAACACTGCGGCAGACCAGGCGCAGGACCCAGTGGACAGTCAGCTAGCCAGTCAGTCAGTCAGCCACAGTGAGGGATGCTGCAGTGTCGTGTTGTACTACTGTTCGCATTTCCTCCCTGCACGAGAGTTTACTTGGATGCTCTTCTTATTTTCCCCCGCTCTTAGTTACTCACGGAAATGTGATTTATGTGATCATCTTGGAGAAGAAAAAATTGTTGTGCGTACAGAAATATGCTGAGTTACTGTGTGGCTGCTTCATTAAAATAGGGTTTGCTCTGCAAGTTTCAAGAGGCGCTATCCATTACTTAAAACCAAGCGCAGCACACACTGAATTCGGAAAAATAGGGTCTAATTCTTTTTAATCAAACTACCTCATGGTGACCCATAAAACTTGGGTGAGACTTCACTTTTTAAGAATAACTTCAGACGCTTGGATCTATGTTTCAGTACACTGGGGATATTCAGTTTGTCTGCCAAATGGCCATAAAAAAGTCTTATATCAACACCTCTTTTTTCTCTCTCCGACGAAAATCACATGCACATGTCCAAACAACCCTCGACTTCTGTGTTAGCTTTAGCATTAGCATTTATCAGAAAAAGCCTGACCCTGCCTCTTGACCCACGGCCTTCAGTTCCCCTGATTAATACACTGTGGCTCTATTTGATATCTCCTCAACGCCATCCCAGCTTGTCAGTGGTAAAACAACTGGAGACAGCCCAGGAGGGAGAAGAAAACATGCATCTTGGAGAGGAGAGCGGGAGGGGAAGAAAAACAAGCATCAACTCAAGCAAGACGATGTATTTTCATGCATCCCTGTCTTAAATGTCAAGATTTCTTAACCCTCAGTGACTGCAGCGCTGACACCTCTCCAAGGTTCAACAGAAACCGCATTCATTAATAATTAGCTCAGCTGTGAGGACAAGGAGTGAGACTGCGAACGAGAGAGCGAGCGAGACGGCTAAAATCTAAACTTCTGTCCTTTCCCGGGAGAGTCGAATTTCACTACAAGTTTTTTTCATTCCCCTTCATTTCTTGTTTTCCTCGCGCGTTGGCCAGAATCCCGCAGGCGGCCCACGAACGAGCGCTGCAGACGTCGCATCAGCCGTACTACTCCCTCCTCTCCTTAATCATGGCTCTAATACCCTCCAGATGAATAAACATCTTCATCCCCTCCACGTTAAAGCCAGAAGGCTCCTCCGCTCTTGAATCCAAGAAAGAGAAGAGAGAAAGAAATGGAGAGCTGAAGAAGGAGCACAGGAAAAGGGATGACAGATGGAAGGGTGGATCAATTTTGAAATGAACCAACAGCAAAGTAACAAAGCCACGGCAAGATTTTCTGGTTCTTCCCATAATTCGTCTGATCTATCTCCCCCTTGACACAATTATCACAGTCCTCCTAATTATTTTTTCTTCTTAAACTGATTTCTAATGGCAGGCTGTGTTTTTTTATGATCGTGTTTTTGTGAAGTGGAGGTTTTTTCGCGAGCTGTTGTGCAACCTTGTCGCCTCAGACTGTGTCCACAGACTGCACAGGAAGGGGGAAGGGGGCGGAGAGGGAGGAGGCGAGGAGGGAGGCGGTGGGGGGGGGTTGTCTCTGGAGAATGGGCCAGGCCCCAGACCAGCACTTCCCTGGCCCAGTAACTGTGCCAGAATACTCATGACATGTGTGTACAGTATGTGAGCGCAAATGGCAGACAGATTTAGGGGTTTGCTTTGTTTCCCCCTTCTATTGTTTTCCGCTGGTATCCAGGCAGCTCATCATCATATCTTAATACTATTAAGCATTAAGAAAACACACGCCGATACGTGCACACGCCTTGGCGAATGAAGCAGCTCCTTCGCTGCCCTCACCCTCATCTTCATTTACTGAACAGGGCTAGAATATGAGGCCTGAATACAACCAGACAAATGACTACGGGGCATTTTACTTATTCATTCATCACTTCACATTGATTTATTCCTGTTTATCTATTTATCAGCTGGAAAAAAAAAGTTCCCTTGGATTGTTTTGCTAAAAAGTTTGCATGCTGACGTGCTCGGTGAAAAACTTTCAGGGTCAGGATAGAAAAAGGGATTACTGAGGTTCATCTTACCCTTGAATTCCCTCCTCTCACTCCAGCACCTCAATGGATACTTCTCCTCTGCCTATTTACATAGGCCCAGCACTGCTTGGCTTAGTAACCATTTACTTAGTTACACACCACCACCTAGGAGGCTATTTATGTTCCTCTCAGGAGAGGAACTCGGTCCGACTGCCAACAAACCCCCCCATATGAATTATCATCCACTCGATACAAGTAAACTTTAGGAAAGGCCTCAGGTGCTCGGCATGACTTTACATACGGAATCAGCTTGAAAATATTAAGCAAATAAATCAAATATTAGAGGTGTTAATAAAAAGGAAAAGACCGCAGTTCATTAAAGTATCTTCATTTCTGAGAGTATACGCAACCCTCCTGCAGCAATGAGGACTTTTTCCTTCTTATACGCGCTAATCTCACGTCTATCTGAATGTGCAGCTTACTGTGATGAACCCATTTTCGAGGATCATCGTTCGAGAGAGTGAATGTAATAGTCCCCCAATATCAGTTATCACTGACAGCACCATCCATATCAGCTAATTACTTTTCATTGGGCTGTTGTAGACGAGAGGACATCGGCCTTTATCTGTATATGAAAGGAGAAGACATTACTATTATGCCATTACTGTGAAAGGAGCTAGTGTTACTGTAGCTCTAATATAGAAACGCCATACAATAGCATGGTAATAAAACCCACGTCACTCCTCCAGCGCCTATCTCACTTGGCTACTTTAAATATCAGGAGAATATTACCAATAAGGTGACCTTTAATTACATTTGGCATGCAAATAAGTTGACGAGTCAGGATGAGAGTGAGAGAAAGAGATGTTCTAAGATTACCGCTGGAGTCCTGATGACACACACATTACACACAGAGCCCTATCCGTCTTGTAACAGGATCTGTGCTGTTTTTTTTTCTTCCTTTAACCAGCCTACATCCAGCACAAACAAAAGAAGCAGCCAATAGGTCAGAGCAGTGCATTCTCCCCATCTTAATTTGTATTTTCCTTGGCGTTCTTGGGTTAGTGAGGTGACTGTCGTCTCTGCGGCTCTTCATTGTCTGAGGGAGGAGTTGGAGTTGGGGAATATAATCCCACGCACTATGCATACGGCAAGGGAGGAAAAGATGGGCACAGAGTTGGCGCAAGAAACCCCTGGGTAATTTGTAAAACATGAGCCATGGCACCCGAGCACTATGCTGAAGCTCGGGTCAGGTGACTCAGTCACAGGTGCACCATGGGAGGATCTCTGGTGAGGAGGCACAGAGCATGGTGGGCAACACAATGTTTTCTAAACATGGAAGTCTCTAGCCAGTTATCTCAGACTTTATTTTTAGGAATGTGAAGAAGAGTGAAAATGTATCAGAGGTGCTTGCTAGATTGCTCTTTGTATTTTTTGAAAAAGTATATTCAGTTGGATTATCAGCTTGCAAGGCCAAAGACATGGAGTCAAGAGTGAGAAGGACTAAATCTGATTTCCTCTGCTGTCGTCTCATGCCCTCTTTCCTGCTCTATAGTCTTCTCCTGTCCTTTCCTCTGCTTTGTAACACTTAACACAATAACAATCGACAGCGATGTATCCTACGTACAGTAACACTAGTGATGGAAAGTAACCAAGTACATTTACCCTAAGTACTGTAATTAAATACATTTTTTAGGTACTTGTACTTGAGTAGCAACTTTATACTTCCTCTCCACTCCATTTTGGAGACAAATATTGTGCTTTTAACACCACTACCTATTTTGTAACTTAAGTCTCTGGTTACTTTGTAGATTGCATGCTGCATCAGAGCCAAAGTAGCGCATATATAAATTAATTTATTTTATTGGCAAACAAAAGAAGCACCTTGATTCTGGTAACTGGAAAAATGCTGAATATTAAATTGCATCGACCCATAGTATACAGTATATATTAATATATACAAAATATATTTATTGCCAGAAAATTACTTCCGATACTTATACATTACATATCAGATACTTGTAGACTTTTTACTCAAGTATTACTTTTCACTAGTGTTAAAATATCGATGAACCAAAAACATTTATTCAGAACATTTGAAATGGTTTCAATACTCATTTTCCACAATATCGATAGACCAGTACCAGCTGTGCTTCCTCGCTCTCCTCTCCGACCTGCATCCTCCAGGAGTAAATCAAATTAGATGCTGTTGTGCTCAACTCACGCCACACAATCCGTCTTTTATTTATCTTTCAACAAAAATATCAAATTTTATGCCCTCAATGCTGTGTACATTTTTCCTTGTAGTAGCGATCCGGCTCTAGAGAAGACCTTTCGCGTAGTTAGCGGAGGTGAGAGGTGGGCAATCTGCAACCTCACCGCCAGATGCCACTACTGTACCTTTACGTTATAATTATGACTCCATTAAGTATTTTTAATAATTGTATTTTTTTTATCAATATAATGGGGGGAGGGGGTTGATGTGCCTCCCCAATATATATTATAATTACAGCCCTGTCAGCTTGCATCTGCTGAAGGTGGGAGGTCAAAAATGTTAACGCCTTTCTTCTGTTGGATGAAACGCTGTCACCCCCTTATATCAGCGGATCCCTGAGATACACAGATGTTGGAACATAATAGCACAAACATACCACACATATTATACATGCCTGAGCTCACACGTGTCGCTTTAATAAGAAGTCTTGATTAGAATTCGGCAGACATAACATCCCGCATGCACGGTCTCTGCTTTGCTGGGCCTCAGATAACCTTTATCCTATAGGGTTTAATTAATGTCAGCCAGTCTACTCTGCCTTTCACAAGGAAACGACTTATTCCTCTGCCCTCATGAAGCCCAAATCCCTCTGTTTCACTGGTGAGGCCGGCTGCCTTGTTTATCCCAACTACAGGTACAGCTCCCTATTAAGGCCAGCACTTGTTACAGGGAAAAGGTTGAATTATTTACCAACAGTAGAGGGGGAGGAAGAGAGAGAGAGGGAGAAAGAAACCGAGAGAGAGGGGCGTTTCATACATGGGATGAGATTTTTGTGTTGTGTTTTTTTCTTTTTGTTTGAGGTTGTGAACAAGACAAGATTAATGATCCGTGGACATCAGATACAGGTGCTGATTACCAGAGAAAAGGGCACCCTGGCATACAGAGAATGGAAAATAAGGCCACACAGAGGGATGAGTAAATTGCAAAACATGATACATTTAATCTCTTTGATGAAAAACACCTTACACCCCGCGCTTAAAATGTAGGTAGTTTTCGACATTTGTTCATGTGTAAACAGATGAATGTGTTTTGTTAAAGAGATACCGAGGGTGCGTGTGCGCACTCTTCACCCAGGGCAAACTGTCTGCATTCTATCTGCATCTCAGCCTCTCTGCACAATACAACAAAACATACAGAAAACAAAAGGGAGCACAGAGGGGGAGAACGAAGAGACAGACCAAACAATAAACTCAACCACAAGAGACAGAGTTTGACTTGGTGTGTGTGTGTGTGTGTGTGTGTGTGTGTGTGTGTGTGTGTGTGTGTGTGTAGTGTGTGTGTGTGTGTGTGTGTGTGTATTGAGGAAAGAGACAGAAAGCGAGAGAGAGGGACGAGGGAGATGAAGACAAATGCAGAAAGGGAGAGAGACAGAGGGCGGCAGAGAAAACGAAAGACAGAGGGAGAAATCAAATTTGCAAGAACATAACAAAAAGCTGTATCTCCGACAAAAGAGAACACACAAGGGTATTTGTCTAGCTGTCTGCACCAGCAGGATCCTCTGAAAGTTTATTAAACTAGAACCCTTCAAGAGAAGGCAGAGAGTAGTAAACTATACTACTGGGGAGGAAAAGAGAGAGGGAGAGGGAACGGGGGTGAGGGGGGGTTTAAGAAGAAGGAGAAAAAAAAGCTAGCTTTTCAGCCTCTGTCTCTCAGAAATTCTTTTATTTCAGCCATGCATTAAGTAACCTCCCCACTGAGTTCTGCTCCCCTTCCTGGTGTGGATAAAGCCGTCCCTCGGGGGAGCCGCTGGTAATTTCCAGCTTCGCCAGAAACTCAGGTATTAGAAAAGACCGCTTGGGGACCTGCCACAATATACCTTCACAATTTCATACGCTCTGAAAAAGAGGGAGCCCCTCCCTCGCAGCCTACCCCCACCCTCCCAGTAAACCCCCTCGAGGGTCCCCAGTTCAAATTTCTGAAGTGCAGACAACGGGTGTATGTGTGGGGGAGGGGAGGGTGGTGCTGGGGGGCCCGTGGGACTGAGCACCAGCAATAGAAAATCCACTGCATAGAGGAGAAAAAAGCATTTCCTCTCTGGTCTGGCAGGAGTGCCTTTTTTCCCCTGGCTCCCACCAGAGGCTTTTTACAAAACATGTGTTGCTGACATGTTGACAGATTGCTCAGTGAAGTGTTAGGCGCATGCACACGGCTGGCCATTTAGGGGGACATGGCTTCCTACCCAACATCCTCTACCTGAGGCACCATGTTTTATACATCATCCCCCAAAGAAAAAAAGGAAACAATAAAAGGTAAGGGAGTTGCTTCCTTTGTGAGGGAAGCAGAATATCAGAGAGCAGAGAGAGACTGCGTATAATGCTGCCTTAGCTGAACTGCGGTGACGGGGAGGAGCAACGGAAGTGCGAATAAGGGAGGGAAATGGTTTCAGGCAGGAAAGACGGAGATAAAGCGGAGAGGTGGGAGAAAGAGCTGGAGGATGCATGGTATGCTTATGTACATGTATGCAGGTGAGCTTGTCAAACCAATCAAAAAAAGCCAAAAGATCTCTTTGTCATCCTGCACTGAAACCACCAATAGCAGGCGGGAGGATGGATTCTGATCAAAGGCCAGCTTCCAGATCCAACTTTTGCTCCTATCAGGATATCGACAGCACACGTCTTAATCGCCCTGCGGCTCCAAAAGTGCTGCCGTGGCAACAGGATGGAAATGGGGATCATAATGTATTCATGGTGCCGGCGACCTGGGGGCTGCGGAGCGCGCTCTCTGGGGACCGCACTTTACCCAGAGCCAGACGTGTCTGGGCAAAATCACTCCACACAAGACAGCAGCAGAATACTGAGGAGCCATGACAGGATGGAGGGAGGAAGGGAGAGAGAAAGAAAGAGAAAGAGAGGAGGCAGCAGAGAGAGAGAGGGGTGGGGGGGCGGATAGAAATGGAAGCTGATGATAGGAAATAAAGACAGAGAAGGATGTTAAACAATGGCGGCTGAGTGGTGTCAGAGTTTACAGTAAAGGAAGGAGGAAAGGATGCCAGTACTGAAACTTCAAACGACAAAGGCTTGAGGAGGAAAAAAACAGGATATGATTGGTGGGAAGGGGCTTGCTGGGATGAGTGGCTCTACCTTGAGAAGCTTGATGCTGCTTGACCAGGTGGGTGGTTGGCTGGGAAATAAATTGCAGAGGAAATTGGTCCAGATTATCAGGGCCACAAAGAGACATGGCCCTTTGGCCACGGGCGAGGAAGGATAAATGGCTGGATGAGTAAATGAACAGAGGGATAGAGAGGGGGAAGATTGATGGCTGAGCAGATGGACGGTTTAGTTGGATCGAGAGTCCAGTTACCCATCAACCCCTGCACCCCCCCAACCTACCCCACCTTATCCTGAAAAATAAATGCTTACATTGGAGATACATCTTGCTTTCTTCCAGGCTGAATGTAACGCGCTCTCTGACCCTTTCCATCCTAATGATCTCCCCCTCCTCCTCCTCCTCCTCCTCATCCACACACACACACACACATACACACACTTCGCATACACACCTACAAAAATTCTTCCATGCACAAACAAACAAACACAAAGCTATAGCCTGACCTGCTTTTCCTCAACAGGAGGGCAGCTACAACAGGCACCATGCCAGGTAAACATCCTCAAGCCTTGTGCGCTCACTGCAGAGGGTAAAGCTCAATGCTGGAAATACACTCTAAAATACAAGGAATAGTCAATTATGTTTAGGACTGAGAAGACATTCTTGGAATATATATTCCTCTTACGTGGCCCTCCTGCTGTATTTAGAAATAAAAAAAAAATTAAAAAACAGACAACTTTTTGCTGCATTTCATATCAAGGTTCCTCCTGTAACAGAAAGTCATAACACTCCCCCCTAGAGGTGATGATTCAAATGCATTAAGTCTCTCAAAATGAGAGGATTCACCTGCAGACTGCGGTGCGTCCTTCTGCACTAACTACCCTCCACACGTAGTGCACCCTCAGGCATTCAACCTAGGGCCACAGACAACTCCCCTGTCTGTCTTTCCCCCTTCCCTTCAGCTGACAGGTTCTTCGACTGCTAAGCTCCAACACGGACCTCTGTGTTTGAGATGACTGTGCAGAACAATCAAGGGGGAGAAAGAAAGCAAGAGGAGGAATGGCTACGAGAAGAGAAGGAGTGCGGGTGAAGAAGAGGTAGAGAGAGAAACAAGGACATCAACAACGTGTTCTCACAGAGAGATGACCCCTGGCCATCCCGAGGCATCTGGTTTATCTGGCTGTCTGGGTAAGCCACGCACACACCTAATGACTCCAGCCTGGTCCGTGTCCCATAGGTTTTTTTTATCCCGGATTACGGATGGGGAATGACAATGGGCTGGTAAACTACTGCGCCTCACGTCTAAGAGCTCACATCAGACAAGGAGTTCTCCATGATGAAAAGAGCGAAGGTGAGGTGAGAGGAAGGTTCAAAGGTACTGAGAAGTTAGGGTAATAGTTTCTGAATTGTATATACAGTACAATCCTTTAGGTTGAAGACACCAATAGTTTTAATGGTGCTGTATGGCTGATTTGTATGCATCATAAATAGTGTATATCATCTCAAATTGAAGGTCAAATATACCCACAACTCCAAGTTGCGCATAATGCCAATATGGTTTGGACTCCCTCTTTTTTCCCTCATGTTGGCGCTGCTCAACAGACCTCAATCTACTTCTGTGGTGGAGATTAGTAATCATCTAGGGTCTTCATATTGATGGCCAGGCTCAGCTTGTTTGCATATTTACTGGCCTCAGAGCCCAGTCGCCTGAGGTGAGAAGCAAATTACATTTCTGCTCACCCCCACGCGCACAACTCTCTCACACTCTTTTCGATTTCTATCCCTCGTTTTCTCCTCCGTTTTTTTTTCTCCAACCTCGTTTCTCTTAACATGCTGATCAGTCATCCTGCAGTAAGCATCCTTGCCTGCCCCGGTTGCATCCGAATAGCGGTCTCATTTGGCTAACATCATCACAGCGTAATCTTGTTGGAGAGAGCAATCAGTTTACTTTGGAATTAGGTATTCCGTTGGCGGGCCCGGAGAGAGGGAAGGCTCACAGGGTTTAAAGGATGCAAACGAAAGCATGCTCTCCAGAATACAGTCTTGAGCCTGATTGGGTGATAACAACCCACACAGGCTCCATGTGAGAGTAATGAATGGCCAATGGGAGGCCTGAATAATAATGCAATTGGATTAAAATCCAATCACACGATGGTTTTGTCTGTTGACTTTGTTTGTGGGGTATGTTCTACAAACCAAGTTCATGATGAGAAAGATGCATCATGCTTTGACTGGGGGCACATAATGTCCTAATATAAAGATTACCACTCTGTTTACTACAGCCCAATCTCTCTTGACTGTCAGTCAGTCCTGCAGGATTTTGTTGATCTGATTTTATTGGACATGCGTTGCATATAGAATGAGCCTGCTAAGACGATGAAGTGACGGTAACAGTTCTGTGTTTCTTTGCTGTGTTAAATCAGCAGCTTATTTAGAGAATGGCTACCACAGGTGGTGAGTTACTATTTAATCAGGGATTTTAATGTCTTGGTTTATCACAGAGACATGTACCAAGCTGGCACGCTCTGCTAGCCAGAATCCCAGCCACTCTTTGGGAGGCCATCTCTTAGGAGAAGCTCTCTGATCAAATCGATTGACTCCTCCAGGATGATCGATCAGCCAGGCAGGTTGGAGGTGGAATAGATTAGATGACCTTTACATTCTCAGCAGTGGTGGACCCCCCCTACTGTCCACTGCTCTTAACATGAAGAGGACATCTCTGTATTACCTGACAGCATGGCTTTACTGTCAAGCCATTACATTCTGCCCCGACACACAATGTTCCCTCTGCCAAAGTGTAGTCCAGCTGGTGGCCTTGGAGGCCTTAAACGACACCCATCCTGCCCATAAAACTAAATTTATGAACCCACCTTCCAGTCCGAAAATGGCAATTAGCACTAAGGAACAAACGTGTTACTTCACACGATATTTGAGAATCCCTGTCTTTGTGGGTGGCTGTACTCGCCGTATCCTGAAGTATAGGAGTGGTTGTTCCACAGAGCCCTATAGCGGCCCCCACCCAAACACTACCCCCTGGCCAACAAAAACAACCCCTGGGAGGGGTAGAGGAGAGGGGGAAATGTTGAGTCGGTGATAGTGTAGCCCCAAAGTTCCTAAACTAAACCACAGTGGCTAGCAGGATGCCGTCACAGCTGGCTCCGCTCCTTCCTGTGGGCCCGCTCCACGGAGCTCAGCCTGCTGGGAGACATAAACCTGTCGGACTGGTCACTCTTTCCACCGCCCTCCATCTCCCTCCTTCCTTTCCTCCCATTACTGGCGAATTTGGCAAAAGCCATCTAAGGAAAAAGCCCTATGGGGATCAATGTGCAGTACATTTCCACCCAGGCATAAGCAAAAAATTCTCTGACCTTTTCATTAGGGAGTATTAACAGGATTCAAAAGCCTGTAGATGTTTCTGTTAGGTGTCTGTGAATGAGGTACATGTTGATTGGTTGAACTTTTCTTTGTCTCGGAGCCATGTTACATCCTGCCGACTCCTGGTGTAAATTAACGGAGGGAAACATGCCACTGAAAAGCTCTTTGGCATTTGATATGCTAATACAGAGTGTTAATTACAAACCAAGTGTTTGTTCATGTTACGCACTTCACACGACTGTTTATAAAATCAAACCAGAGTGGGAGAACGTTCACAACATGCCAGACACCTGTTCAGGTGCCACCTGATTGGAGGAAATCAGATTACAGCAAAACGAAAGTATAAAGAAAACCTTCTTAAGGTATTTGCATTTTTGTATTTTCTCATTAACATTGTATTTAATGAATTAATAGTAAAAAATCAATCATAACATGCACACCTGACATGCATACTCAAAGAAGAGAGGAAAAAACTCAAGCTTTCACAAAGTATTTGTCAGAAATCCGAGCCCAGACTATCCATAAAGTTTTTTAAAATACGTTTTTGCCTTTTCTTTGTGCCTAGTTATGTTTCTCTGTATCTGCTTCATCATTATTCTGGTGAGCAGTCCCACGTTTGAAAGAGAAAAAAGAAAATCATTTGAATTCTAGGGACCCAGAGGAGAGTGAGCAAAACCCAGAGGTAAGATCCAAGCTCGCTCTCCGTGCCCTTCCGTTGGCTGCCTACCTGGTAAACATCTCCACAAGCTCCTTGCTTTCAAAACACGTCAACCGGTGCCTATGTACTTTAGACTGGCCGGCCAAGCAGGAATTGAGACTTTATTTGTTTTTTACTTTTTCCTGTCTCTCTTCCGAGCCACCGCACATAACCTGTCTGGCATTAATGATGTTGTTAATAAAATGCGGCTGGTCTGTGGGTGGATTTGCCTGGCAGGCCTGGTGCCTGTCCTTCTCAGAGATAAGCCCACTGCTGGCCTTATCTACCTCCCACAGCCCCACCCAGCAGTGCCGTGCACTGGACACACAACCAGTCAACTCATCACTGGCTAATTACCACCTCTGACTGCCTTACAAAGCAGGCCTGGACTCACATCGCTGCTGCTGCTGCTAAGATTGACTCTCCCCTACCTTGATTGTGTCTCTCTCTACCTCTTTGTCTTTTTCTGCCCAGCCCCCTTTCCATTTAAACTTCCCCTTTCTTTCTCTGTCCTTCCCATGTCTTAATACATTTCACATCTCTCCTGTCTTGTTTTAAGGCAGTATTTTCCACCTGTCACTGAAAAGGGAATACGCAACAGCTACATGGTGGGTGGTCAGGTAAATCCTATGTCTACCTTCCAGCGTACGTATTTTGAAAAGGACTAATGTCATTTATGTTACAGCTTCTCAGTAAGAGCTTATGCCATTTGTGAGCCAGAGTCGGTTCAGTCTCATAGCTTCAGCAGGGCAGCCGAAGTCACTTGTGTTACAGAGGGAGGGAGCGGTTTCTTTTATTCAATTGTTTTCCACTTCCACGAGCGTGTGCCAAGGGGGAGGAAAGCGCCGGCTTAACACGCTCTGCAATTCAACACGGCCAGACGCAGTCCTATTAAGATTTAATGTGCCATTCTTCTGCTTGTGCCGCTGAAAAAGACTTGCAGGCTGAGGAAGAGAGTGAACAAAGAGCAGGCAGAGCCAGGGCCAGGGAGAGATGAAGAGAGCAAGAGAAACCGAGACAACCGCTCCATGGCCAGGTCTTTGTCACACGACTGAAGTCAGTATTTTCAAAGGGATGCTACATAGTGGAGGGGGAAATAACAACAGAGTCGTTGATATAGTGTGTTCGCTCAGCGCGTGTAGTTCTAGGTGAGGACATAAGATTATCTCTGTTTTGTCCACATGTCATCCCCTGCTATTGTGGCTACCTACTTAAGAAAGAGGTCAACTGGATGAAGTCACAGCATGTGTTTAGCCTCTTGGGCGATGAATTATGTGTCGTCTAAAATGCAAAGTGCAAGCACGCAGGTGCTGCGAGCATGTGTGCGCGTGTGTGCGTTAATACGTGTGTGTGCGTGTGTGTGTGTGTGTGCGTGTGTGTATGTTTGCATGCCTAAGCGGATGACTGATTGGGCAAGCAAATCCATGAGAGACAGCGTGTGTTAGATAGAGGGGGATGTGGCTCTCAGTTCTGACCATTGTCATTTCTGCCTTGAACACAAAAATACAGGCTCCTCTATTCTTATTTTGATTGTTTTTCCTGCAGAAAATGCAGTCCTAGTCTGACAAAGACCAATAAATACTTTATACAGTGCATAATGTGTGCTGTGTGAAGCACAAGGGAGAGAGAAGGAGGGCGTCCTCACGAGGGCATATGCTTTGAATTCCTAATGACACTCCTGTTAACGTTACTGGCACTGTCGCGCAGAGAGGAAACGCACGGGGGATGCTACGCCATGGAGTCAAACATCTACTTTAATACTCCCTTTCTTCCCCTTTTCCGTCTCTGCCTTTCTGTCTCTCCCCACCTATTTCTCCTTCTCCCATAGACACATTGAATATTGCCCCCCACACAAACACACAGACAGGAAAGACTCAAGCCCAATTCTGAGAGCTCACTCTAGCATGAGGTCTCTTTTCAGTGGCTGCGTTGTGCCAGAAGTAGCTATTCTCCCCTGACCGCCTCTCCTCCTTTCAAAGCCTTGTAATCAGTGTGCTGCTCTTTGTACCAGGATGTCGCAAGACGCTCCGGCAAAAACACAGCAGAATTTCTGATGAACGGCAGTGGCTCAGAGTTCGGCTAATCAGGTCTTGCTCATGTCGCTTTCCTCTTATGTGAGGCCTTTTGAAGCAAATAAAGTCTTTGCAGTTTGGCACATTCTTCTTGGCAGCCACAAAGCAGCTGTTGGATCAATACACAAAGTTAGTTGAAAAAAAAGGAAACCCAGTACAACCAATAGAGCCTGTTGGAAACAGTTTGTAGAAAACATGGACTGCCAGGAGCCTGTTCATAGTTGAGGGTATTACTGAATGTTTCCATGCTGCTGACCCAAAGACTTGATGTAAATGAATCCGAACACTTCAAACAAACATGTCGTGGTTTGGAGTGGAAGGAGGAGAACATATATCAGCGGGTTTAAAAAATTTGTCTAGTTCCCTGTCGCAAACAGAGACCTCATATTAGAAATTTGTCTAAACTATTTCTATCATATTACCATCTCCTGCATTGTGCGGGGATTTTATTGTTTTTCACACAGTATTAATATTTCATTTGTATTTTTCTCATAAATCTGAAATGTATTTTATTGAAGCTGAGTGCATTTTGCAATGTCTACAGGGAAGAAGAAAGGGGAAATCTACATAATATAAATCCATATATGGCCCAGTTATCTCTCTCTCTTTCTCTGTTGCACCCTCTCTGATTGATTCCTTTATCTGAGGGAAGCAGAAGACATGCTCTGTTTGCTCGCACAGTGGCCGGCAGGAAAACAGAGAAAGACACTTATTAAAAAGGTCATCTCACAGAGGGTTAAAATAGCAGGGCACGGATCTCTCTAAGGGGAGCAGCCATGCCCCTCCTCTAGTGAAGGACACAAGAAAAGGTGTTGCTCAAGGGAGCTGGACCCGTAATGAAAGAATGGCCACCAGGCTGACAGCCCATGTGTGCACTGGGCTATTCAAATACCTTCAGAGACGCGGAATTGGAGAACTGACAGTGAAAGGCTTTGTGGAAATGCAATCTTCTGAATTAAACTCTGAGCTAGATGTGTTATTTTTATTTACAGTGTGGGCTAGCTAGTAAACACGAGTTGAAATGAGCTGAGGAGCGGGGTATTTCTTTGGCGAGCAGGTCTGAAGGCATGCTTCCGTGCCTGCCGATGCAATCTCATATCTATCATATGAACATGTCTTGTGCCAACTGAGAACAAAAGTCAAACTACAGACACTGTTTCTCTTTCCCCATGAAGGATCGGTAACAATACAGTACAGACAATGCAGTGAGACAGTGAGACAAAGCAATCGTGAAGTGTTTTTGGAAAGGCCTATGGAATAGCAATGCCTTCAGCCTCCTGTCTCCTCCCCAGGGCAGCCTAAAGCCCTGTCGGCAGGATGCTGATCCCCACACGGAAACCTGATCCGCAGCCATCCTGGAGCCGGAGGGTGGACGGGGGAGCGCTCTCCCCCCGTGGAGCCCCTCCACTTCTGCTCCAGAGTTAAAGGGGTGCTCTGGGGGAACATTCCTCCAGCCCTGCCCCAGCCAGCCTCCACTCTCAACTCTCTAGAGGAGCATTCTTCCAGCCCTGCCCTAGCCTTCACTGGGATCTCCTGGGGAGCATTCCTGAAGCCCTGCCCCAGCCCAAGACGGGCTCCCTGGGGACGCATTCCTTCAGCACTCTCTCTCTCTCTCTCTTCCTCTCTCCCCATCTCCCTCCTTCTCCCTCGCTCCCTTTCTCAGACTCTCGCCTTCCTCCGCAGTCCAGCATTAGCGCGATCAATAGCACCGATCGCATCAGGGACACGAGGCAATCCATACCCATGCGCTCCCTTAGCGCACTGCAGTGGTCACGGCTTAAGTGCATGGAAAGGTGTTATACCTCTGCCAGACGGGGGGGAGACAATGGCCGCCATTGATCGCGGTGACATGTAACATCTTTCTCTTTCTCTCCGTCCATCGGGCGTGGTCGACATGCAGCTAGAATCTGTTTAGACTTTATTCAGTCTGTTTTGTCTCACTCCTGTTGTGAAACTTGTGTTTTACTGTAGAGCCCAGACACAGCATATAACAAGGCCCAGATATAAAACAGGTGAGGAAGTGGGTGTATATGGGCATGTCTGGCTCCACTAATACACTGTATGCGCTTATGGGACATCAGCTGGGGGGGAAAACGAGCCGAGTTCTGTCAGGGAACAGCAAGCAAATCTCCATATGTGGATTGGTTCCAGTCAAGCTCTGCAATTTGTTTACCAAAAATAAAACATTTGAAATTGTAAAAATGGAGGGTTTAGCAGGTGCTGCTGGTTGATTAGAAAATGGTTCTAATAAAGGATCCATCTGTGAGTAGAGACTTGATGTAAGGCAGATTAATTGGTCATGGATGTCTACATAATGCCACATAGGAAATCTCCTCCCATATTCCCATATTCCGGCGAATACACAAACACACGCACGCACACATTCAAAGTACTTAGTATGCCATCTAGAAGTTTCTTTTCTCCCACTGTGTTTGAATACTAATAGAGTGTTTCTGCACAATCACAATACCCTAATGGCAATTAGATTCTTTTGTTTGGTTTCCACGGGGGCTCTTATCCAAACTGTGTTTTTTTTCATCATTGAGCAATTAAGAGTTATTTGTCCGTAAGATTGACATTTATAAAAGCCAGCCTTAATTATAGCAGGAATATGGCTGAGTCAGTCATGACCACGTTGACGACATAAAAGGCCTGCCCCTGAATCAAATACACATTTTTTAATCACATTACTATTTCCAGAGTATTACACCGCCGAATACTTCTAATTAAAAGATCATTTCAATTCAAGCAGTCCCCCCTATGTTTTAAATAATGCCCTTTGTGTTTTTATTTCCCAAACAGACTGAATCTGTGTCGGCTTGATGGAATTGGGTGTTACATCGGGGGAAAAAAGGGTGACAGGAGGTTCAGCACTTAGTTTTTCTCAAACCAATGAATGCTTTTGTTGGATGACAGTAATGGGAAAGTGAACAGTGCATTGATTTTCACACCTTTCGTCGACTGAGCGTCACGTTTTATTTGCGCACACATGAGCACACCAGAGGCGCACGTACCTGTAAACAAGAGCACCTGCACGTGCAAAGTCACTCTATTACGACGGACGTGCATGCAATTGTGCTTAAATGAACACTGACGGGGGCATGACAGGATGCACGTATGCATGGTTATATACACGGACTAACAAACACAAGACCCAGTTTGGGAGAACTGCTTACAGTTAATGGAAAATCTCTGTAAAACTCGTGGGATATCTACCCCATAATTTGTGGTTTGCTGATTGTGGGTTGCAAAATATGAAATCAAACTGTGCTTGAATGTAAACAGACTTGAGACTACACAGTGTTCTTCTAAGCAGAACACGATAATAAACTGTAGCTACTTTACGACACCAAAAAGGGTAAAAAGCTGCCTTATGTATCGACTAACGTCTGAACCAATTAATGTCTGTTTAGCATGCCTTGTGTGTACTTGACTTGACTGACTTCGCTTCTGTACTACATCAGAAACGGGATCATTACATTTTAGGCTGTTCGTGCTCTGTTTCTGAACAAGATGAGAAGACACAGGGTCTGTGCCCAAACATCAGGAAATGTGTGTCAGATGGTGTTTCTCGACGCGGCCCATCAGGACGTGTAAAGGAGGACAGCAAGTCCAGGAGAAGCACATGGAAACCTTCAGTTCACATCATTAGTTCTGTCTGCCACCTTGTCAGGGTATTTATAGCCCTATTCATCCATCAACAGGTCAATGACACAGTCTGCCAATGGCATCCTTCTCTTTCAGTCCCACTACGTATTACTACTGCAGCTAGCTAGCGTTGGGACCGGCTAAGGGACTTTCCTGGAGCAAGGATCTGTTTCCAGTTGGTGGTCTGGTTACTCTGGGACCTCATAGCTGCTCTCTAGTGAAATGTTAGAATTAGTATAGTGCTGTATAAAATGTTACACTGAAACAGGCAAGGACACAATGCACATACTATAAATACACATCCTGTAGCCTACGGTGATCTATTATGAGGACACATGGAGGCCTATTTGTATGTCACGTCTGTACATATTGATGCACAGCACATCTAAATAATGTGCGATGTGTGTGAGGCCTGTGTGTGTCTGTGTTGTTGGAGATCTACCAAGAAGACTGGTAGTCTGCTGCTCCCCTTGGTGCAGTGTACTAACACACATAGTGTGGCATATTCTCTGGTGAAGGCGTAGAGCGAGTGTGGGAGTGGGAGAAGAGCTGAGTGGCAGAGTGGAGGGGAGGCTCGGTGGGCTGAACGTTGTTTACCTGTCAGCTGGCATTGATTAATCTTGTGTTCGGTGAGATCGCTCAGCGACTCGAACACCTGCCGGCAGCTGTCGCAGCTGTGCAGCGCGGGCTCCTCGTCCTCCTCCTCTCCCTCCTCTCCTTCCTCTGGAGAGAGCAGCCTCTTCCTCAGACGCCCGGTCTCACCATCCTCCGCCGCCCTCTCGAGGGCGCACTCTGGATCTGCCGAGCCACAGGAAATGACAGCACCACATAGTCAGAGGGGTGACCCACACAGTGAGGCACTACAGCTTCCTCTGGGTGACAATAAAATGGATTTCTAGACTCTGGATTTAATAAAAACAATAATAAAAGCTGTAATAAAAATGCAGGTTCAATTTGGGCCTCTGTAACTCAACCACTCATGCCATAACAGAACTGTTGGGCAGGTGAGGGTGAGAGATATACAGGCACACACAGACAGGGTGGCACAATGCTCGCACACACAAATCTAACACACACACACACACACACACACACACAGCTCTGTTATTAGAAAATGGTTTTACGTTGTGTTTGCCCTGCTTCACCCAAGCAAAACTTCAGTATATGAAACTAGACTGATGGGAATATGTGTAGTTAATAAATCCTGGATTGCAGTTTTGGCTCGACCAAAGAAATATGAAATTCCACCAGTGAGTGCTGAATTGCATCAGTCAGCGTCGATCCAAGGAGACAGACCTTGCCATATTACCCAGACATCTAGGCCAGAAGAACAGTGGATGTATGGAGCGTAGCACAGTAAGACACACACAAAGCTGAGATTGGTGTGTGTTAGGCTGTCGTCACGACACACTTCCCTAAATTATTCAGCCTTGCTCGCAGGCAGCCGCGGGTCGCGCACATCAATATTCTTCAATCCATCTGCAGTTTTGTCTCTTGTTGGCTTTGTGCTGCAGCAGTGCCAGGGGTGGGTGACTTGACTACCCTGAACCCGGACTAGGAATCATCTTTCACAACACCAGCATAATCTAAAGTTCTTCACGTGATGCTAAAATATTCGGACGACAAATCAAACCTCGCAGCGAACCATAAACATCTTCGCTCAGAAGCACGGTAAAGCAAATCTGTCTTGCAGCAGCTTCTTATAAATAGGCAGCATAGCCTGCAGCCCTCTTTCTCCTCCTGCTGTGACCATTACACTTCACAATAAGACTGATTAAAAAGCCATACTTACAATCAAACAATCATGTCACCCTGGTTTAAGGCTTTGTGGGGGAGAAGAGCCCTTGCACTTCACTGGCAGCCATTTTAAGCCCCACTGATGCAAGTGTTCCTCAGCTTGTCCTAAAACTCTGGAGGGGAAAACGTTAGGAGGAAGCCTGTTTTTTCTTTTCGCCTAGCACACAGTTAACAGTGCCTCAGGACAAAGGAGTGTGTGGCACCGACACGTGCAGGTGTGGGTGTATATATACCGGGTGTATATACACATGGGCGGCCATTTTAAGTCCTCGTTCTGTAGGGTGCTCTGTGTAATTCCTTGAGGAAAGACGTTCCAGAACTCATCAAGGCCACCCAGGATTTTTCCTTTCCCCCTCTTGCGCCAAGTATTGATGTAACATCACACCCTCCATTGTCCTTCCCTCTTGGCGACTGAGGCTCTCGGAACATGCCCTCTAAAAATATCAGCACTGTGGTCCCTGGTGGGACCATGCAGAACAGAACAGAAGGTGTTTCAAGAAAATGAAAATCCCAACCCAATCCTCACAGATGCAGGCCTTTCTTGCTCTGGGGGAAACACTTCTGACTGAGGCCAAAAGCCACACAATATAGACTTATGATTCATCCACACACACAGGCGCGGAATTCACAATATGCACCGAAATGTGATGTGAACACTTCATGTCTTTTTTTTTACAAGGTGCCTGTGGAGGAGGTTAAGACTCTTTCCAAGACTTTTTCCAACGGCGTTTATGAATCATTAATTTCTCTAATATTACAGCTCAGGCCTGTCAGATAAAACAACTGATGGCTACATTCAAGCATTTTTATGTTTTTAAGTGAAATGTAAAAATGCATTTCTCGGTGCAGAAGGCAGATGCATTTTATTCTGATGCTCATTAGGTTGATGTCCTCACATTAGCTGCACTTACATGGACCCTAATATTGCCCTGACAGACAATAATGGCCCAGTCAGAATGAAAATGCCTCATGTAACCACCGCAATCAGAAGAGACTAAAGCCAGACTGATATACAGTTTTTCGGGCTGATGCCAATACCATAAAATAATTCCCATATATATATATCAGCCAGTATACACACAAATGTGGTTATCAAACACTTGTGACAAAAAAATGAATGGAAGTAGGATATTACAAAGTTCACGAGTAACAATAAACTTTTGTCTAACATGACGTCAAACTTCCCCTGAAATTTAATAATTGTAAATCACCCCAAGCATCGTGATCTTCACTGTGTTCTTCAAAACCAAAAAGTTTTCATAAATGGTCGATATCAACAACATATACACTGGTATCAATATATCTGTGACAGGCTGATATCGGCCAACCGGTATATCAGTCGGGCTCTAGGAGAGACTACCCTGATCCGGCCCCGATCAGAAAGAATTTTCAGTCAGGTTAAGACTGGTCGTGTAAATCCTCGATAATCAGTTCAATAGGAAAATATTAGTGGCTGACATCCATGTTAATGCTAAAACTGATCATTTCTCTCTGGTTGAAATAAATATATTCTTTCTGCTCCATGTGATGGTAATGCTAGGTGACATGAACAAGGTTACGGTAGGGACAGAAGCATTGGGATAGCATAACATAACACCACTTAATACCTTCACTTGTATTTTTGATCTAGCCGGTAAATCACCTTAAAAGTTGAAATAGTTGTTGCTTTGTCAATAAGACGTATGCTGAATTTACAGGAACTTAGTGCTTAATTGATTGCTATCGATTAAGGGCATGTAGACCTACATCTTATTAGATCACTTAAAGGGTAATTCCACCAATTAAACCATTAAAGTGTGTTTAAAGGTATTGGGGAGTGCTACTGCATATTTAAAAAAAAAAAAAAAAAAAGTCTGTTGTGGCTCGAGAGGAAGATGCATGTAATCTGATAAATAACCTCCAGTGGCTGGGTTTTGGGAAATGGAGGCGCCAGGTTTGTGAAAAGAAAGAAGAATAAGTACTACTTACTAATACTACTTTTTTACATACAGTATGAAGTAGTACTCCTGAAGACCCGTAAACACACTTTAATGTGTAAAATTGTTGAGGTTACCCTTTAATTTTAGCATCTGCCTAAATCTCTAATCACAATGATCAGATCCGGTTGAAGTACTATCGTTCATGTAACCGCAGCTGCTGTTTTAAGGGTATTAGATCTATGCTAACGACTAAATGACAAACGATTTTGGACACACTGAGAGATTAAAACCCGAAGAGCTTTATGCATGAGTTTGATTTTCACTCCCTTGTTTTCTCTTGTTTCGAGTGACAAGTTTCAGCTGCAACTTCCAGTGAATCCAACCTGGGTCGGCGCTCTTGGTCGAGCCGAGTGACCTCCGGTGCACCACTGTGATGCTTTGCTGGAAGTGTAAACTGCTACATGTTTGTGGGGGGGATGGTTGGGGGAGCGGGGAATGAGGGGGTGGCTTGACATGGCAAGGTCACGTCCAACCCTGGGATTAAAGGAGCCACGTCAATACTGAGGTTCCTGTGCCTTTGGGCCTCATACAGTAATCCATCAGATCAGGACATCCTCTTCTACCAGTCTCTACAGGCTGGACAGCAGATCAATACCAGCACGCTTGGAAATCTTGACAATCAAATGTGGAATATGGTGGGGGAGAAGATGTGTGGCATATTGAGAAATTTTTCATCGTGCCTAACGCGCTTGTTAATTTTGTTAATCAGCTTGACAATGTCGCTGGAGAAGGTGAAGACAAGAGGGAAGCTTCATTGACCGCTGATCCATATTCTGATAAGGTCAGCTCGAAGTTGGATGATCGTAGCTCGGACTGAGAAATTATTCATACTGGGAATATAATAAAGATCAGACTGAAAGAGTTTTAAAGATGAATTTTCAATCTTTAAGGTACTAAAACCACATTAGTACTGCACTAATAAAAAGTGGAAATCTGAATGGTGATTGACATCTTTAGAGGCATGTAATATCTGTCTGAGTCCGAGTCCATCCATCATACCATACACACTCTTGTCTCTTATGGAGCCCAGTGACATTTATCACGCCACAACTTTCATCTTGTGAGTTGAAGAGTCCCCTGGACCCCCCACCCTTATATTATTGAATATTTCTGCTCTTAAATATTTATAACCTTTTAATTGATATTCTTTTCTCTGCTCCATTAGCCCCACCAGGGACCCGTGGTCCCCAGCAGGGGAGACTGCGCTTGTACCCCCACTGTCTGGCCCACACACTGAGACAGGTGGAGACGCTGACCATGGGGAGAGGAGGGAGGGGGTGAATGTACAGGAATTCTCAAGGGGAAAAAAATACAAAGAAATCGGTCGAATCTTGCTCTGAAAAGTTAACTCTTACCATGAACCCTGCTTTTTAACCTCACTGGAGATTTTCTGTCTAACCCTATCTTAAAGATGAAATAAAATATTAAGCGCCTCAGACAAGGAAAAGTTGTTGTTGGGTACAAAAGCAGTTTTTGGAATGCAACATGTGATGGATGTCAGTGTTTCATACTGAACTTCATTCAGATACGGCCCCAAATCACTGAGCAAGTGAAGTGTGAAATCACTGAGGGCGATGTTCTTCGTTGCCTGTAGATACAGTATGTCTGGCTCCATCAGGGCTTAGCCTCAGTCTGTCTTTGTGCAATGAAAGACCTCAGTGTCGAAAAACATCATTACCAGCTCACCCATCTCCTCATTTCCCCATCATCTCCCAGAGATCCTGATCCTATGATGCCCCTCCTCCCCTGCAACCCACCCTACAACCACCCACCCCCAAGTTCGAATTAAGAATTTATTTTAACCAGCGAGCAGCTTCTGTCGACACATGTCGGCGGGCCTGATCAAAGGTGAGTACGCTCCTTTATCAGAGTGAGGGAGGCTGTCAGAAATAGGAGGACATTAAGATTGAATAACCTTCACACGGTTGCCGGCACCTCATTATTTAAAAATCTAAAACTTTTGCAGAGCACCCGCCATATATAGGTCACACTACATTCTAATGCCACATGTGCCTCCGAGTGTATCCTCCTCTGTGTGGATGGGATTTGGGGGCTCTCCACTTAGACCGTCACATCCACTGATCCCCCATCATTAAAGAATGTCATGATCCGACGACGAGACTGTGAGCTCGACACTTGCCAGATTGTTAACGATCGTCAAGAATTTGCATGGGGGTGGGTGGGCGGTGGGGATGTCTGTGTTCATATGGTTGGTGCGTGCAATTTGATTTATCTGCTTCAAGTCCCCCAGATTCATATTAAGGACTAATTGCTGTTTAATATTTTGATGCATGATGCATTGAAATCTGAAAGTAGATTAGCAGAGGTGTTTGTCAAAAGCAGTTTCTCTCAAAACGCTAAGCACGTTACGAGCGCCAAGTGATGGCAGAAAATGTTGCCCACCTTGTTGTGTATGTTACAAAAAAAAAACATGCAGTATATTTATGAAAATTTTATGATGCGTGCAAAAATGAGAGTAGCAAAGATGCCAAACAATTACAGGAGAAGCAAAAACAAGCGATGAAAGGCAGCAGCAGCAGATATAATCACAGGTACGCAGACGTTAAAGTCTCGACGCCAAATAAAGCATCCAAAGAAGAACGGAAATCAAAGCGGTTGAATTGGGGAACAACATTTGAACACACCAAATGCTCCTTCTCTCTCTCCCTCACCCTGTCTCACACGCTCTCTCACAGGGAGTGATAATATTGAACGGAGCGCCTTGCTATGCCATTAGTGCAGTAAAACATCAAAGGAAATGAATAATAGAGAATATGATTTTCTGAAGTGCTGGAGTGAAAGAGTCCTTTCCTCTTCCTGCTGTAGTGTGCTCCTGCAGCACATTGATCTGTGGGGCAGCCTCAGCCTAAGCCAGAGCTCCAGTCTCAGGCGCCGCACCACACCGCCACGCTACGCTACTCTACGCTACGGCACCTTGCCACCCAGACGCCCCTTCAGATCTCTAGAACACTTCTGTTTGCCTCAGTCCACTCCACTTTGACAGAGCTGACACCCCGCTCCAAAAAAGCAGCCTCGATCTGACATAGCCGAGAGCGAAAAAAGAAAAGAAAGAGAAAAAAGAAAGGGATGTATATATAAGAGAGAAGAAAAAGCGAGGAGCATGTGGTTATAATTACACACAGGCAGCGCAGTGGTAAAGCCAAGCTGCAGATCTTAAGCCTGCTCGACACTCTCTGTGTAAAAAAGCACACTGCCTCATTAAATCTCAGATATCATACTGTTCCTGCCCCTCTATACCATGCATAATACTGTCTGTCTTTTAGAGGGTCTCTTTTGTTAGCATTTCTCCTTTGCCTTTGCCACATATCAAACATGAATGAGAAACAGGATGCAGGGTCTGCAGAACGCTTGCAGAGTCACAGAAGAGCACGACTGGGGGTCTACTTATGAGGCAGATCTTGACACCATGTCTGATTAAGCCCTTAGCTTGTCAGGAGACTAATGGCTATTGTGGCCGTGTCTGTCAAAGTGGCAAATGCATGAAAAGCAGGTAAGCTTTTCCACTGCCTTTCAATTTGACGTTAAAAAGAGCTTGTTTGGGCCATAACCAACCATAAGGATGAATTACTGCTGTCACGATAAAAGACCGTCTGACACACAAGCGGCAGAGGGGCATTTTAAAAAGTTAGAGGTGACAAATTGGCCAAATAGCGAGAGAAAAACCCCAGCATCCTAAAAGTTTACTGCCACAAACACAAACGCTTCTCCCGTTGACCATTCGTCGAGGGGGTTAAAAAATAAATCAGTCAGACGAAGTCAAATGAGGAAAGTGAGAAATTAATTTGTGCGCCCTCCTGATTTCTCCACAGGCAGACATCGATCATGTGGCGGCTGTCTCCCCTCACTCTGGAGATAGAGGTGGTGGAGGGACGGGGAGGAGAGGGGAGCTTCGTGTGTCTGAGGGGGTCGTTGTAATCAGGCACACTCATTAGCTCTACTTTGGCTCTGGATGACAGGAGGTCTCCGAGGCAAGTCTGCCTTTTATGCCCAGTCCTTCATCCCTTGAGCTGGGGTTGAGAGGGGCTAAACAGGCAGTTTCTTTTCCACAGAACCACCCACCAATAGCCATCGATACACATTAACACAGCAGCAGATAGATATCGCTCTGCTTTTTTTTTCCAGAGATGAGCAAAAATGTAACGTGTTTACCGCAATATCTGATGCATTACACGCTCAGGGGTCAAGCAGAAACACACGAGAAAGAGATCAGAAACTGCACTATTTGTGCTCCGAGATGTCTGAGGTGTGAGGCCTGCTGCTGCTGCATTTCAAGAAACTTGAATCTACATTTAAAGACCCTTAAAACAAGAATACTGTAGTCAAAGGCTGCTGAGAAAAGCCGGGATCTATCTGTATTTTGCACTCTGAAAGCTATGGGTAAATGCCGGACTAATGTGGCAGCCTAGGAGTATCCAGGGTCCCCAGCCTGCTGGGCAAAACCATCCATATCGGGTTTAAAATAACCACGCCTGAGACTTAACCTTTACCAGAGACAAATGAAATGAAAATATACAGTGTGGTGCATCAGGAGCAGGCTTCATTCATAGGGGGCTTTCTGCTAGCCTGACCTGAATTACCGCTCTGTTCCTGGAGGGCCACTGTGAATGGCACGCATGCAGACAGGACACATTCATCTGGGTAGCTCTATTCTACATCATACAGAGGGTTGGGAAACAAAGAGTCTTAAAAAAAAATCGGCAGGAACACACAGAAGGACAGCTTTAAGCACACCTGCATGCATGCATGCACACAAACACACAAACAAAGAAAAGGAGCTCCACCGCTCTGCCACCGCTATAAAAACACATGCAACCATGCAGTTTACATTCTGAAAAACCTCAAAAACAGGAAATACATACTTTATGTCATTCTGAGCCCAACAAAGATTTTACACAGACACACACACACACACACACACACACACACGCACACACGCACGCACACAGACACATGATCCACTTTCCAGCCGAAAATGATGAAATATGAAATGGAGCATTACCGCTTGGAATGGCAGTCTGCCCGGGACTGTGCTGGTCCTCTGTCACATTGTCTTCTACTGCCAGAAAAAGAGAACGGGGAGAAAAAGAGGGAAAGAAACAGTTAACAGTGAAAAACAAGTTAGACACATTGAGATTTCCTTCTTTTTTATTATTTACTATTGAGATTTTCTGTATGGAAACTCCAGGAGATTTCAACAGCTTTCGACAGCTCAACCTGTGGTTTGGGAATCCACACAAGCCTTTCATATGTATGAGGTTTGGCAACAAGGCAAACAACCACCCACGTAAATAACATATTGGACTGGGTAATGACTTGATGAATTATGAAGGTCTCCCATGAAACGTCCTCCCAACATCAACAGTGACCAAGTAGAAAACACCTTGATGACTGCATGAGCGAGGAGGTTGTACAGTGCCACGGTTAGCTAAATTAGACGGGTATCAAAAAGAAAATTTGTAGATTCCAGAATAAACATGGACCTTCCCCACGCTGATCCAAACTTAAATGCAAAGAAAATGTACCTTTATCAAATAAACATATTCACACTACATGTCATACGAGCCAAAGCAAAGCCGCAAAGTGCTTTTGCTCTTTAACAGGATGGCTGACAAAACACTGACGGCTTGATCGGCACTCAGATCTGCTCATTAGGCGCATGGCAACTAAACCACTTTTGACTTTTTTGACAACAGCGCTGGCCTTGAAAAACATGACTTCTGTTTAGTAAAAGGTAGGAACCTTTTACATTGGAGCCTTTTTGGGAACTGGTGAGAGTTCCTTGTGGCATGTCAAGTACAAGAAATGAAATGGATTTTAACAGCGGGAAGAGAACAAAAGAGTCTCCCACCTGTTCCATGTAAAATGAGGGGTCTCACTGAGGACTTCTTACGCCTCTGCCTTCCACCCCTGCAGTTGAAATGCATTCTCCATTATGTCTTTTCTCTCTAGCCTTTCATTTTCCTGGCAAAGAGGAAGGGGGAGTCTGACAGGACCTCCCAGTAGGGGAGTGTGGCAGTGACTGCCAAAGCAGAAACTGGCGCACTTTTAAAATCGCACAAAATATCCTGTACTTTGCATAATTAAGGCAGGATCCTATGGTGGCAGAAGCCTTTCCCTCAGGGGAGCACGAGTCAGTGTCAAGCAGGGTGTCAAACCTCAGTGAAAAATGAAGAGGAAAGTGTTGAGCTGTTTCTTATGAAGATGGCAAACGACGGAGCAACCATGTTTCGCTGTCGGGCCTTGTCCAGCCAAAACCGAATACCCAGGGAAGCCGCTTTTATTTGAAATGCCACTATTCACTCAAAAAAATGATCAGAAATATTCCCCTTAGTAACAATTTTTAGTTAATATGCTAAACAAACGGTCATGGGTCTGGCAATTAATTAACTAAATCAATTAAAAAGTGATGGAATAGACATAGTTGGACGCCGTGGAGGTATATCCCTCTGAGCCAGCGAAGAGGACTGCATCAGCCAACGCAGGAACCTTGTCCTGTTAAAGGAGGCCTTAGTGACTGACGCCCTGAGAGTTTAATGAGTTTCTCCAGCGCTGTTGAGCGCCTTGCATCCAGGATCATTTAAATGGGCTAGGGATAGGGGGTCCTAATAAATCCCCCATGGTTCTATCAGAGATTGGTGGTGGGAGCTGGAGTTTTTGTTTTGATTACCGTCCCTGTTGGTGAGACGGGGGAGTTCAGGCAGAAAATTCTATCTTACAATGCCATAAGAACTTAAATATTATGGCAGTTTGCAGCGATTTGTCACCACAGTGAACTTATTAAAAGTTTTGTCATTTAAAAGTAAACAACTTCCATCACAGTGCAAATGCTTTTTTCTCATTTGCACCTGTCTGCTAGATAATTAATAGCTGGCTAGGAGCGATGGCGGAGGGGCGAGCCGTCAAGTGAGGGGCAAACTCCTGTGATGTTTCGTAGCAGCTGGACATTTGATCAGCAATCATAACACAGTGCAAATACAAATGGCTGGACAGTTTTTTAATTAATGCACTCTAAAGCTTGTGATCACCTCACAAAGACTATACCTGAATACAACCCAGTCCACACTGCTGTTAATTCGTCACTGCTATCAGTTAATTAATGTTTGACAAGGTACAGTGTATCACTCTGTCAGTGACAAACTGTAATCATGCTGCTAGGTTTTGTTGATACAATACCAAACACACATGGGACCGTTTCAGCACTGCTCCTTTGATTTTCAAAACGGCGAGCAGGAAAAAAAAAAGTAATCCCACACAACAAGTGGCACCGCATTAAAGGCCACTAATTAACACACTGGCCACACACACAAAAATGACTGTAGAGTAGCTGTCATTTTATTCCGAGTGATAATCCCCAAGACGGGGCATTTCCTTTTTAAGGTTGAATTAATTCTCTACAGATTAGGGAGCAAAACAAAAACAAAAAAAATTACAAAATTATAAACAAAACAGATTGATCACCGCATGAACACCCTCGTAAAACTAATGATTTCATCGACATGAATAAGCAAAAACATGACAAACTCTCAGCAGGTTGGACCTTTCCTCATCCATCAAATGAATTCCTGTTAGAGAGTGTGCTCACATAAACATACTGTACATTTCCCCTGCTTTTACTTGTGTGTGTGTGTGCATGCTTGTGTGTATGGGCATCTCGCAGCAATTCTCAGACATAACACACACACACAAAAAGCCCTGAGTGTGTTCCTGGATATGCGTGACTCATCTGCTTGGTTACAGCCAGCTTGGACGATACAGTGCCGAACACAATGGCTGTGTAATCCGCCCTGACTGACCGGGAAGGAGACGCTCGCCACAGGGACTACAACTCAATTTAGCTCGGGTCAAGAGGTCAACCCTCCTCAATTAGGGCTGGAAGGGAGGGAGGAGGACACACACTGCACATGAATAACTTTCTTAATGAGCATTATTTGAACTGGTGATTAGTGTCATAAATAATTTGCAATAGAGGAGCATGTTAATCACGTTGCATAATATTTGTAATCCTTCGAATGTTGCCATGTACTGTTTGCAAATCGAAAAAAAAAAAAAAAAAATCCACTAGTAGGAATAAAAAAAAAGAATCAGTAATCTCATTATGCAATTACTGCAAATGTAGCTTCCAAAAAATATTAATGCTATTCATACAGGAAAATGAGATAAGCCGAGGAAACGTATCATTTCATTTGCAACAGTGGCGCGAATCAATCACTGTCTCTGAATCAGAACTCTTTCTCCATGTGGCAGACAATCCATGACAACAAGAGAGACACATGCCATGGAGTAAGAAGAGATATCGGCCAGCTCCCGCGACACCCCAGTCCAACACGCTGAGCCGCATGTCAAGAGCACTGACAGCCGTGCTAATGGGATTTTTCCACGGCTCCATCATAATTTCCTTAATGATAATGCTAACCATATTTTTGTGTCACATTAGAAAAGTGTTAATGGGTGTTATGCCACAGATCATTAATTGTGAACAGACTGGAATACTGCAGCTTCCTATAAACTGAAGAGTGACGCAACTGTTCATAGACATCTTAACAGGGGAGGAAAAATCAGAGCGGATTACGCCGTGTTTCTGCATTTGTAATTGTTCAAATTAAGAAGGGGTCTTTTTTTTTTTACACATTTAAAATCATACTGAATACAGCGTGTGCCTGGAAGAAGGAGCCGAATGAGTTTTTGAGTCGCTCCTCGGACCAAAATACTTTTTTTTAGTTGCACAGGCCTGTGCTTATGAAAAGCTATTTTGAGTGACGAGTGTATGCGACTCTGCAAAACGTCATTCGGCTCCTTCTTCCAGGCAAAAGCTCAAATTATGACAAATGTGGGTTTATAAAAAAAAGAAGGTACATTTTATTTTTCTCGGTAGGCCAAATTTAAATAGTAGTTTTATTCTCAGTTTCCTGACATGAAAGGAAATAAAAATGTACTTTACGTCCGAGCAGAGGAATTTTAACTTATAAGCTGTATTTTTAATAGGCCTTGAAACACATCTCACAAATCATCCTGTTCTGTGTCTTTTACATTTAAAGTGTGACATAATATTTTCTTTCATGTATAGCCAAGCAAAGCTCCAGAGTTCACTCATGTGGCGGCAAAATTCAGCTCCTCAGAAGCATCAAATATTTAAGGTGTACATGACACAGCGCTGATTTCATGACAACCGCTGTACTTAAAGTAAATGGCGCAGAAAATATATTTATATATGCGGATGACAGACCTGGAAACTTCCAACTCAGCCAATGAACACATCAGGACTGACTGGAGGCTTGTGAGTGTCATTTGTGCTCCGAATGAAAATATCAAACCCAGCCTCACTCACATTATTCAGGAAGTGCTGTAGGACAGGCAACGTGGCAGTCATCACACTCTACATGCAGGATTTTGGAGCGAGATCCTCCTTCCTCGCTGCTCAACCACCGACTGAGGCAATGTGCTGACCCAAAGCCTCTGCACATCAAAACAAAATTACAATGTGCCTACAGTCGAGAAATGTGGAAGGCTCAGGATTGAGTAAATGTCAGTGGCTGGGGTGAAGTGTTTGCATATAAGCGAATGATGTATGGTCTCGTCCTGTGCCATTTATTCCCCAAGCAATAACGTAGCCGGATCTGTCTCTCAGACTTAATTGAAACGGGACTTGTAATGTTGCCCTTTTCCTCGATGGGACCAAAAACATAACCTCTGACTCCCACAACCAGCCAATACAGAGGAGGTGGGTGTGTGTGTTGGGGTGCACAGAGGGGAGAAAAAAAAAAGAGTGCCAACTGTCACAGCATTATTTTCTCATCTCCTCTACATACACTTCATGTCCATACCAGTCCCTAAAACGCCGCACTTGATGCCCGCTCTACCTTCCCTTCCCTCCATGTACCATCGGCACCTCTTGTTTATTTTCCCTTCCGCAGAACAAAGTGTTCTTTCTTGCGCAAAAAAAGCGCCGTCCACATTGACCAGTGCCTCAAGTCGGCAGAAGACAACCTATAAAAGTGAAACCTGAACTCTGCAACCCCGCTCCGTTCATGAAAAGGCACACAGGCTCACACACAAGCACGGATTTAAAGGTGCCACTTTTGTGTTGACAACACATACCAAAAAAAAAAAGTCTGAGGATAAAAATGATAAAAAATGAAATCCTGTCTTGCACAAACAACAATGAGGACAACAGTGTCAGGCAACTATTTTAAAAAATGACAAGCAAAGTTACTGTGGACATCTGTATAAGTGTATCTCTGTCCCCGCGGAAAGACATAAGACAAAGAACAATAAATAACATCTGCCTGGCCTTCCCTGGGTCTGATCCAAAACAGGGAAATATCTATGACGTATCTGCATTACAGCTCCGCTTCAGCAGCCGGGATGGAGACATAAAAGTCGGGGATGTTTTGTGCACCACATTTTTCCAATTTAAATTTTAGTGACAATAACAAAACAAACAATGTCATCACTCTGACTTCATTTGCATACTGATTTGCTCACTCTCTATCCCTCTCCCTCGCACACATTCATGTACACAAATCTTGACAGATGTTCCTCTGAATGCACACACACACACACACACACACACACACACACACACACACACACTTGTGGCATGTAGGCACGCTGGCAGGAGACGATTATATATAAGTGATGTGTCTTTTGAGAAAAGCAAATGTCATGTCAACTAAGAGAAAAAAAACAGTCAATGCCAATCTGGTGTGAGGAAAATAGGAAATCTATGCATAGAGCTGTTTACTGCGAATAGAGCAGTGCAGGTCTGGAAACAGAATGTGACAATTTTAAGATGTGCATGCACTCACATTTCCACCCTCTCCTGGGTATTGATTTAAAATGGTGGCTGCATGAATGTACTACCGCAGACCATGTAATCTTCCTTTGAGATGAAGACTTCCGAGAACGAAAGGGGGGAGAGAGAAAGGGGTCCACCGACCACAAGCTGGGAATGTGAAATTGTGGACAATTATTTGCTGAGCAAAATACAATGCCTGCCAGATGAACTGGAGCTCAACCCTCTGAAACCCTGCAGCTCCCCCCAGCAAAATGCTACAGAGAAAAGTAGTGTGTGAATATGTCTGTGTGTCTGTGTGTGTGTGTGTGTGTGTGTGCATGTGTGTGTTCAAGCATGTTGCTCTGTCTCTATTTCCCCTCTCCCTCCCTCCCTCCATCCCTCCCCTCCTCTCTCACCCTCTCACACACATGTACACTCAGACACAAATGCACGATCGAATTACCGCCAGTCCAGCTGTTTTTTTTTTCTCTAAAAAAAAGGGAGAAAAGTAAGAAAAAATTGAAAAAATCACATGAATCAGCTGCTGTGCCGGGATTTTATTTGTAATAATAATAATAAAAACATCACAAAGTTCAGTTGTTTTTAAGCTTTAAGGCTTCCTGGCTGATAAATCCAGATGTTTACAACTTTTTTTTAAATGAACGTGCCCCGATTAGCAGTCGACACTAAAGCTGCCCTTTAATTTCTCTTTTAACTGTTAGTGTGCGTACACACACACACATCACAGCCCTCCCTTTCCCCCCCAACATATAAAATGTTTCCTCCTTTAGTTTCTCAGACGGGGGGGTCACGTGACTCTGCACCCCATTCCATCAGACGGCTTAAGTTCCGACCAGGAGCGTCTTTAACACATCCAGATGTTTTGCCAGCGACGCGCGCTGCACTGTTGCTCTCTAAATTACCCATGCCCTACCCTTGCACTTTAACTATCATTACAAACAACAGTCTGAGCTGAAGCCGACCAGCTTTCCCCCGGTGCCAAGTACGTATATGCAGTCGATTTCATGCGCAACATAGCAGGAAGAAGGAACACTTGGAAATGCGTAAAAAAAAAAAAAAAGAAGAACAAGAAGAACAAGAAGAGGGGGGGGGGGAGACAGTTACATTTCAGTGAGCGATAAGTTCAGTTCATGCTCGTCTAGACTTGTCATCACCTTAAAATAAAAAAATGTTCTGAGAGCCATCCAAAAATAGGCTTATCACTTACCTTTCAGTGATCTTGGCTTAGCTTGCTTGCGGCGCGACATCCTACAGAGAAAAACGCTGAAGTTGCTCAGTTTCTGCCTGATAATTTGTGTATGACGGGATAGTCTAAAGGTATAGTCTCTCCAAATTTCGCTGGCCGAAATCGCGGCTGCTTTTTTACCATCACAGAAAAAGATGCAACTTAGCCCCCCCTGTGCCGCGCGGTCTACACACACACGAGTTTGCTGTTATTTTGTGATGAGTAGGTGGATGTTATAAAATCCAATTAGCCCGATCGGTATAGGCGACTCTATTTAGTTGAGCTCGGTATCGGGAAAAGTGTGAGAATATAGTGATCCCGTCATGCGCTTCCATTCTCCGGGAAAACGCACACGCGTGCAGGCATGATGTTCGTTTAGGAATAAAAGCGGAATATTTGCTTTTCGCCTCTCATCTCAAATGCATCCGCGTGAGAAAGACATCAGCAAAACGCCTCCTGTGAGAGTGCAAAAAAAAAAAGAAAAAAAAAGAAAAAAATTGCAACAAAACCCCCAAAAAAGGAGGAAAAATGATAATAACACTTTTCACTTCATATCCACCTAACAGCATCAAAACTATTATAGACTCTTCCTTTTCTCACTCCAGTCAGCTAATCATGAATTAGGTTCGGAATCTGATCTAAGTCTACGTCTAAATTGCCCTTAAAAGAGGATGAAGAAGCAGAGAGAAGATGGAAGCTCCCTCCTCATCACAAACCTGCAAGGTCTTGGACTGCGCTGTCGCTCCGGTAGTCCACATAATAATGGAAAATGGAAGCAAGGCCCCCAAAGCCATCAGGATGGCTCCAGAGGGGGCCCCTACCCCGCAGGGACTCGCTCTGTACGTAATCACTGAGGAAATCATTGTCAGCCTGCCTGCACTCACACACAGACAGAGAGGCATGATTAAAATCCTAGGGATCATGGCAAGATGCGGAATGCTGGATCTGCTGGTCCCCGGATCCGGAGTCGAACTCTAAACCCAAAGTCGGCTTGCTCACCCTGGCGTCTCCTCTGCCTCAGCTCGCCGTCGGCCACTCTCCGTCTACGGCAGACGGACTGGTCCCCCTTCTGGTAGAAATGGTTAAGCAGAGAGACATTTTCACTGCGGCTGTTGACATATATGACATGTAATGGCACGCATAGAAAATCGGGGACGATCTGTTTATTATGGATGGAGATTTTTTTTTTTCCTCCATTCATTATTATATTTCATTAAGAATTAAACAATTACGCCTCCCTTAATTACTTGAATATTAATAATAGTATGAAAAAAAGTCAGATTTAATGTAAAATGTGGATTTTTTTTTTCTTGTTGAGTCAAACATAGCTTCATCCCTCTTCTTTAATGTTATCTAGGACTTGTATATGTATATATGGATACTAATCCTTTCAGGTATACTCAAGTGCACCTTTATTAATTAATTTTAACCTGCAAACTTATAAAGTAAGGCTTATTATTGTGTTAAAAATTGTTTTCATGGTTTCCCTCTCCCTCTCCCTCTCTACACCCTCACCTGCATGTGCATGTGGACGTCCAGGCCCCCATCCTACCCCTGCTATGTGAAAATGAGATCCAGCGAGGAGTCCTGCGGTGGGCTTCTCACTCTGCTCTCTGCCCCTACCGCAGCCTGGAGGTAGCCTCTGCCAGGGCCCCCCCACCCCCCTCGTCTAAAAAAAAATCACAGTCACGCAAAAAGGCTTTTTCCCACTTTCAGTCTATTCCTGACTGATTCACAGAGACAAATGTAAGAGGAGACCGAGGGTTTTTTTCCTCTTTTTTTTTTTTCGCCGCACACCTAGGGAAGGAGAGAAACAGTCGATAGGGCAACTCCCAAATACGGGCTGGTGTAGGAGAAGAAAATTAACAACAACCTTTGATAGCCTTTACTGTGTTGGAATCTAACTTTGTTGGAGAAAATTCCCCATAAAAGTTAACTTTAACTATAAAAGTTAATGATGTGAGTACATAATAAGGCCGCTCTTATTCTATAGGGTATCACTTTGGAGTTCATAATGAGGCCATATACTGTTACAGACATCTAAGGTAATCACCTCGCATGAAGTCGTGTGAACGTAATGAAAAACTCCACCGACTACAGACGAGCTATCCATTAGCTGTCATTATTAGCCTCTCATTTTAAACAGGCCTTGTTGTTGCTTTGCATCTTCTGTCTCTAATCAGTGAGACTTTAACGTAATAAGCGGGGACTTATGACCTACATATGATGCCAAGGCTTTTCCACTCTTGTTTGCTCAATTTGTATCTTGTAATTTTTTGCCTGCACCCTCGTGGTTTTCAAATAATTCCCCCCACCCACACGCTGCCATGAAATGTGTGCGAAAAGATCAATAAAACAAAGTATGACACAGATTGACGTGATGCGCTTTGGTAAATTCAAAGCCCTCGCAAACTACACTAAAGTTGGTAAACACACACATATGAAACATCTATTTGTAGGTGCTTGGAATCTGTCAGGAGGTCTCAGTTGCCTTAAAACTTCAATCTTAACAATGCTCCAAAGTTCCCCCTCTCTGTCTCAGCGCTCTGTCAGGCGGCTCTCCCAAAGTTTCACCACCTTGCCTCCCCCCCTGTACCTCTCGAATGCTCTCTCAAACACAAACAAACAGTGCTCCTCAGTCCTCCAGGGCTCTTTGCTACTTTCATTAGTGACAAAGTAACTGGGAAAAGGCTTGACTTGACTCAGTGCTCGCACAGTTCAGTCTCTAAGTTACAGTACACTATTGCTCAGAAGTTGTTTTTTTCCCCTCTTCAAGTGGAAGAAACCTCATGTGAGGAATGTTGCTCATGATGCTCCAAAAACTGTCTGACACCGCTCGTCCCTCGGGGGTGACTTTATAAATATGGAGAGGAGAATCAAATATACATTTTTGGGAGCAAATAGGCACAATGAAAATCAACAAAAATGGTTTTGTTTCAAGTCTCACCTCTGGGCGTGAGGGAAAAAGGGAATCAAACAAAGATAAATAAAAAACGTGACATGTCTGGCATAAAAACAACACCAGCGAGGAAATTTCTATTCAGCTTGTACCTATATGATCCTGCTAAATTAAGCTACTGATTCATTTCTGTTGGTGCTCCTTCATATTTAGTCATTCACATGAACGATTTCATCGAATCTCTAATTGTGTCGTCCTTCAAAAATGCTGCGTGCAGACTGCAATCCTTTGAAAATTCTATCAAACGCACAAAGGCACAGTCTGTTTTCAGATCACCTAAGCTTCTTGCTGCAGTATTTGTAGTAAAACTGAGCAGTTAAGTGGAGATTTTTTCACCACCCATAGCTTTTAGTTAGACATCGAGACGCCGCAGCAAGCGTGTGTGCCGCAGCATCAGAGATTTCACTCTGCCTCTCAGCAGGGCGAAACGTTCCCCAGTGGAATCTGTGGCCCTCGGGTGGTGGGACCCTTCAGCAGTTCTTGCTGACCTGTGGCCCTGCTCGCCCTTTGCCCATTTGGCTCCTACAGCATGTTGTCCAATAATAAAACATAAAAAAAAACAAGTAGCAACTGAACTTTAAAACTCAGAGAAAGTTTTAATCCCAATGAAGTGTCTCCTGTAGAAATAATAATCACTGAAGGCTATTTAGTAGAATACTCTCGCAAATGGTGAAAAACGGCAGCTTAAAAGCACAGTCGGTCAATTACGCTCGTTAGAGGAGGGCAGATACACAGACATGCATGTACACCAACCACACACACACACACACACACACACACACACACACACACACACACACACATGCATGCACACACACTCTTGACTTGCCTCATTAAAACCCATCCAGCTACTAGAACTCAGAGATGTGAATGTTTCCCTTGAGGAGGGGGGCACGTTCATTTTGAGAAAGGCAGAAGATTCAACTTTTTTCTCACTTGCTTATAATTACAGAGATTGCTGGAATGCATGACCCTGAGAATAAGGCTGAGTCCTGGGAGAGTCCACTAGAAGCATCACCATCTCCAGTCTTGCTCTCCATTGTGTGTCTCCCTGGTTGGATGCCACCCACACCAGGCATGAGTGAGGTCGAGGCAGTGCCCCCATCACCAGAGGAGCGCTCCCCGGGGACCTTAACTCTGCTCCAGCGAGCCAAACTCCTGAGGCTGAGGAAAAAAAGTCAAGATAGCGAGTGACTGAAAACATTGCCCTCTCTGAGCACTGAGACATACTAAACTGATTAAAAAAAGAACAAAAACAACACGGAGAGCTAACAATCAGAAGGCTTCAGAGTTGGCAAGCGAGGGTGAGTGCAGCTTTCCAACTTCACTGTTATCCAAATTGTTGGGCAATTAAACACTGGAGCAAAAACCCTATCATATGTATGCTGTTCATATAAACATTGTGTCTGTCTCGACCAAGAACTGCTGCATATATTGACCAAAACAGTGTGGAAATCAAATAAGAATAAGAAAAATAGTCCTGATTTGAACCACGCCTGCAGTGTTGAGGAGCCGTGAGTTAGTTGAAGTAGTTTAAACTGGCAAAAGACAAGTTTTTTGTTTTAACTTATCATTATGAAGTAAATGTGGATTGCACAATCTAATGGCTATAGAATAATGACACCATCTGCGTTTAGATTCCCTCTAAGCCTCGCTCTCACTACGCTATTTTGTCTGCCACCGGGCACGAAGTTTCTCCATGAAAGTGAAGGCCGACTGGCGATCCAGTCAGGCTGGTAACCTGGCACCATTTCTGTCTGCTTTCACATGTATATTATAGAGTAAATGAATGAATAAACTGGCATTTCTGTCCTGTGTTGTTGGTAGTTGCTGCTCTGAGGAAAAGGGACACAATGGGAGTTGTTGGAAACGCTAGGGAGGCGAAGTTTAACCACATTTTGCAGTAGCCTCATCTACATTCATACATACAAAGTAGTTAAATTACTTTTTTCTGTGTTTTTTTGCGTAGTTAGCTACTGAAACTACAAACAACAATAAAAAGAAAAGGAATGATTTCTATTTTTCCATATATTTTGTTAGAATTTCATATCACATGCAGGCCTACATTGTCAAATTGATCTTGAAGTATTTTGAAATAGAGAGTTTGGTCCAGAGCCAGACCCTCTGGAAACTTAACACCAGAGGTCACATCTGATTCTGCTCTGATTTTACCGATGGGGGGAGAGCTCAAAGATTACTTTTTCGCTTTTGGGATTAAAATGTGGATTTATCGTCACTCCTGTTTATCAACCTGACTGCAGCAATGATCTACGATACCGTCTGGAGCTAGAGTGGAAATTTACTTCATGAACATATGCGGAGTCTCTGGTGAGTATGTGCCGTTGCTCACTAACGTCAGCTTGCAGCTAACGTACAGTATAGTGATCTGGCTGTTTGGGGGCGGATAAACACAAATGATCACTTTGCTTGCGGTGAATGCGCCATCAAAGAACAGCCACTGTTGATGAAAATCTATCTGACGTTGTTAGTCTTGTTTATCAATTTCCCTATCCTGGAACTAGCGACGGGCGATATTACCTTGAGTAACCTGTGGATTACTTTGGGTTTGAACATTGTTGGAGACATTTGGGATAATGTAAGTACACAACTCAACACAATATATAACAAAGGTAGTTGTTTTTAGACATTTTCATTCAGAAAGTAGATTTCTCCCTTTGCTGTTGCTCAGTTTCCTCCAGTGTGAGATTGGTAGATTGCAAAAATATAGAAGCTTACCCAACTTTGCACGCCTGTTTAAGTAAAGGGTCAATGACAGCCTCTGTGTCTCTCCATCCTTGCAAAGTGAAGGATGTCAACAAAGTAGAGGGAATGTAGAGTGAGCGGTCCTCGTCAACGGTGACCTTCCAGCTGGATATCCACAACTTCCATCTTCCCAAGCCAAGGAGCCCCGTGGAGCAACTCCCAAACCGGGTCATTAGCGCAGTGGTGTCACCAGACAGCAGATCACGGGCCAGAGAGGGAGCAAGAGGGGGACTCCTGGCACTGCAGCGGCTGCTGTGCGGTTTGACATTCAGGGCTGGCTGATCTATGGGGCTGGGGAGACAGTGCCCTTGCTCTGGGTCTTCATGAGGAGAAGGTCCTGGCAGTTTTCCCCTTACTTACTCCATCATAAAACTGAGGTCACAAGATGTTAGACTCACGTAGGCCTAACTTGCAACATCACGACCCGAGCTGTAGGGTGTTATCGTGGCTCTGGCGACGGTTATATCACCTGCGCCACAGGATCCAGCGCTGAAAGACATTTTGACGTCATCAGCTGGATGACTGGTAAAACTACAACATCTACACTCACTGACAGGCATAATGTCCAAGCGCACAGCTATCGACTTTACATATATTCTCTTAGACCAACTTTAAATTGATTGTCGTGACAATAACCTCTACAAAGATGTGTTATTGGCATGAAGAATACCATTTAACCACAATGGAACGGTTTCATAGTGTGATCAAAAATCATTCTAGGGGTTTTATGTCCTTCTCAAATGGCTTTGACCTCCACAGCCCGTCTCCAGCAAATGGTGACCACTATGAACATGCCAAGAAAGAGAATCCCACAGGGGCATTACCGTGAGCCAAGAAGAACATAAAAATCTCCCGGTGAAAGATGGACATTTTCCACTTGGCACTGGCACACAAGATGAAAGGAAGAGATTGCAAACCTTTCAACACTTTTTCACTCTTTTTTCCTTTTTTTTTTTTTTTTGCTGAAATGAGAGTGATTTTTTTCTTGCTCATTACCACTCTCTCATTAGGAGATCTTCTCTGTAAGATGAGATCAAGCCTGCTCACCTCTCTATGTGCTGCTAGTTAACTGAGCTGCAGCATGTAACTGTGCTACAGAGCCCCTTGTCATACAGGACATTTTACACAGATCAGCCAGAATCACCTCGCAGTGGTGTTAATGTATGATTACCGGGTTCACTGGATCTCACACTGAATTTAATAATTTTGTCACACATATTTTTCAGACTTAAAAAAAAACATTGTGCTGAAGAACATGGCTAGAGCTAATTAGCCACTGCTTTTGATTATATTGATGATTAAACTCCATGAAATGGAATCACATGTGCTAAACGTGTATCACCCCTCAACTTAATGCCTTTGTGAGTTTCTACAAATGGGAACAATTGCCTAGTCAATGACTACAGCTCGAATGAAAGCTTTTTGACTCTCTTGCAGAGTAATGAGCTGTAGGGCAAATTAAGAGCAGCCATCTTCTCATCAGCATGTCCAATTTACTTCGGGATCGTCCCTGGAAAATAGGCAGCTGTGTGGAATGACTGGAGTGTTGTAGCCGTGTGAAGGCATGTGGATAAAAAAGGGCTCGGAAGGATTAGAAGAACCCCTCACTCCCAGGCCATACACGCATTATTCATCCCTCCTCCTCCTCCTCACCCCTCTCACCTTCATCACAACCCACCCGCCCACCACCTTCCTCGCTCCCTGATGACTTCCCCACTTCCCTGACAGTTGCAAAGGCCCCCGAAAACCTCTCTCCGGACCACGGTGGCGGGAGTTGGGAGTTGGGACGGTGTTAATTAAAAGAAAAGGTTAACACACACGGGGCTGGCAGGAGGCACGTTCAGGAGGCTCCCTTGGTAGAGCAGCTGCTCGCTGTTTCCTCCCTCAGAGGCCACCAGGAAGGGACCAGCGACCAGGGATGGAAGCCAGTTGATTGGGGACGGCTAGATGAAGGAGTGACTGGCCCATAAAGGATGGAGCTGATTTGACCCTCTTGCTAAGGAGCAGCCAGGGGGGTGTAGCGAGTGGTTCCACTCACCTGTCCAGTGCCTCCCTGCCCAGGCCTTGGTTTGGAGCTGATTAGTGTGTCCCAGAGAAGGTCTCACCTCCCTAAACACCGCCCACACACACATACCTTCGTTAGACAGTGGGACGCGTGCCAGGCCCATTTAGAGGAGTGTGTCAGTGAGAGGTAAGGAGAAACAGACAAAGTGTGGGATGAAAGGAGACAAGCAGAAATGAGAGGAAAAAGTCATGCTGGACATCAACGAAGAGGTCAGAGGGTTATACGTGGGGCTGAGCTCGCACACGGGTTGAATCTCGGAGAATTCGCTCATCAAGATCACGGCACAGCTGTTGTCGCTGACTGCACCTTGTGTGATGTACTGTCTGAGGGAGATCATTAAATAATGATGAATTATCACATCATATTGCTCAAATATGTAGCATTATGTTCAAAAAAAGAATATTCATTTGGGAAAGTAGCTGGCCTAGTTTAGGAGAGCCAACATCGAATAGGTGTTTTGCTTCAATTGGGAATTAATGATGAATAACCCTTAGCAGCAATATATTACACAACTAATTCATTAAGGTAAATTTAGAAAACTAAATCAGT